>NC_140583.1:817815175-818355175 GCF_964204655.1 Triturus cristatus | reverse complement strand
GTGGACGAGTGCTTCAATCATACAGTGACGCTCTCTTCAAGTGACCAAAATATAAAACGCATACACATTCATGCCGTATAATCGTAGAACACACGCACAATCATATCATACACTTTTTCATGTTCCTAATGGTGGTCTGTAATTTTACGCACTATCTCACAACGTTTGTCTATGTTTTTCCCTGATATTGAACTCTGTGCGGTCCATGTCCATTCCACTCTTCAGTCGGAACTTTGTCGTGACCTATAGAGGAGAAAAAAGAGGGGAGGGGATGTGCAGTATTCAAAGTACCCCAGCGCGCGCAGACACGAAAAAGTTCTACTTACCACGTACCAGGCTAGTCGCAGGAATGGGTGATACCACAGACCTATTATTCTCTTTGTCCGAGACAGAGATGCTCTAATTTATTTCATTTCCTAAATTCGGGTTCCCTTGTCATATATGCATTTCTCAATCGGTCGTGTATTAGGATGCAAGATACCATACCTTGCGTTCGGCATATACCCTGAGCTATGGTTGACCATGGTTTAACAACTCTTGGAAAAGATAGGTGTGATGGGTACAAATTCCGTTAATCAAAAAGATTCAGGCAAATGGGGACTGCATTATCTGTTTTCTATTGCTTGGGGGTAACAATCATTTATTCAAATGAAGAGATCTCTATCAACCTATGTGATTAGTCATGGCACTGATTCCGTAATTTTTTTCAAGAGACCCTTTATTTAAAACAATGTCAGCATACAAGATACGGGCCTACAACCGTTCAGGCCGGCCACTTGGTGGGGAGGCGTCGAGTGTCATGAGCAACGCTACTACGGCATAAAATCGGTTCCCTTGCCGCCCCTCCCCGACCATCATGTGTGGAAGCATCGCATATATATATATATATATATCTGTTTAACACAAATGTCACGTGACTGGGACGCCACAAGGGTGTGTAGGCCTCTCCTACATCGGCGCCATCTTGGGGCGAAGTCGGGCCAGAGTACAGTCTAAGTCTTTCCATGAATTTGCTGTTGGACCAGAATCCCTTTCAGTAGTTCGAGAACTTTCGTTAGCGTCAATTTTGCGTCAGCATGGCGTCACTGCGACCCCGTAGAAATGCCATGGTTCATTCTTGGGGCGGGGCAGGAGGCGGGTTCTTCCGCCAACGCTTCGAACCAGTCTTTCTCACTGCACTAAGCGGAGGCAAGGTGGCTGCCGTCCGGGGCAAAGAGCAATGGCGGCGGTTTGTCCTTACCGGAAGTCCGCGGGAGTCGAGTGTCAAATGACTCCAGCCGATTCTGCAAGGCTGAGGGGAGCATCTTGTCAAGGGTGGGGCCCATGCCCAAGCAGACAAGCTTTCGAGTCCAGAATTGTCTCACGGTGGGCTTTAGGCCTGGATCCGGAGGAGTCGACCGCCGGAGTTCAAGGGCAGCAGTAGCAGCAGCTCTTCGGTACAGTCACCGGAGAGGAGCCAGCAGCAGTAACAGCGGCAGTTCGGATGGTACTGCTACCGGGGTGATTCCAGTAGCAGCGACGACAGCAGTTTGGATGGTATCACCACCGGGGTGGGTCCCCGATTACCTTGCTGCGGGGGCCCACTCCTCACGTCGGGTGCTAGCGGCAGTCCTGGTGAACCCGGTGCTTGGGTGGTTGCCTGGCGGCCGCGTGCAGGGGCGCCGGCTCAGCCGAACGGCGAATGAAGTGGCAGGGCGCAACTCAGCTGGCTGACGTGTGAAAGATGCGGTTGGGGTGCCCTCGTCTGCTGGCGAGCCTCCACCTGGGGAGGCGGGGGAAGCCCGTCCGCGTCGCTTCCCCCGGCCAGGGCACCCCTCCGTTATTGAAGGAAGAAGAAAAGAATGGGAGGATCCACTCGACGTGGCAGGGTGCGATCCAGCAGACCGATGAAAAAGATGGTTGGGTGCAGCTTAGCTGGCCGGCGAGTCAAAGACGGTTGGGTGCAGCTTAGCTGGCCGGTGAGTCAAAGACGGTTGGGTGCAGCTTAGCTGGCCGGTGAGTCAAAGACGGTTGGGTGCAGCTTAGCTGGCCGGTGAGTCAAAGACGGTTGGGGTGCCCTCATCTGCTGGCGAGCCTCCACCTGGGGAGGTGGGGGAGGTCCGTCCGCGTCGCTTCCCCCCGCCAGGGCACCCCTCCGTTATTGGAGGAAGAAGAGAATGGGAAGATCCGCACAGCGTGCCAGGGTGAAATTCAGCAGGCCGATGAAAAAGATGGTTGGGGTGCCTGGCGAGCCTCCACCTGGGGAGGTGGGGGAGGCCCGTCTGCGTCGCCTCCCCCCGCCAGGGCATCAGCCCTCATTAAAGAAAGAAGAGAAAGCGGAAAGGCCCGCACAGCGTGGCGGGCTCCGCCTTGGGGTTGCCAGAACTTCGGCGCTTCGTATAGCCTCCGGCCTATTCGCACAGTCGTCCGCCACTGAGGTCAATGGATTTTTGCACGGCTTTTATAGCCCAAAGCCGACTAAAAGAACCGCCCAAAACAGGCCAATGTTGCAATTTCGAGGAAGGAGAGGCGAGGACGGTGTCACGTGGACGTTAAGGCTTTGGGATGGAGGTTGCAGCAGACTGTCATGTAAATAGTTGTTTTAAAACGTGTTTTAACCTGTTTACCCTGTTGGTGTGTTTGTTATATCCTATAAGTTATTAAAATGTTATAACTATACTACTTCGTTGGAGTGTTTGTACATATTTGCAATCTGATGACGAGCACAAGGAGGTTACTGTGCAATCGGAAAAATAACATAGCCCAATTGTGCGCGATCTAGCCCTAGTTTGGTGACGTCGATGGTGGGTGTCAGCAGGCTTCCGTTTGTGCGGGATTTTGTCATGCTTATTGGGCGGGGTGGGCAGTAGGGCAGACATGTTTAGGTAGCGAGAGTAATGGAGTCGGGCTACCTCGTGGTCGTCTCGACCGTGAGCTTGACTCCTTCCCTTGGTTTCATATGTCCCACAAAGGGCTAACTCCTAGCGTTATTTTAGTTTTTGTAAGGTCAAAAAGGATCCTACCAGTGCCTTTACTATCTTGTCGATTCCTGTTCGTTCATCCTTCGCTAGCCGATTCATTCTGGTGGACTCTTTCTTTCTCATCTCTGGGTCGTCTAACGTTATAGCCGACGTTGTGTCCAGCACAGGAGGCTCGGCCGGCGCGGAGGCCGTGAGGACCGAGGCCTCTGTACTGCTTTCGCTCGTGTTCGGGGGTTGTAGATGTTGCACTACTGACTGGGAGGGTGCATATGGAGGGGGCATGTAAATGATCGGGGGACCTAACAGTAATTCGTCATTCGTTCGCTGCTTGGAGGACAACTCAGGGTAGAGCAATGAAGGGGTCCTAACAGCGTACTGGCCTGAGGTTTCGGGCTCCTGTCTTAGTTTAGTTTCCCTTCTCTCCTTTATGTCTTCTTCTAACTTTCTAGCGGCAAGGTGAGCTGCCTTTCGTAATTCCTTTTCTGCTTTTACTTCTTCCCTCTTTTTCCGTTGCGTTGCTTCTTTGCGCCACATGCTGATACTGTCAAGCATAGTAGGCGTCGTCTTATTGCTACGCAGAGCTATTTCTAGCGCTTCTATCTTATGGTCGTCGAAGGATCCCATCAGTGGCCACTGACTCTCGGGGTCCTTCTTTGTATATTTATGCCATAGCTTGGTATAAGCTACGGCGACTAGTCCATATTTAGTGAACATGTCCTTATTAGGGGTGCCCTCCAGTGGAGCCGGATGGTTCACCTCTAATAAGCGGTCCGGGCAGAACCAACTACCAATCAGTGGGGAGAAGATAGGCATGACGGGTTTCAACGGGGACAAAAGTCAGCACTACCTATCTTTTCACTACTTGCAAAGACTAGACAGAATATCTCTATTCTTCGTTATTTGTAAGCAGAGAATACCTCCAAAGAACCAATATCGAACAACTAGTGTTCGGACAATCAATCAATCAATCAATCAATCAATGGGAGATAAAGATAGGCATGACGGGTTTCAACGGGGACAAAAGTCAGCATTACCTACCCTTCACTATTTGCAAAGACTAGACAGAATATTCCTATTCTACGTTATTTGCAAACAGAGAATATCTCAAAAAGCACTATTCTCCAAAACAATCAATGTTCGGACAATCAATCAATGGGGAGATAAAGATAGGCACGACGGGTTTCAACGGGGACAAAAGTCTGCGTTACCTACCCTTCACTATCTGCAAAGGGAGAGAGAGAGAGAGAGAGAGTATTTCTACTCCTCCCCGTTTGTAGACAGCGAATATCTCAAAGAGAACAATCAATGAGCACAATCAATGAGCAATACTAGTATTTCCAAGGCTTTAAACAATCAATCAATTATTTCGCATTTTTGTCGTGTATCACGACCTTACCCGGACCGCGTGGACAGTTTCTCGTCTTCCGCCTCCAGCGCCCGATCGTCCTCTACTCTCCGTATTTGCCGCGGCACTCCTGATGGTTCCCAGTCAGGACCGTAGATCACTCGAGAGAGGTCTGCTCGGAACCAGGGAAGTTCGGATGATCGGCTGCCAGACGAGGGTCTATTGGGCAGGAGCTCTCCCGATCGTTGCAGTCGTTCACTCTGTCGTCGGGACCTCTCCCACTGGATCCACGTGTCGCTGATGGGCCCCACGTTTGGGACGCCAATTGTTAAATGGTAGCGGCAGTTTCAGTCGATAACCTTTCAAGTATTTGCCCGGCGGTAATCGCCTCTTATACCACTCGATAATTTACCAATGAAAGAGGCAGGCGCCGGAGGCTGGAAGGCAGGAAACAAAGTTTTATTCCGTCGGAGCAGAACACATCAGATCAGACAGCAAGGTATCGTCACGAGGTGCTCTAACCGCATCTCTGAGACCTGGTCTCTTATACACCGGTTTATTGCTTTATTACACATAGTACATTCTTGAGATTCCCTTGAAGTATGGGGGGATATCCCCTGAAGCCCTGGTTCAGATCCGATCCCACACATAGATACAGTAGAAGTTCCCACCCTACCCGCAGTGGGAGATGGCTATCGCGCAGCAGGGAATTCCGCTAATTCCCGGGGGTGTGTGCAACCGGCCGGGTCTCAGGGGGTAGGGGCTTTGATCTACTGTAATCCCTTTGATGCGGGGTGTTTCCCTTACAGTAGGGGCAATAAACTGCATCCGCAGGGCTAGGTGATGGCCTGGGACCAGTTCGGACAATGGGGCGCAGAGGAAGGGGGTTATCAAAGGAGAGGCATGACCATGTATGGGATGTCGGTCGGATGTGGTTCCGTAGCAGGGTCGCGCAGAAGGAGAGGGTTTATGGCCTGTATGAGAGAGCGGGGGTGGCCGGCGCGCGGGGGATGCTCGCAGCGCCAGGGGAAAAGCGCTGGCGATCGAGAGTGAGCGGGGAGAGAGTGGGGTGCCTAAAATGGCGGCCGTGCATTCGCTGTGCGTGGCGCTGGGGAGAGGCAAGATGGCGCAGATAATGTTCAGTTTGCACGCTAAATTTCCACACAAATCCAGTGTTGAACTATTATGGGAAGAAAATCTTGCACAAGAATTTTCGCTTTCCACTTGGAAGTCCATTTGGACAAAGATTCACACCTCCTCACGCTCTGCAAGTACCACGCAGACCCACTATTATTTTTACAATAGGCTTTTCCTCACTCCCACAGAACTGCATAAGTTCAAACTATTGGATACTCCAAAATCTTGGTCCTGTTCACACACTACCAGTGATTTGTTTCATATGTTCTTTCTTTGTCCCATGGTTAAGACCTTTTGGTCTCTCATTTGGAGGACGTTGAATGAGATCTTATCTACTAATGTTCCTTTTGAGGTTGTTCACGTTTTTCTGAGTGGCTTGTCTCCTATTTGGGATGCTCATGGAAATGTTGGTAAGTGCATTGATTTGTTTATAGCCATTACTTTTCAGATTATCACCACCAACTGGAAGGACACTTCAAAACGTTCATATCAAGCGTGGTGGAACCTGCTATGTCATCACCACAGACTGGATTGTGCATTTGTTACTTCCACACCCCTATTGATTAAAAAGGACATTCTTTGGTCACCACTTACTACTTATCTTTCCAGGTCACATGTCTGATTTTCTTTTTACTTATAATGTTAGGAACTGTTTTAACAAGATTATGTTCTATTTCTTTTGTATTGTAATTGTCTTTCTTTATGAGATTACTTAGCTGCTGTTTCTTCTTTTTCTTTTCTTTCTTTCCTCCTTTATTCTCTTTTCCCTTTCCTTTCCTCTTTTATATGAAACCTTAAAATTGCATTTGTCTAGGTATTAGCTTTGATAGTACATTTTGTTATCATTTTTTATACTTCTATCATTGTAATTTTGTCCTTCTTGCTACTTAAAATTTTTCGGAACATGTTCTTCTTTGACCTCTGCTGTTGTATGATATTTTGTTCTTTATACCTTGTATTTCAATTTAATAAATCATTTTAAACTTTAAAAAAAAGTTAGGAGTCCTGACTTTACTACTACTAAATGTCTTCTGTGAATACCAAAAGTAGTAAGTTTAGGATTTTATCTCAGATTAGTTCTGTGAATCGGCCCCAAAGTATTTTTTGTTTTGCTAAGGCCTTGAGTTATAGTTACTTGAGAGAACTCTAACTATAAATGCTGAATTTCTATGGTGTTGTGGATGTAAAATCTGAACCTAACTATAACATTCCTATAACCCTTGTTTTTGTAATGAAAAATAATTATATATATATATATATATATATGTATATTATCTACTCCTCCTCTGCCCTTTGAGGAATAAAGCTGCTTTAATGATCGAGTGGGCTCGTGTGGATTCTTTTCTTGGCCAGGAATCGACTGTTTTGAAATATATATATGTATATTATCTACTGGTGGTCGCCAGTAGATAGTTATAGTTAGGACCTATTTTCCATAGGAAATCCGCAACATTCTATTCCCAATAAGTCTTGACGAATCCTCGCAAAATTTCCAAACTTTTGGCCAGCTCCGCTCCGCTCCTACCCTGAAAGTTTCGTGGTGATTCGTCAAGCGGGGGCCGAGAAAAAAGGGGGGTCCCAAAACGCGTTTTCTCCATGCAATTTCCCATAGGATCTTTTGTCGCAGCTACAGCCCGAACTGCTGAACGGAATTACACCAAATTTGGCAAAGAGGTAGTCCTCAGTTCAGACTTGTGCCTTTTGCATAAATGGTGTGAATCCGTTCAGTAGTTCCTGAGAAAATTAGAGTTAAAAGTACATAAATATCTGTGGCCGCGGAGGATCCGCGGACCCTACACGCACCGTAAGCGCACCCTCCCCGAACCGAGCACACACCCTCCCGATCGCGCGCTGAATGCTAATTGGCTGTCGAGTGTCTGTCTACATTCGAAACCAGGAACTGTTGGCGGCCATTTTCTGCCTCGGTAGAAGCGAGGCTGAAGAAGCAAGGGGAATAAGTGTGTAAAACATGTAAAGGGGGCAGAGTGGAAATACTCTGACCCTCTAGAGGTGCCTAGGGGGTCCCAGAAGGATCCCCTGGGGCCCCCTTTTTTAAAAAAAAAACAGCGAAATGCGCACACGGTGCGCGCATCCTATCGCGTTGGGTGTGCAGATCCACGGAAAGATTTTTTTTAAAAAGACAAGAAATCATTGGTTGTATGACTACTTTGTACACTGAAAGGTAGGGTGTATATTTCTGTTTTTTAAAGGTATGATTCTTATTGGTTAACAAAAACAGATTGTAAGGAACATTATATATGATAAGCTGATATGTTGAAAAGTGAAGCACACTTCCTCTCTTGTTTAGCAACATTGTGTGCTGAACTTCTGACCTGTGTGCTCAGTGCAGTGTTCCATGACCTGTTTCTATGGTAACAGGCAGAATGCAGATTGGGGGAAGGGTTGAAATGTATTTCAGTTGGAAATGGTTGAAATGTTTAACCAATAGAAATGTGTGTTTGCTTTTGAGTTTATGTGTGAAGGATTGTGATTTGATGTTTACATGTATATGTGTGGAAAATGAAAGGGAAACTTTTCCATTCTTTGTTTTTGCTGAGAGGTGCACAGTGCAGAGATTCTGTAAAAGAAAATATGGTGAGTGACTGATATACTTCTTAATCTACAAAACAACTTGAAAGATGAGTTATTTAATTGTGAGGGGATGTATGTAGACTATTTTGATTTTAATCAGACTAATGTATTTCTCCTGCTAAAGTGTAGGGAGTACTTTTTTTCTCTACAATCTTATTGACAGTGTGTGTGAATGTAGAAACCATTCTGTGATAAGCATTTGTGTTTTTCATGTGTTTGCAGACAGATAACTGTGCTGTTTTTATATTTTGGTAGAATTAGAAACCAGTCATTGTTTATGAATTTGTGATATGAGTAATGTTATGTTTCTATACTAAAATGTAGTACTTCTTCTAGATGAAGAAATGTGTTTTGGTATAGTGCAAGGGATAGTGTTGTTTGTCTAGAATCACACAGTGAGTATGTGTGCATTTGGGAACCACTGTGAGAGAAGCATTTGGTAACATTGTGTATTTGCTGACAGATAAATGTTTTAATACCTGTTTTGTTGTCAAGTTTTAGTAGCATTAGAAGGCAGTTTTTGCATATGCTTTGATTAAATGAGTCAGGCTTTGACACAAAAGTGCAGTCCTGAAATATGTAGATTGTGTGCAGTTCCCTTACCACTTGCACTGTAGTGAATGAGTTTTGGTAAACTCCTAGGGATAGTGGTGCTTGTCTAGAATCACACTGTGAGTTAGTGTGTATTTGGGATCATTGTGAGAGAAGCATTTGGTAACATCGTGTATTTTCTGACAGATAAATTTTTTAAAACCTGTCATGTTGTCAAGTTTTAGTAGAATTAGAAGCCAGTTTTTGCTTATGCTTTTATTAAATGAGTCAGGCTTTGACAGAAAAGTGCAATCCTGAAATATGTAGATTGTGTGCAGTTCCCTTATCAGTTCCACAGTAGTGAATGATTTTTGGTAAAGTCCTAGGTATAGTGGTTGTTGTCTAGAATCACACTCTGAGTCTGTGTGCATTTGGGAACCACTGTGAGAGAAGCATTTGGTAACATCGTGTATTTTTAGCAGATAACTCTTTTAAAACCTGTCATGTTGTCAAGTTTTAGTAGCATTAGAAGCCAGTCTTTGGTTATGCGTTGGTAAAATGATTCTTGCTTTGACACTAAAGTGCAGTCCTGAAATATGTAGATTGTGTGCAGTTCCCTTACCACTTGCACTGTAGTGAATGAGTTTTGCTAAAGTCCTAGGGATAGTGGTGCTTGTCTAGAATCACACTGTGAGTTAGTGTGTATTTGGGATCACTGTGAGAGAAGCATTTGGTAACATCATGTATTTGCTGACAGATAACTGTTTTAAAACCTGTCATGTTGTCAAGTTTTAGTAGGATTAGAAGCCAGTCTTTGCTTATGCGTTGATTAAATGAGTCAGGCTTTGACACTAATGTGCAGTATTTAAATATGTAGATTGTCTGCAGTACCATTAACTCTTCTAGACTAGTGAATGAGTTTTGGTAAACTGCTAGGGATAGTGTTGCTTGTCTAAAATCACACTGTGAGTCTGTGTACATTTGGGTAAGGATTGTGAGAGAAGCATTTGGTAACATAGTGTATTTGATGACAGATAACTGTTTTAAAATCGGTCATGTTGTCAAGTTTTAGTAGCTTTAGAAGCTATTCTTTGCTTATGCATTGAGTCAGGGTTTGACACTAAAGTGCAGTACCATGTACTATTCTATTCACTGTGCCAGAACTGAAAATTTAAAAGTTTTACCCAGGCACTAACCTAGTAGTAGTCTGATGATTTAGTCAGTTTCCAAGTCCTCATGTTGTAAACCATACATTATCACATAGATTGTTTCAAATGTCTATGCAGTATGCATGCAGTCTTCTAACATACTATACACTTGTCTTTCACATTTTCAATTCGCTAGTCAGTATCCATACACTTCCAGGAAACACCCTGTAACTCCCTTTACAGTCCTCTAGTGACCCATTCAGCATCATGTACTAATCCATTCACTGTGCGAAAACTCAAACACTTATAAATTCACCAAGATACTATCTTTGCAGTACTCTAATCATTCAGTCAGTGCCTAAGTATTCATGCACTGAGCCAGGCCTTAGCACATGGACTGCTTCAAACCCCTATCCACTATGTATGCAGTCTTCTAACCACCTAGACACTTGTCTTTCACACTTTCAATTTCCTAGTCAGTATCCATACAGTCCAGCAAACATCCTGTCACTGCCTTTGCACTCCTCTAGTGACCCATTCAGTACCAAGTACTAGTCCATTCCCTGTGTGAAAAGCCTACCACTTATAAATTCACCTAGGCACTCTCCTTGCTGTACTCTAATCATTCAGTCAGTACCCAAGTAGTCATGCAGTGAGCCAGGCCTTAGCACATGGACTGCTTTAAATGCCTATGCAGTCTGGATGCAGTCCTCTAATCACCTACACAGTTGTGTTTCACACCTTCAATTCCCTAGTTAGTATTCATACACTTCTAGCAAACACCCTGTCACTCACCCAGTGTGTCTCCTTATAGTACTGTAATCATTTAGTCAGTTAGCATGTAGTGTTTTAGTGAGGTAGGCTTTAGGGCATAAACTGCTTCAAAGTAGTATGCACTATGCATGTAGTGTTTTAACCATCGTCACACTTGTGGTTCAGGGCTATAGTTTCTTAGTCAGTATTTATATAAAATGTGTTTGTACAGTAATGGAATAGTATAAATTTGAAAGTTATTAATATACATTTATTTGTGATTATTTTTTACAGATATAGAACAGGAGTGTTTCTCATCTATTTGCACTCTTCTCGTGCAAGATTGTTTGGATGAAGGGTCCTTAGGTGTTTCATCATACTTGCTGTGCCGCACGAGTATTTTTTGTTAGGATCCCCTCGTAACAGAACTCTTTTGAAAATCTTGCGTGTGACAAAGGTGGCATTGGTCTTTGTTTGCCCCTCGAGAAAAGTAGAAAATTTCCACATCACTGAAGGAAAACGTTGTGGGCGTGGTGCATCCTCCAAAAATTCATCTTTAGATTCGGTGAATATTTTAAAGCGACATCATTTACAGTTTTTGTAAGTTAAAGTTAAAACATTTTGTTAGCTGTGTGCATTTTATATATCTGTGATTTGTATCTTGTTTTTTTTTTTGAGAATAGCATGTTGGGTTTTTTTTAACAATCTTTGAGATTGTGTTTTTTTTGCCCGCTGTTAAGTGATGAGTACGATTGAAATCACTATTTTTAGTGAAATTTAATATATTCTGAGAACAGCAAAAAAGGCAAAAAAATTACTTTGTGGAAATTATGCTGTGTTGTAAAAAATGTATTATTACATGTTATAATTTTTTTTTCCTTTTCTTTCACAGATCCAAATTTTAAAATAAGCAATTTTTAAGAATTTAGATTGGAATGAAAATGTGAAAAAAATGTGTACCATTTTTTATTCCTATTACTGTGAAGGTAAGTTTAACTAAGTCTCAATATGCTGAATGAGGAGGTCTGCAAGAAGCTACAAAGTGGAAACATGTTTCTAAAAAGACTCTGTTCATACCTATGTAGTTTTGAAATCTGACCATAATCAGATATCATGTGACCTGCAAAAAAAGAAATTTGAGGGGTTCATAATATTTCCTATTTTAGCTATTGAAGGACCGCAATTATTTCAATCATTCTTCTTTGAACATCTTTGCAGACAAAACTCTGTGCTTACCTTTTATCATTCGCAAGGAATTTTAAAAACGGAAATATGTCACTTTTTGTAACATAGTTATTGTGTAAGATATTCTTTCATATTTACAAAGGGAGGAAAAGGCACTCTGTGCACTTTTTATACTCCATGTAAATAAAACCTCATCATGCAGACCACTTTGTTTTGAAAGGGTGTTCTATAAGTGTTGTTGTGCATGATTGCACTGAATACTCATAGAACAAGACACATGTCTAGATTTATCAGAAATCATAAATCTCGATATGTGCGTGAATGGTGCACCATTCTAAAATTGGTGTAGGAAAGCACAACAAGGAGAATTGTTTTAATGTCTCCACATTTTTATATCTTCAATGCATGCTGAAATGTTCAGCATACATTGAAGGAGAAAAATGCATTTTCTCATTGTTTTTGTGCAGGAAGGTGTGTCTTCCTGCAGAAAAACAAACAGCACATGACACAGATATCCTTGCACTATGGTGCAAGGGTGCCTGTGTCACCACATGGCTGCAGTTTAAGCAGCCGTGCAGACAGAAGCATAGATTTGCAACATATTTATGTACATATGTTGCATCCCTGTGCTTCGGAAGTACTACAGCACACTGCAGTTAAAGAGGTTACTGTGTGATGCTGCAGCACTTCCTCATACTTCTGCACTTATACATACACCATACGCTACTAATGCATTCATTCAGTCAATTACGTACTACACATACATTCATCTAAACTAACACTAAAAAAGAAATTTAGCTCTTTTTTTAAACCAGGAAAGTTAGTTCTTACAAGAACTTTTTTTTTCTTCTTTCTTCTTTTATAATTTTTGGGGGTTTTCTGAACAATTTTTAAATTGTTTTGGTTTTTCTGCAAAAAAAAACAAAAAACAAAACAGGAGAAACCAAACAATGAACTTCAGGGAACAATAAAAAAAAAAAGAAAACTAGTAAATGTGACTTTCTTGCCGGCGGTAGATCAGATCGATCGACTGCTCACCATAGCACAAAGTCTTATTGCACTTAGTGCAGAGATATTGAAATTGAGGACGGATGTCCAAGGTTTGGGCTGATGGATGCACTCTTGATGTGCTGGGCTGCGATGAGGTGGATGGCGCAGGAGCAGGAGTGTTTCTCATCCGTTTGCACTCTTGTCGTGCAAGATTGTTTGGATGAAGGCTCCTCAGGTGCTTCATCATAATTGCAGTGCCGCACGAGTATTTCTTGTTAGGATCCCCTCGTGACAGCACTCTTTTGCAAATCTTGCACGTGACCAAGGTGGCATTGGTCTTATTCTGCCCCTCGGGAAAAGTAAAAAATTTCCATACCACTGAAGAAAAACGTTCTTTGGGTGGTGCCTCCGCCAAAAATTCATCCTCAGAAGTTTGAGGTGATGCAGGTGATGCCTGCTGCCCTGAAGCCATTTTTGGTTGAAAAAGGTTAGAGCTAAGTGTAAACTTAGTCTAAAAAATCTTCTTCTCTCCAAAGAGATGGTGCTCTAAAGAAGGTCATTTGAGATGTCATCAGTGATGTCATCAGTGATGTCACTGACCATGTCATGAGTGATGTAATATGTGACGTCATCAGCAGTGCATTGCGGGGGTGCAAGTTATAGTTAGCTGAACTAACTATAACAGGGGAATTTCTAGGGTTTTGTACGATGGAAATGTCCAGCTAACTATAACACCCCTGAAACCGATGGTTTTTTCAGTGAATTTCGAAGGTTTTTTAAATGCCAATTCCTAACTATAACGTGCATGAAACCTATGGTTTTTTCAGTGAATATATATATATATATATACACGTTTCTGCTTTCCACAGATGCGCTGCTGATCCTACTCGGAGCGGGTGCCTCCGTCCGTAAGGGTGGACTCATACATTATTTTATTGGACATGACGGTAACTTGCGGGTGGCAATAATTTCTTTATTCCATCGTCATTTAACACAGAAGCGTTTTGGCAAACTGCTTTTTTCACTGTGTGATGTCAGTGACTGGGTTTTCATCCTCCAAAACACAAATATTTATACACATAGAAAGCTAATTCATCAAAATAAGCAGAGGACACATTTGTTAGCAAAGCAAGTGAGATAGCTATATGTGGCGACCATCTTACTAGTGTATATAAATGCATTAAAAATAACATTTGCTTACTTTTGTAAGCTACAAGTCACAATATTGCTGTTTTCGATATAATGTGATGCAATTTATTTCTTTATTTTTTAATTTATGAAGCACCTGACTCACCCCCGCCGAAGGGGTATCCCCACGCTGTAGCATAGCAGAAGGCGCAGACCAGAGAAAAACTAATTCAGAAAAAGCTCTTTTTTAAGACGTTTCCTGATAGGAAGATACTCTGAGCATTTCCGGAGGTGGATAGGGAGTTGATTCCAATTGTAGGGGGTTTTATCACCCATACTAACTTTTCTAAAATGGGGAATCACAAGCAGGGATTTCTCTCCTGATCATAGAGATCTATTTGGCTGGTAGGGAATGAGTTTTTCGGTTAAGTAGCCTGGTCCTCTACCATTCAGAGCTTTATGTACAATATAGCAGATCTTGAACTTGAAACTCTTGCGTATCTGCAGCCAACGCAGTTGTTGCAAGTGGGGGAGAGAAGCTGTTCTGGCTGGCACGTTCCTAACAAGTCGGCCCGCAGTATTTTATTGTGTACCACCTGAAGTCTATTTAATGAGGATTCGCTTGCAGCAATCAGGAGGGCATTGCAATAGTCCATGCGACTAATCACTAGTGCTTGAACAAGCCTTTTTCACATGCACAGAGGAACAAAAGGAAAAACTCTGCGCAAAAGGCTCAGCATATCAAAGCAAGAACCAGAGGTGGCACAACCTGATCTTTCATAGTCAGCTTCTGGTCTAAACAAACACCCAGATTCTTAATCACTGTCTTAGGAGCATTCCCGAACTCAGGGGGCCACCACTCTGGAGACCAGAGCAAATGGGCATTACCAAAGAGCATGATCTCTGTTTTCCCAGCATTTAGCTGGAGAAAATTATCCATCATCAAAGATGCAATTGCCTTCATACCTTTCCGAAAAGCGAGACTGAATCTTCATAGTATTCTTATCAAATGATAGGAGAAGCTAAGTATCATCAGCATATGAAATCGGAGGGGAGCCGAAATCTCTGATTATTTTTGCAAGGGGTGACACATAAATATTAAACAAAGTGGGGCTGAGACAAGATCCATGTGGCAATCCCTTGGTAAGCTCCATAGTTTGGGAGTGGAAGATTAATGGTCTGCGAACGTTGGGATGGAAAGCTCGAGAGCCATAATAAGGCTTGTACACAGATCCCAATCTCCTTAAGTCTCTGGAGCAGAATAAAGTGGGATACTGTGTCGAAGGTTGCTGACAAATTCAGCAGTTCCAACAGTCCGCCTGGTTACTATCAAGAGAATATCTTATGTTGTCTGTAACCGCAATCAGTGTTGACTCCGTACTGTACATCAGTCTGAAACCAGACTGTGAGGAATCAAGGCACCCAATAGACTCAGTGTATTCTGTGAGTAATTTATTGATGAGTTTTCCAGGAGTTTACTCACTAGGGGCAGGAGGACGATGGGGCGGTAGTTAAATAAATCCGCTACTGGCCAATCGTCTTTTTTCAAATGGGGATTATCTGTGCAGCTTTCCACTCTGGTGGAAGTTGGCCATTCCTCATAGGGAGATTAAGTATCATGCAAATAAAAGGAGGCAGTTTTGTATGTAGCAGGGAGGATCTCCTAGCTGGGATTAAGTCCAAAGGTGACCCTGATTTGTCTGCTTTCAGCATTGCCTCAACTGTGTCTACTATGAGCGGGGTGAAACTATCCAGGAAGCAGACATTGTCCGAGGTGGGTAGAGTGCAACTAGGAGAGTCACTAGCTTCAGTGGATTTATCATAGATCAAATTATTTTGTGTTCAAAATGATTGGTGATCTCAATACAAAGTCCTTGAGATGGGTTAGTGAAAAATTTAAGAATTTGATATAATTCTTTAGGGGAATTCCCTGTCTCGTTAAGTCATGAGGCGATATGAGCTCTACAAGCATTTTTTAAATTATTGTGATAGAGAGCTAAGAAAGTATTATAGGTTTCTTTATCATTCTGGTCGTGTGAATGGCGCCAACGTCTCTCCATTTTCTTGCAAAGGTTCTTCTCCTTACACAGTTCCGGAGAGTACCAGCCTGCATGTGGCCTTTGTGTGTCATTGAGTTAATGTTTCAAAGGAGCCAAACTATCTATAGCCAACTTTACTGCATTTTGGTTGTCATTTAAGCAATCATTAATATTCCTCGATTCCCAATTCATATGCACCGAAAATTCATTCATAAATGCCTCCGGTGTGATTTTGCGCCAATGTCTCCTGAAACTTTAGAAGACTTTGGAGGGAGTAGACTCTACCTTGGCCCCAAGAATTTGAAAGTCAATCAGGGAATGGTCGGACCATACCAAAGAGCGGGGGCCTCAGTATGAATGTGCAGTGAGTTGGTCAAAATAAGGTCCAAGCGTATGACCTGCCGAATGGATTGGGCCCTCATTAATCTTTTCCAGACCTAGCGTAGCCAAATCGGCAAGGAGCAAAGGGGCTTCCACGTTATACGCAATTTCACTATGTATATTAAAAACCCCTAATAGAAGAAAGTGTTTGGAGGAGATGGTATGGGGAGCAATCAATTCCATCAATTGGAGAGTAAAATCACGAAGGGGTCCAGGGGGGCGATACGCAAGAGCACCTTTCCAACAGTCATGGGGCAAGAGATCAGTTCTAAAAATAAAATCTCAATTTTATCTTCAGAGTAGTGTTCAAGTAAAGATACATTGATGAAATCTTTATAGATAATGGCAATACATCCGCCCACCTGTACCTCCCTATCAATCCTTTGAATGCAAAAGTTCTCGGGGAGTGCCACGGAAATGGAAGGAATGGAGGATGGTTTTAGCCATGTCTTGGTGAGAAACCAGAGATCAGGTGTATCTGAGATAAGCAAAATCATACAATCGTATCACTATCGTCAAAATGTTGATATATTTGAAAATGTTCTACCTTTTTACTAGCATACCCAGCATGCTCAAAGGATTGTTTTTGAGGAAACTAGCTACTTTGCTTTTTAGATTGGTTTTGGTTAGCAAGCAGCCCGAATCAGTAGGGACATTATTATGCTCCTGTTTCAAAAAGGGGTTTCGCTGTTCCAAACATAGAATGATTTTTTATGCGGTACAATCCCTCTTTGCAATATATTCACTTAGCTCCAAATGTCATGCTCCATTCTTGGCAATAGAGAGGAATCTGGATGAAAAAGTCAGATTACGAACAATACATTCCACTCCACTCCCCAAACCCACTTTTTAGATTCATATGGTACACACTACCAACTGGGCTATATGGGAAATCAGCAGAAAGGCTGGTCAAACACAATTTCATGTGAGTAACTTGTAATCAAATAATTGTAACCCCCTATTAAATCTGACACAATAGAGGGTCATGAAAGAGGCACTTACAGCCACAGATATGTTGAGTCTTGGATACCTCTTTAACAACGATCATTTTATCTCACAATGGCATAAAAATAGCCCCCCTTCCTGCCCTCTACTGTGTTGCACGCTGGGAGGGGCAGCACAATCTGCATTTTCTACATTCCTAGAAGAACCACTAATCTTCACCCTATTACTGGATATGATTGTGACAACCAGTTTGAGATGTTGGGTGGCTAGGCTGTATTCGATATCAAGACTTGGGCATATTAATAGACTATGGCACATAGATATACTGCTGTAAACAATCCAAAGCAATTTCCATTAATCACAGAAATAAATGTGCACATTGTAAATTCCTAACAGGCTTTTACTATACTCCACTAAAACTGAATCAAATAGACCCAACCATCCACACCACTTGTCATCATTGGGCATACTCAACAACTGATTTTATTCATTTGGCCTGGCCCTGACTGTCATATATGAATTGTGAAAGTCTATTTTTGAAACCATTAGTAATTTCACTGACTATCAAATGGATATGTCCTCTCTTACAACACTGCTACGGTATGGGGGTACGATTCCACTCCGCAGAAGAAAGCTATTTGCCACACTGTTGCTCTGCCCCATGCGTAGAATTGTAGTGGCTTGTACATACGGCAATCCACCTAAAATACAAAAATGGCTGACTGATGCAACCTACTGTGATTACCTTACTGACACGTTCTCAAATATGCTGCCTATAAAAAATAGACCAAAAGACATATGGGGATCCAGGTCCACTGATGTCATATGTAGCCAGTAGATCCTGTGTCTTTGATGAGATTCCTTGCCTTACTTTTCAGGATGACCTAGGCAATATATAGTCAATATAATTGATAGATACTGGGTCAAAACTCTGCAGATATATGACTGCAACATGCTTGCTTAACCTCCAAACTTAACTTATGGATGCAGTCTCATTCTCGGAAGACAGACTGCAACATGCTACCCTAACCTCCAAACCTAATCTATGGATGCTGTCTCATGCTTGGAGGGATCACTACAATATATGCGCTACATGGCACTTTAAAATTGAATTTTTTGTGCATTTTAAAAAATTGCACATGGTAGCCATCGACTTGGAGTCGATGGTATTAGCATTTCCTAAATACCCAGTTTGCATTTAGGAAATGCTTGGTAAATGTGCTGACGGAATCGCAAATTGCGATTGACTATTTGTACTCCCATTTTTAAGTATTCACAATTTTTTGCGATTGCCTAAAATTGTGATTACAAAGCCTTTCATACATCTTGAAAGGCTGTTTTGCATTCGCTAACAGTCAAATTTTGCGATTCACACCGTTTGCAAATGCAAAATAGTTTCATACATGTGGCCCTTTGACCCTGAATATGAGTTAAGCGAAGTGATAATTACCACATAGCAGGGTATGGTTTTAACAAATCCACTCATCACAAGTTAAAAAACGCATGTGACATTTAACACTCAATTACAAGTATGAGAGGTCATTAAAAACCAGTAGAAAATACCAGCTTAAAATACATCGATTCAAATGCGAGTAGTAAAAATTCCAGAAAGTGTAGGGAAGTAAAGAAAAGCCAAAAAACAATATAAAAAGCTAACACCAAGACAATAATGCAAAGAAACACAGTGCATGCACTGTTTGAGCTGAAATAAATTAAATCTCACACACACCTGTACACAGGGCCAGACCTATATAAACAGCCATAGACAGGTGAAGCTCTCACAGGTTGATTGCAGCAGCTCACGCTTCCAGTCTGCAGTACACTACTGTAGATGCAGTACTGCTGGGCCACTATGCTATGCCAAATCAATGTTCTGCTACAGCAAACCATGCTGCTTGAAGATGTAATTCAGGCCACCAATCAATCAGCCACAGCTAGGAATGCGATGCAGCGCACGCAACAAAATTTGTTTTATTTTTTTTTTCTTTCCTAACCTGAAATCGTCCGTTTGATGCTTTTTACAACCCCCTATCCTGCCCCTCCCCCCACACTACGTCACCGCCCGGTGGCACGCCCTATACGGGCCATGGCTGCAATTAATGGCCTCAAATGGTACAGCAACACAGGATGACGGACATGATTGACAGATGAATGCTGGAACACATAAATACAAGTCAGATTGAGATCCAGAGGATACACAGACTCGATAGGGGCACCATGCAAAACAATTTTCACCAGTACATGGATAGAGTGGAGCCCATCATAGGGATCCACCGCCATCCCTCATTCCTGGACATGCTAGCAGGGCTAGAATTTTTTTGCAATGGGAGAGACACCAGCAGACATTAGGATTGATGTGTGGTATTTATCAGCCAACCTTTAGCAAATTACTTTGCTAAGTGATGGATACTTTGCAGAGAGCGAGTGGGCAGCATATACAGTTCCCCTGTGTCGCCAAGACAGCTAATGCCAGCAAAGCAAACATATATGCTACAGCAGGTACACCTGGTAGACAGGAAAAGTGAATTTAATCCATAAAATGAAGCACACTATGTATGTCCAAATGCAGTGTGATGCGGTTCATGATCCCAATGAGCAGCAACAATAGTCATACTGTGGTAATACATCAGCCTTAAGGTACTGGGCAGACGGATGTATGACGTAACAACGCGAGTTATTACACCGCGTGCAGTTACATCGCATGGGTTACAACGAATGCGATGTTACAACGCTATGCCATTACAACGCAAGTCTTTACATCGACTTGCGCTAGATGGCGTGCTAACATTAGAAAAGTGTAATTTACTATTCCAACTCCAGTCCACTTAACAGTAGGGAAGGTGTTGGGATAGTAAACTACACTATTTGTAATGTTAGCACGCCATCTAGCGCAAGTCGATGTAAAGACTTGCGTTGTAATGGCATAGCTTTGTAACATCACATGCGTTGTAACGCATGCGATGTAATGGCTACGCGTGGTAAAAACCGCGTTGTAATGGCTGTTCCCCGGGCAGACACATCAACTCTTCCCCAACAAGATTACAATGCATTATGAATGCTGTAGTCCAATCTCAATATATGTCAGCAGTACCAATGGAGAGCTGGTATTTCCTATCACATCTCATAGATGGATCAATGCGTATATGTATAATAAATTACATCAGTTTCTCTTCACAGTGATGATGATTTTCAGCTAAGTAAACTTTTTAACAGCCCAATGTACTTCTATCACAACTCTCATGTCTTCCACTCCAAACATGTTGAGAGATGGTCACAGCTTGAGGTAGCGCTGAGGTGCAGATCTATCACCAGTGACCATGCTTTAGTGAAGGTGCTTGGCAGCTTCCTTAAGTACCTAGAACATAGAAGTTTGGGGGCTGTTTTAATGTTTTCAACATCATGTGGATATGCTGATTCAGTATTGATTTTGTCCATTAACTCCTTCCACAGGCATGTGTTTGTTTGTTTTGATGCCATCTTTAGCATAAGATGCCAGTTTAGACACTCATGGTGTTTATCACCTCCTTGCCCAGGACCGATAGTTTAGAATCCGTAAGCTTGTGATTCCTTTCCCTACCTGGGTCCATGATGGAAAGGTCTGTCAGGTTTCTGCTTGTGATGACTGAGTGATATCAGAGGATGGCAGTGGGTTCTGTTTTTCTTGTTTCAAAGTCTTTTGTTCACATAAAATGAATGCCTGCACAATCCCTCACAGGAAGGAGTTATTGGTGTCCTTTTGGTTGTCCCATTGTCCTTTTGTGTGTTGCTCTGGCTGTTTCTGTTCTCTAGGGATTCATTTCCACACTCCGGAAATCTCCAATGCCTGAACATTGATCCTTTCTGATGATTTGTGCTTGTGCTACTTATCGGGTGAGGTATTTACCACGAGTTACATAACACACATTCAGTATTTAGCACATGCACTAAATTTAGCAACACACTCCCCATCTCTTTCAGAGTTCCGAAAATCCTTGAACACCTGGTTATTTGGCTAATGAACTGGACACTACCAGCATCTGGATACCCTCATGGCTGACTAGAAGCACTCTACAAATCTACTGATTGATCGATTGATTGTTATCTATTTGGTGGTACACTGTAAAAACCTCATAATCAATGTTGTTTAACATGTGCTATTTACTGATCACTGTTGAACTGTTATTTACCCTATGTGCAAGTGTGGCTGTTTTTACCACCAAACTGGTAATCAAGAGCTTTCTGGTCTATTTAAACCTACTTAAATAAAGTATTAAAAAACAAAGTAATACTTGGAGGGATATAGTCTCACTATTTTTGAAGGATGCGGTCTCTTGTCTGCAGGAGTGCTGGGTGGCGTAATTAGATGGATGCAGTTTCATGCATATAGCGCTATAGTTTCTTGGCTGAATAGATTCAGTCTCATGCTTCAAGATATGCTATTTTGTTTGCAGATTTGCAGTCTCTTGCTCAAAGGAATGCAGCCTCGTGCTTGGATGGAAGCAGTTTTGTGATTTTATTTCCAACTGTAAATTCTATTTATAAAGCGCTTACTACCCCTGATGAGGCGTTAAACCACTTTACGGTGATCTTGAAGGGATGCAATCTTCAGCTTGGAGAAGGCGCAATGTCCTAGTGAAATAGATATAGTTAGGCATGCAGTCTCTTGCATGGACATGCAGTCTCATGTTTGAAGGGATGTAGGCTCTCTCATGTTTGGAGCGATACAATCTTGTGCCTATTTGGGATACAATCCCGTGCTTAAAGGGAGATAGTCTCATATTTCATGACATGCAGTTTCATGTTTGAAAGCATAGTGTCTCATGATTAGAGGGATGTTTATTCATCTTCTGGTGGAGTGCAGCCTTGTGGATGGATACAGTCTCTTAATTAGAAGTATGAAATCTCTCGATTGGATGGATGCAGTCTCTTGATTGGAAGAATGAAGTATCTTGATTGGAGGGATGCAGTCTCTTGCATGAGAGGGTGCCGTCTCATGCTTAAAGGTATGTAGTCTCATGTTTGGAAGGATGTTGTCTCATGTTTAGAGGGATGACATTCCACATTTGGAGGTGATGCGATCTTATTTGTGGATGGATGCAGGTCCATGCTTAGAAGGATGCATTCTCATGTTTGAATGGGTGCAGCGCAGCATCAAACCTAAAGGGATGCAGTCTCATGTCTGAAGACATGCAGGGCCAGATTTACCAGTATCTCACACAGCTCAGTGCAGCAGCCACAAATGCTGCACAGCGTGAGGAGGAGAGAGCAGGAGGGCACTATATTTACAGAAATATGGAACTCTCCTCCCCTTCCCTAGTGCCCGCGCTGAAATCAGCTGCCGTGCGCCATGATTACACCTTTGCGCCGTAGTGCAAGGGTGTCTCTGTGAGTCAAGCACAGGTTTTGTACTGAACAGATAACCTTCCAGTACAACATACTATGCTTAGACTAATTTTAAACATTTCCCACTTTGTATGTGGGCTGTATAGTGCAGCAGACATGCAAAGTAGGAAAATAAATAGGAAAATAGCATTTCTCCTTCATAGTGCCTGGTTCAATTGTGCGCTATTTTCTGACGCTACACCCTGTCTACTTTTTTTAGTAATTTGGGTCAAAAAACCTTGGGTGGTTGCATGGGAACGCCCATGCACCATGTGCTAAGTAATACAGAGCAGCGATATGCGTTACTTTCACGTTATTTCCAACGCTAAACATGTTTAGCGCTGGAAAGTAAATCGAAAAAGAAGATTTTGCACCGATTTGTGTCATTTTCATGAAGCAATCATGGCGTAAAATCTTAGTAAATCTGCCCAGCAGTCTCCTGTTTGAAGGTATGCTGAATCATGCTTGGAAGGATGAAGTATCATGCCTGGAAGGATGTAGTCCCATGCTGGGAAGGATGCAGTCTCCTGTTTGCAGAGGTTGCAATCCCTTCAATGCATGGATCCAGTTTCATGATTAGAGGGATGCAATATCTTGCTTGGGGGTGCAGTATTTTGCTTGGGGGATGCAGTCTCGTGTTTGCAGGGAAGCCGCCTCTTGACTGCAGGAAGCAGGCCCAGATGTAGTTGGAAAGGACACCAAAGCGCTTGCCATGTGCCGGCTTTACTGAGTGATGAGGAAAGCTCAGAGCCTGCCATGTGTTGACTGGGTTAAAGGATGACCATGAGGCACTTGGACATTCCATTCTGAGCCTAAATCAAAGTCGGCCCCTCCTACCCTTGATCCCTGCAGGCAGCAAAGATGGCAGATTGTGTTCTTTCACCCGGTGTTCATTAATGGATCATAAATATAATGACCCAAAAAATAGTGCTTTAAAAAGGACCATAAAAATAAACAAATGGTAAGTGCTTTCATATTGAGTTTCGTGGTGCCGGAAACTGAGATTCAGTCGAGAGCCCAACAATGTTTACACTGGGCCTGCACATGGGCTCTCTCCTCCACACCGTTTCCTCCCTGAAAAAAACACTAAGGACACACAAAGGGCACAGATAAACCCAAACACACAGGCATACAAACAAGCACACACTCAAGCGCGAATAACAAACACGCACAGGTACACACCCAGACAGACACACCCAAACATACAGGCATACAAACAAGCACACACAAGAATGACACACATGCACAGGCACGCAAGAAGACAGACACATCCAAACATACAGGCATACAAACAAGCACACACAAGAATGACACACATGCACAGGCACACAAAAAGACAGACACACTCAAACATACAGGTATACAAGCAAACACAGATGCATGCGAATGGCAAACACACACATGCCGACACAAAGAAAGACACACCCAAATACTAAGGCATACAAATAAGCACATGCCCACACGCAAATGACAAACACAAATTTGCGCAGGCACACACTAAGACAGACACACCTAAACACACAGCCATACAAACAAGAACACACATGTGCGAATGACAAACACACACACAAAGACAGACACACCCAAACACACAAGCATACAAACAAGCACACAAACGAATGACAAACACAACCACAAAGACAGACACACCCAAACACACAGGCATACAAACAAGCACACAGATCCACGCGAATAACAAACACACATATGCACAGGAACACACAAAGACGGACACACCCAAACACAGGCATACAAACAAGCACATACACACACACAGGCACACAAAAACCCAGACACACCCAAATACATAGGCATGCAAACAAGCAGATACAGACACGCAAAACACAAATGCATGCACATGCACACACAAAAACAGACGCACCCCAACACATAGGCATACAAACAAGCACATAGACACAAGCAAATGACAAACACACACACGCACTGGCACACACAAAGACTGATACACCTAAACACACAGCATAGAAACAAGCGCATACACACATGTGAATGACAAACACACACACCAAGACAGACACACCAAACACACAGGCATGCAAACAAGCAGATACAGACACGCAAAACACAAATGCATGCACATGCACACACAAAAACAGACGAACCCAAACACATAGGCATACAAACAAGCACATAGACACAAGCGAATGACAAACACACGCACAGGCACACACAAAGACAGACACACCTAAACACACAGCATAGAAACAAGCACATACACACATGTGAATGACAAACACACACACCAAGACAGACACACAAAACACACAGGCATGCAAACAAGCAGATACAGACACGCAAAACACAAATGCATGCACATGCACACACAAAAACAGACGAACCCAAACACATAGGCATACAAACAAGCACATAGACACAAGCGAATGACAAACACACGCACAGGCACACACAAAGACAGACACACCTAAACACACAGCATAGAAACAAGCACATACACACATGTGAATGACAAATGCACGAACAGGCACACACGAAGACAGACACACCCAAACATACAAGCATGCCAAGAACACAAAAGACCCACATGCACTGCCTACCCATAGAACCTCGAAGAACATAAGCAACCCTCACGTACCTGCTCAGAAAGCATCGCTCACACACAACCTAAGAACACAAGAAAATAGCAAACTCTGCACTTTTCAAAGGAACCCTTCATATGTCAGTACTGATATGTATCTTCACCCCTCCGAAATGATCCCTCAGTCCAGTACAGGACAAGTCTCCCTCCTTCTGCCCCAAAATCTCCACTTAGGGTATTGCCGCATTTTGCTTCAGATGGCCACCTAGGCTCTCCTAGGTAGGAGCAGGGAAGGTCGAAATGCCTTCAGGGGAGTTTATAGATAGCTCCAAACTCTGGTGTGTGCGTACCACGCTTGAAGGCTCAGAAACACTGGAATAACCAAATAGATATAAAGGCCTCTGTCACAGCCCCTGCAGTGACGACACAATGCTGGCCTGCACGCACTAGTCTACTATTGACTTAAACACTCCCTAACATGACATGTACTAAAACACTGGGGTCTGGCCCCTCAATGTGTACTTGACGACTTCAAACCCGTATTAATCACCCCTAACTGTTTACCATCGAGTTATGAATATGACTTCCAATATGAACATTGTTCACTAACTCACATCTCTGATCCTACTGCAAATTCACTAGGTGGAAAACACTAATGCTACTGAGACGTTTTTGTTCTCTGAGGAAGTGACAAGTTATGAAGTCACGAAACACATTGGCAAATCAGCAAAGTCTCATTTTGTAAAAGTAAATGTGAGTGCTGAGGGACTCAGACTGTTAATGTCAACTTAAGAAAACTTAAACTTGAGATCAAATATATGTAATAAAACATGCAAAAATTTAAAGAAGCCTCATCATGTTGTATAATACCAAAACACCACTTTATTTGTTTGTTGGCACCTGCTCCGTACAGGTACGACTGAAACTGGGACAAGGTCTCGTACCTCCCACGAATCAATCTGAGATACTAATTTGATTTTTAGCCTCCTATTTCGAACCCCTTCACATTTACAGCATGTTTTTAAATTTTCACTTGTACATTCAGCTTCTTTATTGATATACACTTTATTACTCTCCCCAGAGGACGCCTCGTAGACCCCAAGGAGTCCCAGGAACACAGTTGAGGAACTACTGCCCCTGAGCAAACACAGTAAAGACTGAACTAGAAAATCACTGCAGTGAGACAGAGAACTCGATCTGTTATGAGTCTGGTGATAAATGCTAGATCCTCCTGTGAAGACGAGACACAGCTATCTGCAGATCCTTGCCGAGACGAGACCCACCATCTGCAGAGACGCAGCCCTTGCTCCTGCACCAAGATTGGTTTGAAATGATCTCACTTTGACTAAAGAGCAGCTCTCAGTGGGCACTCCTGTTAAAGAGAATAATCTGATAGAGAATTCTAGCTGCAGATTCCTTACCTTTGATTTTCCCAGGCTGGCTCCGGATACTTTTGCTGAGCAATACCCCTTGCGCGCGATGTCAGGAGGCTCTATTCGGCTCAGCGTGACGTTGGCATTGGTTATGATGTCGCTGTACCTATATAGGCGCCACCCAGGCATGCGGACGTCAGTTCTTTTTTTCTGTGTCAATTAAGCGCCAATCCGGCAGAGAGCTACCCCTGTCGCACATGTTTGTGTGCATGTGTGTGTGTGTCTGTGTGCAAGAACACAACTAGACCCAAACTTCTAGTCCCTCTTTTCAGTTTCCCTTGCTGCCTAATCCCATTGAAAATGTTTTGAGGTCACCTCATGGTCACTGAAAGAATGATAGAAATTAGCTATATAATAGTTTAGGACAGTCATAGCCATGAACCACAGTCCCTCTGCATTGACATTCTACATTATTTACATTAAAGCAATATTTTTTTCTCTCACTATCACTATTGATATAACAGGGTCTCTGTGACATCCTGTTGTTGTGCTTATACTGTTCCGATGTACCTGGTTCCTTGCTGCTCAGCCAGTGTGAGTGTTCTGTGTGGAATATTGGTGGGATGGACATATTTGGAATGCTTTGGTGCCTGGTGTGAGTGTTGACAGTTGAAGATGGGCTGAGCATTAGGGAAGCTGCTCCTGGTGGGGCTGCTGATATTGATGTACTTGTCACCTTCCAGCTGTTACTTGGACTTAAGGAATAGTCTACTAAGTTACTACTCGTCTACGTCTTGTACATCATCACTACTCATCCTACTACATTAGTACATTTTGGCGATGATCTGTAGACTACCTCATACTCTACAAGTGATCTTAAGGATGTTAAAGATGACATGTCAAAGAAGTCTTCAATGTGAAAGGAACCTACAGAAACGACAGTCGCAGACAGCGCATGTACATTTCCAGGAGGAAGTGTTAACACAAAAGAAACAGGATCCACAAGAAACAAGTGAAACTGGAGCATCACGCCTTGCAGCCCCACCAGTGTCTTTCCCATCAGACAGCCCCAGCCCAAGCGTGCCGTGCTCACCAACATCACATCTGTTGGACTTTAAAGTAACAAGAATTGTGTGCTACCTCAGACTCAACAAAATACAGATTGCTTCACAAATGGTGTTTCAGTATGCTTTTGGAGAATGTCTGCCAGTACTACACAGTGCGGTGATGGGATTTCCTGCTATTGTTGTGCGGTGACAATCTCGGTTCTTGGGAAGACACTGGGCATGATTGATAATATGTCTGGCAGCCCAATGCAGTGCGCTGATATTCTTGTGTTTTATCTGCATTGTTTCAGCTCAACATTTTTGTCAGCCCTTATTGTGTATTGCAGCCACTGATGATTTGGACTTTGCCTGAAACCTTTCATGGCACGTTTTTTTTTTTTGCCATTTACTTTTCGTGCCTGAAAGCTACTAAGCACGCTCGACAACGTACTCATAGTGGCCTTGGTGCCGGCATATGGAGATGCCCATCAGCTGTTGGTCAAATTTTGTGGTGAGTGTTAGAAAAACTCACTCCCACACCGGAAGGGTGGTGGTGTGTTCTCCCAGACACACTGTGGTAGCTTGGCTCGAGCGGGAAGGAAGGCACCGTGTTAAGCATACGTCACACCCTCACAATAACCATGCGTTCATCCGTTCCAAAAACGACACTACACCTTAAAAATTATACTGAAAATATATCTCTTTATCTTCTTTTCTCTTAGTTGCTGATTAAATAAATAATAATACAATCACAGTACACAAGGCTTTTCCTGTGGAAGGGTACGTCAAATAAATACTATCTTAACGATTCAATAAATAAGGTAGATCATAAATAATCAAGGCATAAATATAAGTGCATTACATAACAGGCAATTAAATATTATGAGGCAATAAATACTGCGAGACAATAAATATTGTGCGACAATAAATACTGTGAAACAATAAATACTGTGAGGCAATAAATAGGATGAATACAATAAATACAGTGCTCTCAATAAATAATAAAAGCCAACAGTGACACTTGAAAATCAGTTCACATTCCTGAGGTACTATGGGATGATTTGACCCAATCCCAGCTTGTAGAGATTTGGATGGCCTGAGGGGTATACTCCCTGGCTTGGACAAGGCTGAGGCCTAAACTGAGGTAGATCAAGGGGGAATCTAGAGATCTGGCTCTCCCACACTACACAACCCCTCTGTATTAGTCTCAGCTCACCCCTGGCACAATCAAGCTGGTTCCAGCACCTCTCTAGCCCCAAGGATGGTCTCTTAGGGCTCCACAGGGCCTTAGGCGCCCTCTATTCCACTTACTGCCCTTTTTATGAAGCTCCGATGCCGCTGGAGTCGTGTCGACGCCGTGAGGCGGCTCCGGTTCGATGTCGGCGGCCTCGGCGCAATGACAGTTCTTGACGACGCCGGTAGGCGGTTCCGGTTCGATGTCGGCGGCCTCGGCTTGATGTCGACCTCTGGTTCGATGACGTCGGGCAGTCTTGGCTCGATGTCGACTTCGGGCGGCTCCGGTTCGATGTCGGCGGCCTCGGCTCGATGTCGACCTCCGGTTCGATGACGTAGGGCAGTCTCGGCTCGATGTCGACTTCGGGCGGCTCCGGTCCGATGTCGGCGGCCTCGGCTCTATGTCGACCTCCGGTTCGATGACGTCGGGCAATCTTGGCTCGATGTCGACTTCGGGCGGCTCCGGAGTGCGATCTCCACTCCCGACCTCCAGTGCTCCTTTCCTCGGGTTCCGGCGACTCCGGAGTGCGACCTCCACTCCCGACCTCCGGCACGCTTCACCTCGGTCTCCGGCGACTCCGGAGGGCGGACTTCACTCCCCCGTCGACGCCGCACACTCGACCTCGGGTGACTTCCTCCTCGACCTCTGGCACTCTCCACGACCTCCGTCGGCGCCCTCTCTCGACCTCTGGCGGCTCCGGGTACGACGTCTGCTTTCCAGTCAGCGCCGCTTCTCCACCTCGGGCTCCAGGTCTCCAGGCTTCTCGACGTAGGACTTCAAGAAGTTACCAGTAACCAGGTCAGGAACTTGCTGTTCTTTACTTTTAAGGCCTGTTCCTGCTGTCCAGGTCCTTAAGATGGTTTTTCTTGCTTTCTCCCACACAGGGCTCCAGGCTGGGCTCAGTCAGTAGGGACTAGTATCAAGGGTGGGTTTATGGACCCCACTCCAGGCACAAGTTTCCACCCCTGCTGCCTCACTCCTTCCTCCTTCAGGTTTCTGCTGCTCTCTCTTCACCAGTCAGGTGCCAACTGCCCACTCCAACTGTCAACTCTGACTTAGCTTCCCAACATTCTAAACCGCCTCCAACTGTCACAGGGTTCCAGAATGTTGCAGAAGGTTCTAGTGATGTCACAGGTGACAATGGGTGGCCACCATTTTGTGCTCCAGGCCCTCAGACAGAAGTTCCAGGGGTAGATAAAATGGCTCCCTGAATCTGCATCAATACTAAAAAGTCTGGTGGTTCCCAAAAAGGAAAAATTCTAACAGGGTTTGAGGCAAAAGTGGGACAAAATAAATAATGATGAGGAGGGACCACCCAAAGGGCTGACAGGTCTAACACGCGTCCCCCCCAGCTGAAAGTGGGGAGAGCTACCCAACCCCTTGGGAGTTCTCATCACTAAGGCAGAAATACCTTGAGAGACCGTCTGCATTGGCGTGGTCCACTCCAGGCCGATGTTCCACCTGAAAGTCCATTCCCTGTAGGGAGATAGACTACCTCAACAACTTGGGATTCTCCCCCTTCATCTGCATCAGCCAACGAAGGGGTCTGTGGTCGGTCTGAACTAGGAAGTGCGAGCCAAACAGGTATGGCCGCAACTTCTTCAGAGCCCACACCACTGCAAAGGCTTCACGCTCTATTGCACTCCACTTCTGTTCCCTGGGAAGTAGTCTCCGGGATAGGAAGACCACGGGTTGATCCAGACCCTCTTCATTGAGTTGCGATAATACTGCCCCAATGCCATGTTCTGATGCATCCGTCTGGACAATGAACTCCTTGGAAAAGTCTGGGGCCCTTAAGACCGGGGCCTCGCACATGGCTTTCTTCAGTCTCACAAAGGCCTGCTGACAAGCCTCCGTCCAGACTACCCGTCGAGGTTGTTTCTTGGACGTGAGCTCCGTGAGGGGGGCTACAATGGTACCGTACCCCTTCACGAAGCGGCGGTAATATCCCATGAGGCCCAGAAAAGCTCGGACCTCAGTCTGTGTCTTGGGGGGTTCCCAGGCCATGATGGCCTCGATTTTCGCCTGGAGGGGTTGCACCGCTCCCCTACCCACCAAGTGTCCAAGGTACACTACCGACCCCTGCCCGATCTGGCACTTGCTGGCCTTGATCGTCAATCCAGCTTGTCTTAGGGCCTGGTGAACAGCTTGCAGGTGACGCAAGTGATCCTCCCAGCTGTTACTGAAGATGGCTATGTCATCCAGATAAGCAGCAGAGAAACTCTCCATTCCGGTGAGGATCTGGTTTACCAGGCGCTGAAACGTGGCAGGTGCGTTCTTGAGCCCAAAGGGCATCACACAGAACTGGTAGTGGCCATTGGCCGTGGAGAAGGCTGACCTTTCCCTTGCTCCATCAGTCAAAGAGATCTGCCAGTACCCAGAAGTAAGGTCAAAGGTACTTAGATATTGGGCAGCTCCCAGCCGGTCAATCAATTCATCCGCCCTAGGGATCGGATGAGCATCAGTTTTGGTTACTGAATTCAGTCCCCGGTAGTCCACACAGAACCTCAGTTCCGGTTGGGCACCCGGTGGTGCAGCTTTTGGTACTAACACCACCGGGCTGGACCAGGGGCTGCTGGAAGGTTCGATCACTCCTAGCTCCAGCATCTTAGTGACTTCACTGTGAATGCTGGCCTTCACCTTGTCTGACATCCGGTAGATCTTGGACTTCACAGGTGAGCTGTCTCCTGTGTCCACATCATGGACGCACAGGTGAGTCCTACCCGGAACAAGGGAGAACAACGAAGAGTACTGTCCCAGGACCTGGCGGCAGTCCTCTTGCTGTTCAGGAGTTAGGGAGGGGGAGAGAATCACTCCCTCCACCGACCCATCCTTCTCTTGAGACGCAAATAAATCGGGGAGAGGCTCGCTTTCCACGTCCTCTCCTCCATCAGTCACCATCATCAAGATGACTTCAGGCCTCTCGTGGTGGGGTTTGAGGCGGTTGGTGTGCAGCACCCGTAGGGGCTGACGAGGGGTTTTAAGATCCACCAAGTAGGTAGCCTTACCCTTCTTCTCCAACACCTCAAAGGGTCCTGACCAGCGATCCTGGAGGGCGCTAAGCTCTCCCGGTTCGATCACCCACACCTTCTGGCCCGGCTCCAATTCCACCGGGTGAGCGTTGTGGTCATACCACGCCTTCATTACTGCTTGGCTGGCTTCCAAGTTGTCAGAAGCTTGCTTCCACAACTTAGCCATTTGGCTCCGGAAGGCCAGTATGTAGCTCACCACGTCCTGGGGAAGCTTCCTGGGAGTTCTTTCCCATCCGTCTCTCACCAGGTTGAGAGGTCCACGTACAGGGTGCCCATACAAAAGCTCGAAGGGGCTGAAGCCCACTCCCTTCTGTGGCACTTCCCTGTAGGAAAACAATAAACAGGGTAGGAGGACGTCCCATTTCCTCCGCAGGCTTTCAGGCAGACTTCTGATCATGCCTTTCAAGGTTTTGTTAAACCTCTCCACCAGACCATTGGTCTGGGGGTGGTAAGGAGTTGTGAACCGGTAGGTCACTCCACACTCCTTCCACATGGCCCGCATGTACGCTGACATGAAGTTGGTCCCCCTGTCGGACACAATTTCCTTGGGAAAACCCACTCGGGTAAAGATTCCCATCAGGGCCCTAGCCACAACAGGTGCTGTGATGGTCCTCAGAGGTATTGCCTCTGGGTACCGTGTGGCATGATCCACCAGAACCAGGATAAACCTGTGACCAGCTGACGTAGGCGGATCTAACGGACCCACAATGTCGATGCCCACCCTTTCAAAGGGGGTGCTAACGACAGGAAGTGGTTCCAGGGGAGCTTTCAGCTTCACCCCTGTTTTCCCACTGGCTTGGCAAGACACACATGTCCGGCAGTAGGTATCGGACGACACTTTCATTTGAGGCCAATAAAAGTGTGGGACAAGACGGGCGAAGGTCTTGTCTTGCCCCAGGTGTCCTGCCAATGGGATCTCGTGAGCCAACTCCAGAAGGAAGGCTCGATAACGTTGAGGGACTACCAAGGCTCATGACGATCCATGTAGGGGTGCCTTGGGTTCACTGTAGAGGAGGCCATCCTCCCAGTAAACACTGTAGTTCCCTTCAACGTTCCCTGCTGCCTGGGCTTTGGCCTGTCGCCTCAGTCCCTCAAGGGTAGGGCACTCCTTCTGGCCCTGGCAGAATTCCTCCCTGGATGGGCCTCCCTCCACGTGCCACTCGGCCGGGATGGGTAGGTCCTCCAGTTCGGTGACATCCCCCACCGCAGACTCCTGGTCCACCACCTCCGGTGGCCTATCCGTCCTACGGGGAGCGGACGCCGAGGCAGGCTCCTCCTGTCCTCGGTTCTTCCCTTGACTGGCAGCTGGCTGGGCCTTTGTTCCAGGCTCCAGCCGAAACGAACTCCCTCTCTGGGTAGTCGCGGACCCTGTGCTCACACAGGCCCAGTCAGGTGTACCCAGCATCTCAGTATGAGTCCGGTATTCCACCTCCTTCCAAGCATTGTGCTCCATGTCATTCCCCAGTAGACAATCGACTGGCACGGCAGGGCTTACGGCAACTCGAAGTGAACCTGCAACCCCCTCCCATTCAAAGGGAACCTCGGCCACTGGATAGTGGCCTGTTCTGCCGTCAGCCATCGCGGCTGGGTGGAGTACATCGGGAATTACTTGCTCTGGAGACACCAGTTGGCTACGTACCATAGTCATACTGGCTCCTGTGTCTCTCAGAGCCTCCCCTCTTTGGCCGTTGATGGTGACCCACTGCCCATACTTTACAGTATTTGCGGGCACCTGGATCTTAGGAACCATCTCCCGTTCTCCCAGGGACACTAAAGTGACACCCGCCCACTCCCTTCCCTTAATTAAGGGCATCTCCTCCCCGAGCACTGCACTAGCTACTCCGGGGGTCTTTCCTCCAATGGGAGGGGGTGGTCGTTTCGGGCACTTCGCATCTCCCTTATAGTGTCCAACGCCACCGCACTCGAAGCAATGGACAACCCTTGGCTGCTGACTCTGGCCAGGATTAGGGTTTCTGGGTGGGTTAGCCCTAGGGGTGAATCCTGTTCCCTTTCCTTGGAAATTATTTTGGGGGCCTTTGGAGAACTCCTTTTTCTTTTCCCCCCCCTCTTTCTTCTGGGGGGCGCCCTGTCCGGCCTTTTGAGTATCCCCTCCAGTCCCCCTTGTGGACACCCGGGTACTAGCCCAAATGTCCGCCTCCTCAGCAAGCTTCCGGGGATTGGTCAGCTTGCTATCCACCAGGTGTTGACGCAGTTCAGGGAAACATTTTTCGAGCAGGTGTTCCTTCAGTACTAAATCAAACAACCCCTCGTAGTTCCTCACTTCACTGCCCTGTATCCAACCCTCTAGTGCCTTCTTTGCATAGTCCAGGAAGTCCACCCAATTCTGTGTGCCCAGTTTGTGACTACCCCGGAACTTTTGTCTGTACTTTTCGGGTGTTAGTCCAAACTTTCTTATGAGCGCCACTTTCATGGTGGGGTAGTGGGTCTGCTCATCCTCCTCTAGGGCCAATAATGCATCCCTACCAGCTGGAGGCATGTACTTGTACAATCCCCCTCCCCAGTACTTCTCTGGAACCCCATGGGCCCTTAACGAGACCTCATAGGCCGCTAGCCACTTGGCGATATCGTCACCCGCCCCATAGCTAGCTACTATGTCCTTCGGCAAGTAGGGTTTGGGTTCCCTAGTGAACTCTCTTTCTTCGCTGCCACCATTAGGAACAGGGTGTGCCCTAACTCTTAGGATCTGAAGATCTATCTCTTTCAGCCTTAACTCGTGAGCCATCCTCTGTCCCTCCTTCTCTTTCTCCAGCTCCGCTAACTTCCATGTGAGCTGTCTTTTCTCCCTCCGGTCAGTTAACTCTGCTTCAGATAAGCCACCGCTAGAGACAGTGCTGCCCTTCCTGGAAATGGTTCTGGGCCCCGCTACTAGGTTCCCCACTTCAGGTTGGTACATCCCAGCCCCCTCGCTGTCAGGCTCTCCATCCCTGTCCTCCTGCTCAGCCTTACTCTCTCGTCGTGCCTCCCCCCAAGCCCTCAAGCTGGTCTGGAGTTCAGCCTTCTTGGCACCTGGGGGACAGTACACCCCCTCTTTCTGACAAAACTCTCTGAGTTGGGCCACAGTATAGGTTTCCAGGTCTTCTAGCACAAACTCCATTTTGCCCACTCAGAACAGAAGACAGGTTTTTACAGAAGCTATGCAGGGGGGTACCTTATATAATACCTCCTCCCACCACCAGAGTAAATTTGGAAAAACAAAAACTCACAATTAGGAAGGCCGCTTTGAGAAAACTCCCGGTGTAGGCCTATGGACTACCCACAGTTATTGTCGAGTCTACGTAGGCACAGCTCAATCCCACCACTGAACACCAATTATGTTAGAAAAACACACTCCCACACCGGAAGGGTGGTGGTGTGTTCTCCCAGACACACTGTGGTAGCTTGGCTCGAGCGGGAAGGAAGGCACCGTGTTAAGCATACGTCACACCCTCACAATAACCATGCGTTCATCCGTTCCAAAAACGACACTACACCTTAAAAATTATACTGTAAATATATCTCTTTATCTTCTTTTCTCTTAGTTGCTGATTAAATAAATAATAATACAATCACAGTACACAAGGCTTTTCCTGTGGAAGGGTACGTCAAATAAATACTATCTTAACGATTCAATAAATAAGGTAGATCATAAATAATCAAGGCATAAATATAAGTGCATTACATAACAGGCAATTAAATATTATGAGGCAATAAATACTGCGAGACAATAAATATTGTGCGACAATAAATACTGTGAAACAATAAATACTGTGAGGCAATAAATAGGATGAATACAATAAATACAGTGCTCTCAATAAATAATAAAAGCCAACAGTGACACTTGAAAATCAGTTCACATTCCTGAGGTACTATGGGATGATTTGACCCAATCCCAGCTTGTAGAGATTTGGATGGCCTGAGGGGTATACTCCCTGGCTTGGACAAGGCTGAGGCCTAAACTGAGGTAGATCAAGGGGGAATCTAGAGATCTGGCTCTCCCACACTACACAACCCCTCTGTATTAGTCTCAGCTCACCCCTGGCACAATCAAGCTGGTTCCAGCACCTCTCTAGCCCCTAGGATGGTCTCTTAGGGCTCCACAGGGCCTTAGGCGCCCTCTATTCCACTTACTGCCCTTTTTATGAAGCTCCGATGCCGCTGGAGTCGTGTCGACGCCGTGAGGCGGCTCCGGTTCGATGTCGGCGGCCTCGGCGCAATGACAGTTCTTGACGACGCCGGTAGGCGGTTCCGGTTCGATGTCGGCGGCCTCGGCTCGATGTCGACCTCCGGTTCGATGACGTCGGGCAGTCTTGGCTCGATGTCGACTTCGGGCGGCTCCGGTTCGATGTCGGCGGCCTCGGCTCGATGTCGACCTCCGGTTCGATGACGTAGGGCAGTCTCGGCTCGATGTCGACTTCGGGCGGCTCCGGTCCGATGTCGGCGGCCTCGGCTCGATGTCGACCTCCGGTTCGATGACGTCGGGCAATCTTGGCTCGATGTCGACTTCGGGCGGCTCCTGAGTGCGATCCTCACTCCCGACCTCCGGTGCTCCTTTCCTCGGGTTCCGGCGACTCCGGAGTGCGACCTCCACTCCCGACCTCCGGCACGCTTCACCTCGGTCTCCGGCGACTCCGGAGGGCGGACTTCACTCCCCCGTCGACGCCGCACACTCGACCTCGGGTGACTTCCTCCTCGACCTCTGGTACTCTCCACGACCTCCGTCGGCGCCCTCTCTCGACCTCTGGCGGCTCCGGGTACGACGTCTGCTTTCCAGTCAGCGCCGCTTCTCCACCTCGGGCTCCAGGTCTCCAGGCTTCTCGACGTCGGACTTCAAGAAGTTACCAGTAACCAGGTCAGGAACTTGCTGTTCTTTACTTTTAAGGCCTGTTCCTGCTGTCCAGGTCCTTAAGATGGTTTTTCTTGCTTTCTCCCACACAGGGCTCCAGGCTGGGCTCAGTCAGTAGGGACTAGTATCAAGGGTGGGTTTATGGACCCCACTCCAGGCACAAGTTTCCACCCCTGCTGCCTCACTCCTTCCTCCTTCAGGTTTCTGCTGCTCTCTCTTCACCAGTCAGGTGCCAACTGCCCACTCCAACTGTCAACTCTGACTTAGCTTCCCAACATTCTAAACCGCCTCCAACTGTCACAGGGTTCCAGAATGTTGCAGAAGGTTCTAGTGATGTCACAGGTGACAATGGGTGGCCACCATTTTGTGCTCCAGGCCCTCAGACAGAAGTTCCAGGGGTAGATAAAATGGCTCCCTGAATCTGCATCAATACTAAAAAGTCTGGTGGTTCCCAAAAAGGAAAAATTCTAACAGGGTTTGAGGCAAAAGTGGGACAAAATAAATAATGATGAGGAGGGACCACCCAAAGGGCTGACAGGTCTAACAGTGAGTTTGTGTTTTTTTCACTCGCAGAACTTCCATGGATCCTGGGCAGTTTAACCGTCACTATGCACTTTCAAATAGTAGCACGAGCCGGTACATGCACACGCAGCTTATCTTTGGACTTGAATCATGCACCGCAGCTGATGGATCTCCTGTGATGAACTTCAGCTCCAATGGTGATGTCAGTCGCTTTAGTCCACACGCGCCTTGAGCACCTCGGCGACCATCATCAGTGCATGCCGCCATCTTGGGTTATGCGGCAGCTCTCAACAGACTTGGCAGCAACATCTTGAGCCATCCGGCGCCTCGCTCGCATGCGTGCCACCATCTTTCTTTGGCAAGTTTCTTGCAGTTCTTCTTTTGCATTTTTTTTGCCTGCAGTTTCCTGCCACCCAGTCCAGTAATATTTGTTAGTTTTTTTGCCATGAAGTCTCTCTAGTGGGCGCGGCCGGACTGATCGTAGCAGGCACTGGGCGTTTTCCCGGTTGGCCGGAACAGTGGGGGCCGGTTTTGTTACTAGGGGCCGGTTTTGCAGCAGTGCTGCAATATCGGCCTCCTGTAACAAAAGCGCAATGGTACAGCAGTGTTTGACACTAGCACCCTTCCCCTCCAGTGTGTCTCAGTAGCACCCCCCACCGCCAGTGCTTCCAAGTACACCCCTCCACCCCTTTCCAGGGCCGGTTGAGCAGAATTGCCATGGCTGGCTTTATTTCCCAGTCCAGCGTGTTTGTGGCTTAGTTCTCTTCGACGATATAGCGCGAACAACTCCTGTTCGTGCTTCACAATTTTTAATGAAGGTACTGAGTATCGTTAAATTGAGTCAGCAGCTTTTCAGCTTGACTTTTCTGCCTCGTTAAGAAACATTTGTGTTGGCAGTAGGCCTGGGCGAAGCACTACGCTACGCTCGCGTAGTTTGCGAAGTTCGCGCTACTTCGCACTACGTGAACTGCACGTAGCACAGTGCGAACACGCGTAGCGTAGTGTTGCGTAGTGCTGCGGTCATTTTTTGCTTGCTCGCGGTCCTCAACGTCAAGTTGGCGACCGCGAGCAAGCAAAATGACATCCCGGCGAGACTTTTTCCTTGTTCGCGATCAGCAACATCAAGTTGGCGATCGCGAGCATGGAAAATAAACCTCCCGGCGAGATTCCCAACGCGAGGAGGTCAGTTTTTCCTTGCGAGGGGTCGCGTATGCTCGCGACCGCTCGCGATGAGAAACTACCAGTTCGCGTTGAGAAAGCTGCCGCTCGAGTAAAAATCTACTCGAGCACCAGAAAACTACAGCTCGCACTGTGCAAGATGCCATTTTCAATGATTGCACAGTGCCGGTTGCTTGTCCGCACTGTGCAATCATTGAAAACAACATCTTGCACAGTGCGAACATGTTACTACGCAGTTCGCGAAGTGCTACGCGTAGCTCGCGTAGTGCGAACTTCACTTTGCGTAGCTTCGCGAAGTGCTACTTCGCGAACTACGCCCACCCTTAGTTGGCAGCATTTAGGATACAGTACTTTGGAGTCACAAAACCTGTGAGAGTCTCCCCTTATCTGGTTTGGTTGACCAGTGTGTTACCAGATTAACATTTCTCGGGTAAGAGGTCGCTCACCTGCGCAGGTTTCATTGCCTATGGTCATTGTGTTTATCATCTGGCCATGTGCTATAGTGTATTATTGCATTGTTTCTATGTCTGTATTGACGTTGTCCCAACATTCTTTATTGGTTCTGGCCATAAGTTTCTACTTGGCATTTTGCTTATCCTACATGGGATTGCTGCTGGGTGTTGTCTGCCCATTCTTCTGACGTTGTTTGTTCCTACTGGCCCTTACAGGAGGGTGGTCTTATTGTTTATGGGTGGTTGTTACTCATTCTAGTGGTTTGTAATACCACACTCTTTGGAGGCATTGTTTTAGGTGGTTTGGGTCTGTATTTGTATGTCTGTATCCCTTTTTTTAGGAACGGGAATGGGTTTTAGTCCCGTTTCCACGCTGTAAGTCACATGACTCTTACAGGAGGGGTGGCTTAGGGGGTGTCACTCCCTTTTACACAGGTAATGGGTGGTAGTCCCATTTTTATGCAGTAAGGCACGTGACCCTTACATGAGGGGTGGCTTTATAGAAGTCTTTCCCATTTACTGTTTTACGTTAAAAAAAGTTTTTTAACCCTTACATGAGGGAGGTATAAGTCATTATACCCTTACAGGAGGGGTGACTTAATAGGTGTTAGTCCCATCTACACAGTTTGCATTATGGGTCACAGTCCCATTTTTGCAAGTTTTGTCCCTTACATGAGGATTGACAAGTTGGGTTTCAGTTCCTTCTTCACAGATTTCGTTGTTGTTCCTTACATAATGAGTATATACATGGGATGTAGCTCACCAATAGTGATAGAGTTCTGGGGGCGCTTGTCTCCCGTGTTTTCTCTTCACAGTGTGTTGCCCTGCCTTGCGGTGCATGGTTGATGTTTCTTTTGCATCTTTCATGAGTATATGTTTCACGTGTCTTTTCATGTGGTGGTATCTCACTTTGTTCTTGTGGGCTTAACGTTCTTGACTCATTTCCGTTTGTTTTTAATATTAAAGGGGGAGGATGGGTGGTATTTCGTGTGCATCTATTCATTCTTCTTTCTTTCTTGGTTTAATCTTCCTTCCCTCTCGTGATGTGAAGTTGTAACTCGCATCCCTGGGTTTTGGACTACTACCTTCATTTGTAAATTGCTGTGCATAGTTGTTTCCTTTTGGTTTATTTAATTTTCAGTTTTAAGGGGAGAAGATATGTGATATCCTGTTGTTGTGTTTATACCATTCCTATGTACCTGGTCCCTAGCTCCTCAGCCGGTGTGAGTGTTCTGTGTGGAGTGTTGGTGTGATGGACATGTTCGGAATGCTTAGGTGCCTGGGTCCCTGGTGTGAGTGTTGACAGCTGAAGATGGGCTGAGAAGCAGGGATACTGCTCCTGGTGTGGCTTCTGACATTGATGTACTTGTCACCTTCCAGCTGTTGACTTAATAAATAATCTACTAAATGACTACTCGGCTACATCTTGTACATCGTCACTACCCATCCTACTTCATTATTACAGTCTCTTTGTGTGTTTCTCTCTCTGTCACTCTTTCTACTGCTAGGTGTCTTTCTCTCCTTCCCCCTCTCTCTCTCTATCATGCTCTCTCTCTCTTTCTATATATAAATATATTTATATATCTATACACACATAAACACATATATGGGTCTCTCACTTGGTCTCTTGCCTCCCTGGTTAATTCATTAGAGAAACTGAGAAGGAATATATAGATTTCGCCAAACAGTCCTTCATCTCCCAAATACCACAAAGAAAGGGTTTTATGGACAGGAAGATAATGGCGCACACACCAGATATACGCAATAGTATCACCAATGCAAGATAGGTAAATAGTATGGTGCTAGCAGGGAGGGGAAGGCCCTAAAACCCCTCAATCAGTATGGGAGAAACCCACACTTGAACATATAAGAACAGTCCCGTGCACTCATACAATCATCAATTACACAAAGTATGTGTGTCTTCGGTATGACATGAAGATACTGAAGCTTGGCAATCTTTATGTTTCCTTTAATAGGTCATCAGGCAAGAACACAAACAGCCAGCCGACACGTGTTTCGTCAGAGAAATAGTCAAACCCTGACTCTTCAGGGCTGGAAACAATACAAACACATAATTTGAGCACAATGCAATGTTAACTCTGTTTTCAAATGTAGTAAAAACAAACATCCTATGATTAAAAGGGAAGCAAAGGAAAGGAAAGAAGAGATAGACCACCATAAATCCCACATAGGTGTCAAGTTACAAAAAAAATTTTTAATTAGTGAATAGTTCGAATCCATCCTTTAAAATGATCACGTGCAGAAAATAGAAGAAACCACTACCACTTCCATTAGCATGTGTTAACGTGCCACCACACCTGGTGAGCACAAAGGTTATCACCGATTGATGTCAACACCGAAGTAGAAATGCAGATAAAAAACCAAACAATCACAACTACCAAATACAATATAAGCATACATACCCACAACATCTTACCTAAAGAACAGGAAGTAATCCAAAACAGGAAAAATATAATACTCATACGTCAAATCAAGACACGAATAATTGTTCAATCAGCCTTGTAAGACAAAAAGACTGGGCATATGGCTATAAACAAGATCCTGCAAGCAAAGAAAGAGGTACAAACACTCAGAAAACTGCTAACCATATTAAATATTCCAACTCTAAAAGGCCCAGAATTCAGTTCAAGGTCCCAGATAACCCCACTAATGTCCTCGCAACACACACATGAACGGCTTACCTCAGGAGAAGAGATATTAATCCACGTAAGTCACACCAGTGCAACACCCGAACAACACGGATCCTTCCAATAGATATCAATACCTAGAGCAGGTAAAAATATACCATTCCAAATAGCCATATCAATCTCAAACACCGCGTGTAAACCCACACCCTCTGTCCCCCTCACCGGGAAACTTACATGTTCCAAAATCACAGGGTTCTTTGCATCGCTTGGAGACACGTGTGTGTGTCTACCAAGACCTAAAGAGGGACCAAAATAAGAAACGAACATACTAATATTCATCACCTCATCCATATCACACAAACTAATACTTCAGCCAAACGACAAAATAAGATAAAACAGGGAAAAAGAACTGCTCCGAAGGAAGCCAGAATAACTTACATCATTCCGACACGGGTACGCGTCCTGGCGCTTCTGACTCCAACCGGTAGTGTAAAACCGGAACATGCAACCCGGAAGTATAAGAGCTGACGCGGAACTCAGTACATCACAACCACTAGACCGCGTCATATTCAATACTAAATGCGCGAAAAATCCATCACAAGAAGTAGAATACTGGGTTTTCACTAGGTTAAATAAAGAAATACAACTGGAAAGAGTGTCCAAGCTCTCATTTAAAGTGTGAGTGCCAATTTATACAACAAACAGAATTCACTAAAGCTGTGAGCTTCATAAAAAATGCTGGTTATGCTGGGGGTCGCGGAACTCAGTAACTCGCAACCACTAGACCACGTCATAATCAATGCTAAATGCGCGACATAGAATTCATCACGGAAAATAAAACACCGGGTTTACACTAGGTTTAATAAAGAAATAAAACTGAAAAAAGTGTCCAAGCTCTCATAGAAAGAGCGAGTGCCAATTATAAAACGAACAGAATTCGCTAAAACTGTAAACCTCACAAAAAAATGCTGATCATGCTGGGGGTCGCGTAACTAGACCCATTGTGTTTCAAGTAATTTTCAGAATTAAATTCCAAATAAACTGACCTGAGTCCGTGTTAGGACCAAGCCACTCGTAGCATATTGACAAAACAGACATTAACAGAAAAAGGTCCAGGACACTCACCACTTGCCCGCAAGAAGTGTGGTGTATAAACAGATGAGAATACCCATCATTAATGTACAGACAACAAAAACCCCAGAATCAAAGAAAGAAAAACCACATCCAGTATAAAAGACACAAAAGGCTGAATACCCCCACAGTAAAGACATATAAAAAAACTGTAAATTTGCAACGATATGCCCGTGTCAGGGAAAGCAGAACAGAATAGTGAAAGGTCCCTATCAGCAACAATAAAAGGTGTCTTATTCTGCGCATTACATAGGTAAGAAACCTCACTCAATACATAATAATATTGCAGCTTCAAGTTAATATGAGCATAAAAAGACCAAAACATCATTTTCTGACACAAAGATGTGACTGTGTGAATCAAGAGATGTACAATAATGTCACACAATATGCATAATCAGAAACAAATGATTTCAAAGTGATATCACACAATATGCATAATCAGAAACAAATGGTTTCAAAATGATATCACAGAATATCGACATAAACTTTTCATTATCATAAACGAGCTTCAAGATACCAGATATACACAGACACCCAATAGCTGGTCAGTCGATATACACAGAGATCTAACATTGAAACTTAATGGGATGCAGCAGAAATATCATGACAGTATACAATCAATTAACACCCAGGCGACTATCCATCTGTAGGTGTAACAAACCCAACCATCACTGTTGTACAGAGCGCTTAATCACCCAGAAAGTATTGCATCTCTGAATCACAATTGAGACCATGCTCTACCGTATGTAAACGCATGATCCAGAATGCCTCTGTTCTCCTAAGTAGCAGCTCCCTATTACCTCCTCGACTGCTGGTGTCTATTTGTTCAATACCGAAGAAACGTATTTCTTTGCGTGGGCCCTGTGATGGGCAGGCCCATGCATGCGTGGCTACTGGATACCTCACATCCTGCTGATGGAGTGCCCTGACATGCTCACTGATTCTCTCCTTAAGGGGTCGGATAGTGCTCCCCACATATTGTTTGCCACATTGGCATTCAATAATATAAATCACAAACTTAGTTACACAGTTAATGTTGGATTTAATATCATAGGTTCTGTTGTTATATCTCTTGAAAGTTTTGACCTTATGTTGAGCCCACCTGCACACCCCACATGCTCCACATTTATGAAAACCGGTACTGTGTGTGGAGAGCCACGTCTCTTTGGGATTGGTCTTGGGTACTGTAGGGCTAAGTCTGGAACAGAGAGTTCTCCCCCTTCTAAAAGTTATCAGTGGAGAGTTGGTAATGCAACCCGACAAAGAGTTGTCTGACAAAAGTAAACCCCAATGTTTTTTGAGGCTTATGCGCAGAATTTGATTGAGATCAGTGTACTCTGTAATCATTCGGATTTTCTGATTGTCAGATCTATGTTTATCCTTGGTCAAAAGGGTATCTGAACGACTCATGTTAGAAACTCTTTTTTCTGCTCTATTGAGATGGGTCGATGCATAACCCCTTCTTTGAAATCTGGTCCTCATGTCCTTAATACAATTACGGAATTCGGTCTCTTCACTGCAGATACGTCTAGCCCTAATGTACTCGCCATAGGGAATAGATCTAATTTGATGTGCTGGGTGATGACTATCTGCGTGTAAGACAGAATTACATGAAGTATCTTTACGAAAAAGACGACTATGCAAATGGCCGTCCTTATCATACAGTTCAATGTCAAGAAAGTTGATTCTTGTGGGGCTAGATTCCATAGTAAATTTCATGCCAAAATCATTGGTATTCAAAAAGTGGCTGAATTGTTCCAATTCCGTTTGAGTACCAGACCAACACAGAAGGCAGTCGTCAATATACCTGCCCCAAAAAATAATATGATCCACCCAAGATGCTCCCTTGTCGCCCCATATCCACTCACTCTCAAGTCCTCCCATAAACAAGCATGCAAAAGAGGGCGAAAATTTAGAGCCCATTGCGACTCCAGTAATCTGTTTGTACCACTTGTTGTCAAACATAAAAAAGTTGTTGTCCAAAATGAGCTGCATCATAGTTATTATCATCTCATTATGTACCCATTGGGCAGCTGGTCGGTTGTTAAGTAGTCGTGTCACTACCTGAAGTCCCAATATTGGTTGAATGTTGGTATAAAGTGATACCACATCTAGTGTTGCCAGAATCATCCCTGGATGCCAATCTAAGTCTGTGAGTAGACTCAAAATATGTTTAGAGTCTCTGATATAACTCGCTAAATTACAGACTAATGGACCCAAAAATAAGTCTACATACTCTGAAAGTTTTTCCGTAGGGCCCCCTATGCCCGAAACGATGGGTCTGCCAGGTGGAAAAGGTTGGTGTTTGTGTACCTTCGGCAGGGTGTAAAGACATGGATAAGTTGGTCTGAAAACTTTAAGATAAGCCCACTCATCATCATCAAGAAGGCCCTTAGTATGCCACTCAGCCAAGTGTTTGTTGATCAAATTACTAAGAGGACCCATCGGGTTATAACGAACCTCTTCATAACAGGTCGAATCCATGAGTTGGGACATGATTTCATTATTGTAATCAACTCTATTCATTATCACCACGTTCCCACCTTTATCGGCTTCTCTAATGAGTATTTCCTGATCTGTACTCAACATTTTAAGAGCCTGTCTTTCACCAGTATTGAGATTATCACGTGAGAAGCTGTTTTTAAGTGAGTGTTTCAGGTCATAATCATTAAGGTCTTGAAGCACCCGTTTATGAAAGATATCAATATTATTCCCCCCTGGAAGGGTCGGGATCCATCTGGATTTGTTTCTAAGACCACTACAAATAGAGTAGTCCAATTCAATATCAAGTTCTCCCAATAAACCAGTCATTGTGTAAGGAGAATCTTCCACCTCAGTGATCAACAGCAAGAGTCTCGTAGCTTGTACATCCTGTATACTAGGAACACCAACCACACTACTCAACCGAGTGTTGCTCACATTTTTATTCACAGTAGGATTACAAGAAAAATATTTTTTCAATTTAAGTCCTCTCACAAACTTGAATAGATCCACTTTCAATCTGCAAACATCTCCCAACTCTCGTGGATTGAAACTGAGCCCCTTACCCAAAAGTGAAATCATATAAGGGGTGAGTGCTTTGGAAGAAAGATTGATGACCTGCAAGTTGTTAATTGAGGTGTCTATTTGTTCCTCTCGTTCCCTGATCTGAGTCTTTTCTTGTATTCTTCTTGCTTTCCCCCTGCAACCTCTACGGGTTTTTGAGTTACCCCTGTGCGTGTGGCCTGGGTTCTGTTCCCCTTGCGTACCGTTCGTACCTCTTGTAAAAAAGAGGATATCGTAGCTCCATCCCCCAGATTATTATCCAATTCACTGTCACTGGACACTGGGGCGCTAATGGAAGTGGAGCTGGAATGTATAGAGGTTGAATTGGCTCTAGATGTTGTATCTTGTTTCGTGCCCATTTGGATTAAGGAATCGTATTTTCTAGCATAAGTGAAAATTCTACCTGTGGTATAGTCAATTTCATCCCGTTTTAATTGTCGGGATTTCCTATCCTTAATTTCTTTCTGATGGTTTGCTAGTACCTGGTTAAGGATCACATAATTTTTTTCCGTAGCCTCTTTTAAAATAAGATCCTTGATTTCTTTTTCCAAAATATCAATCTCAGCTTGTAATTTGGTCATTTTTCTATCTGCACTATCGATCAATATTAACATCAATGTCTGTGAATTTACATTAAGAGCCTCCTCCCATTTGACTAAGAGGTCCTCATCTAGCTCGTCATATGTAGGTAGAATTTGAGCTCGTAATCCCCTTGGTATCCTTTTTAATCTCAAATATTGTTTAAGAGTAGCTTTGTCCCACCATCTAGCATTTTCAGTTTTTTTCAAACGTTCCAATTTTACAAATTTGTCCCTGAGGCCCTCATTACGGACAGTATTCTCACTAGTGGTCGGGTTACTACTATTCAAACCTGTTGCTAAATTACCAAACAGTTCCTCTGCTTCTTTGTCTCTGTCCATTTTAATAGATGGACACAATTATTGATCAATTAGAGTACAACAAAGTGCTGCGTTGAGGCTGCCCTTCCTGAATACTACAGCTAAATACCACAAAGAAAGGGTTTTATGGACAGGAAGATAATGGCGCACACACCAGATATACGCAATAGTATCACCAATGCAAAATAGGTAAATAGTATGGTGCTAGCAGGGAGGGGAAGGCCCTAAAACCCCTCAATCAGTATGGGAGAAACCCACACTTGAACATATAAGAACAGTCCCGTGCACTCATACAATCATCAATTACACAAAGTATGTGTGTCTTCGGTATGACATGAAGATACTGAAGCTTGGCAATCTTTATGTTTCCTTTAATAGGTCATCAGGCAAGAACACAAACAGCCAGCCGTGTTTCGTCAGAGAAATAGTCAAACTCTGACTCTTCAGGGCTGGAAACAATACAAACACATAATTTGAGCACAATGCAATGTTAACTCTGTTTTCAAATTTACTAAAAACAAACATCCTATGATTAAAAGGGAAGCAAAGGAAAGGAAAGAAGAGATAGACCACCATAAATCCCACATAGGTGACAAGTTACAATTTTTTTTTTTAAATTAGTGAATAGTTCGAATCCATCCTTTAAAATGATCACGTGCAGAAAATAGAAGAAACCACTACCACTTCCATTAGCATGTGTCAACGTGCCACCACACCTGGTGGGCACAAAGGTTATCACCGATTGATGTCAACACCGAAGTAGAAATGCAGATAAAAAACCAAACAAGCACAACTACCAAATACAATATAAGCATACATACCCACAACATCTTACCTAAAGAACAGGAAGTAATCCAAAACAGGAAAAATATAATACTCATACGTCAAATCAAGACACGAATAATTGTTCAATCAGCCTTGTAAGACAAAAAGACTGAGCATATGGCTATAAACAAGATCCTGCAAGCAAAGAAAGAGGTACAAACACTCAGAAAACTGCTAACCATATTTAATATTCCAACTCTAAAAGGCCCAGAATTCAGTTCAAGGTCCCAGATAACCCCACTAATGTCCTCGCAACACACACATGAACGGCTTACCTCAGGAGAAGAGATATTAATCCACGTAAGTCACACCAGTGCAACACCCGAACAAAAACGGATCCTTCCAATAGATATCAATACCTAGAGCAGGTAAAAATATACCATTCCAAATAGCCATATCAATCTCAAACACCGCGTGTAAACCCACACCCTGTGTCCCCCTCACCGGGAAACTTACATGTTCCAAAATCACAGGGTTCTTTGCATCGCTTGGAGACACGTGTGTGTGTCTACCAAGACCTAAAGAGGGACCAAAATAAGAAACGAACATACTAATATTAATCACCTCATCCATATCACACAAACTAATACTTCAGCCAAACGACAAAATAAGATAAAACAGGGAAAAAGAACTGCTCCGAAGGAAGCCAGAATAACTTACATCATTCCGACACGGGTACGCGTCCTGGCGCTTCTGACTCCAACCGGTAGTGTAAAACCGGAACATGCAACCCGGAAGTATAAGAGCTGACGCGGAACTCAGTACATCACAACCACTAGACCGCATCATATTCAACACTAAATGCACGAAAAATCCATCACAAGAAATAGAATACTGGGTTTTCACTAGGTTAATTAAAGAAATACAACTGGAAAGAGTGTCCAAGCTCTCATTTAAAGTGCGAGTGCCAATTTATACAACAAACAGAATTCACTAAAGCTGTGAGCCTCATAAAAAATGCTGGTTATGCTGGGGGTCGCGGAACTCAGTAACTCGCAACCACTAGACCACGTCATAATCAATGCTAAATGCGCGACATAGAATTCATCACGGAAAATAAAACACCGGGTTTACACTAGGTTTAATAAAGAGATAAAACTGAAAAAAGTGTCCAAGCTCTCATAGAAAGAGCGAGTGCCAATTATAAAACGAACAGGATTCGCTAAAACTGTAAACCTCACAAAAAAATGCTGATCATGCTGGGGGTCGCGTAACTAGACCCATTGTGTTTCAAGTAATTTTCAGAATTAAATTCCAAATAAACTGACCTGAATCCGTGTTAGGACCAAGCCACTCGTAGCATATTGACAAAACAGACATTAACAGAAAAAGGTCCAGGACACTCACCACTTGCCCGCAAGAAGTGTGGTGTATAAACAGATGAGAATACCCACCATTAATGTACAGACAACAAAAACCCCAGAATCAAAGAAAGAAAAACCACATCCAGTATAAAAGACACAAAAGGCTGAATACCCCCACAGTAAAGACATATAAAAAAACTGTAAATTTGCAACGATATGCCCGTGTCAGGGAAAGCAGAACAGAATAGTGAAAGGTCCCTATCAGCAACAATAAAAGGTGTCTTATTCTGCGCATTACATAGGTAAGAAACCTCACTCAATGCATAATAATATTGCAGCTTGAAGTTAATATGAGCATAAAAAGACCAAAACATCATTTTCTGACACAGAGATGTGACTGTGTGAATCAAGAGATGTACAATAATGTCACACAATATGCATAATCAGAAACAAATGATTTCAAAGTGATATCACACAATATGCATAATCAGAAACAAATGGTTTCAAAATGATATCACAGAATATCGACATAAACTTTTCATTATCATAAACGAGCTTCAAGATACCAGATATACACAGACACCCAATAGCTGGTCAGTCGATATACACAGAGATCTAACATTGAAACTTAATGGGATGCAGCAGAAATATCATGACAGTATACAATCAATTAACACCCAGGTGACTATTCATCTGTAGGTGTAACAAACCCAACCATCACTGTTGTACAGAGCGCTTAATCACCCAGAAAGTATTGCATCTCTGAATCACAATTGAGACCATGCTCTACCGTATGTAAACGCATGATCCAGAATGCCTCTGTTCTCCTAAGTAGCAGCTCCCTGTTACCTCCTCGACTGCTGGGGTCTATTTGTTCAATACCGAAGAAACTTATTTCTTTGCGTGGGCCCTGTGATGGGCAGACCCATGCATGCGTGGCTACTGGATACCTCACATCCTGCTGATGGAGTGCCCTGACATGCTCACTGATTCTCTCCTTAACCCCTTCGGTGCCCGCCCCTTTCCCCGCCCTGTGCCGGCCGTTACATTAGCGGGCGGGGTTTGTGACGAGCTGGACTCGTCATGGGCACAGCGCCACCGCGGCCCATGACGAGTCCAGCTCGTCACGGGCACCGAAGAGGTTAAGGGGTCGGATAGTGCTCCCCACATATTGTTTGCCACATTGGCATTCAATAATATAAATCACAAACTTAGTTACACAGTTAATGTTGGATTTAATATCATAGGTTCTGTTGTTATATCCCTTGAAAGTTTTGACCTTATGTTGAGCCCACCTGCACACCCCACATGCTCCACATTTATGAAAAACGGTACTGTGTGTGGAGAGCCACGTCTCTTTGGGATTGGTCTTGGGTACTGTAGGGCTAAGTCTGGAACGGAGAGTTCTCCCCCTTCTAAAAGTGATCAGTTGAGAGTTGGTAATGCAACCCGACAAAGAGTTGTCTGACAAAAGTAAACCCCAATGTTTTTTAAGGCTTTTGCGCAGAATTTGATTGAGATCAGTGTACTCTGTAATCATTCGGATTTTCTGATTGTCAGATCTATGTTTATCCTTGGCCAAAAGGGTATCTGAACGACTCATGTTAGAAACTCTTTTTTCTGCTCTATTGAGATGGGTCGATGCATAACCCCTTCTTTGAAATCTGGTCCTCATGTCCTTAATATAATTACAGAATTCGGTCTCTTCACTGCAGATACGTCTAGCCCTAATGTACTCGCCATAGGGAATAGATCTAATTTGATGTGCTGGGTGATGACTATCTGCGTGTAAGACAGAATTACATGAAGTATCTTTACGAAAAAGACGACTATGCAAATGGCCGTCCTTAACATACAGTTCAATGTCAAGAAAGTTGATTCTTGTGGGGCTAGATTCCATAGTAAATTTCATGCCAAAATCATTGGTATTCAAAAAGTGGCTGAATTGTTCCAATTCCGTTTGAGTACCAGACCAACACAGAAGGCAGTCGTCAATATACCTGCCCCAAAAAATAATATGATCCACCCAAGATGCTCCCTTGTCGCCCCATATCCACTCACTCTCAAGTCCTCCCATAAACAAGCATGCAAAAGAGGGCGAAAATTTAGAGCCCATTGCGACTCCAGTAATCTGTTTGTACCACTTGTTGACAAACATAAAAAAGTTGTTGTCCAAAATGAGCTGCATCATAGTTATTATCATCTCATTATGTAACCATTGGGCAGCTGGTCGATTGTTAAGTAGTCGTGTCACTACCTGAAGTCCCAATATTGGTTGAATGTTGGTATAAAGTGATACCACATCTAGTGTTGCCAGAATCATCCCTGGATGCCAATCTAAGTCTGTGAGTTGACTCAAAATATGTTTAGAGTCTCTGATATAACTCGCTAAATTACAGACTAATGGACCCAAAAATAAGTCTACATACTCTGAAAGTTTTTCCGTAGGGCCCCCTATGCCCGAAACGATGGGTCTGCCAGGTGGAAAAGGTTGGTGTTTGTGTACCTTGGGCAGGGTGTAAAGACATGGATAAGTTGGTCTGAAAACTTTAAGATAAGCCCACTCATCATCATCACGAAGGCCCTTAGTATGCCACTCAGCCAAGTGTTTGTTGATCAAATTACTAAGAGGACCCATCAGGTTATAAGGAACCTCTTCATAACAGGTCGAATCCATGAGTTGGGACATGATTTCATTGTTGTAATCAACTCTATTCATTATCACCACGTTCCCACCTTTATCGGCTTCTCTAATGAGTATTTCCTGATCTGTACTCAACATTTTAAGAGCCTGTCTTTCACCAGTATTGAAATTATCACGTGAGAAGCTGTTTTTAAGTGTGTGTTTCAGGTCATAATCATTAAGGTCTTGAAGCACCCGTTTATGAAAGATATCAATATTATTCCCCCCTGGAAGGGTCGGGATCCATCTGGATTTGTTTCTAAGACCACTACAAATAGAGTAGTCCAATTCAATATCAAGTTCTCCCAATAAACCAGTCATTGTGTAAGGAGAATCTTCCACCTCAGTGATCGACAGCAAGAGTCTCGTAGCTTGTACATCCTGTATACTAGGAACACCAACCACACTACCCAACCGAGTGTTGCTCACATTTTTATTCACAGTAGGATTACAAGAAAAATATTTTTTCAATTTAAGTCCTCTCACAAACTTGAATAGATCCACTTTCAATCTGCAAACATCTCCCAACTCTCGTGGATTGAAACTGAGCCCCTTACCCAAAAGTGAAATCATATCAGGGGTGAGTGCTTTGGAAGAAAGATTGATGACCTGCAAGTTGTTAATTGAGGTGTCTATTTGTTCCTCTCGTTCCCTGATCTGAGTCTTTTCTTTTATTCTTCTTGCTTTCCCCCTGCAACCTCTACGGGTTTTTGAGTTACCCCTGTGCGTGTGGCCTGGGTTCTGTTCCCCTTGCGTACCGTTCGTACCTCTTGTAAAAAAGAGGACATCGTAGCTCCATCCCCCAGATTATTATCCAATTCACTGTCACTGGACACTGGGGCGCTAATGGAAGTGGAGCTGGAATGTATAGAGGTTGAATTGGCTCTAGATGTTGTATCTTGTTTCGTGCCCATTTGGATTAAGGAATCGTATTTTCTAGCATAAGTGAAAATTCTACCTGTGGTATAGTCAATTTCACCCCGTTTTAATTGTCGGGATTTCCTATCCTTAATTTCTTTCTGATGGTTTGCTAGTACCTGGTTAAGGATCACATATTTTTTTTCCGTAGCCTCTTTTAAATTAAGATCCTTGATTTCTTTTTCCAAAATATCAATCTCAGCTTGTAATTTGGTCATTTTTCTATCTGCACTATCGATCAATATTAACATCAATGTCTGTGAATTTACATTAAGAGCCTCCTCCCGTTTGACTAAGAGGTCCTCATCTAGCTCGTCATATGTAGGTAGGATTTGAGCTCGTAATCCCCTTGGTATCCTTTTTAATCTCAAATATTGTTTAAGAGTAGCTTTGTCCCACCATCTAGCATTTTCAGTTTTTTTCAAACGTTCCAATTTTACAAATTTGTCCCTGAGGCCCTTATTACGGACAGTATTCCCACTAGTGGTCGGGTTACTACTATTCAAACCTGTTGCTAAATTACCAAACAGTTCCTCTGCTTCTTTGTCTCTGTCCATTTTAATAGATGGACACAATTATTGATCAATTAGAGTACAACAAAGTGCTGCGTTGAGGCTGCCCTTCCTGAATACTACAGCTAAATACCACAAAGAAAGGGTTTTATGGACAGGAAGATAATGGCGCACACACCAGATATACGCAATAGTATCACCAATGCAAAATAGGTAAATAGTATGGTGCTAGCAGGGAGGGGAAGGCCCTAAAACCCCTCAATCAGTATGGGAGAAACCCACACTTGAACATATAAGAACAGTCCCGTGCACTCATACAATCATCAATTACACAAAGTATGTGTGTCTTCGGTATGACATGAAGATACTGAAGCTTGGCAATCTTTATGTTTCCTTTAATAGGTCATCAGGCAAGAACACAAACAGCCAGCCGACACGTGTTTCGTCAGAGAAATAGTCAAACTCTGACTCTTCAGGGCTGGAAACAATACAAACACATAATTTGAGCACAATGCAATGTTAACTCTGTTTTCAAATTTACTAAAAACAAACATCCTATGATTAAAAGGGAAGCAAAGGAAAGGAAAGAAGAGATAGACCACCATAAATCCCACATAGGTGTCAAGTTACAATTTTTTTTTTAAATTAGTGAATAGTTCGAATCCATCCTTTAAAATGATCACGTGCAGAAAATAGAAGAAACCACTACCACTTCCATTAGCATGTGTCAACGTGCCACCACACCTGGTGGGCACAAAGGTTATCACCGATTGATGTCAACACCGAAGTAGAAATGCAGATAAAAAACCAAACAAGCACAACTACCAAATACAATATAAGCATACATACCCACAACATCTTACCTAAAGAACAGGAAGTAATCCAAAACAGGAAAAATATAATACTCATACGTCAAATCAAGACACGAATAATTGTTCAATCAGCCTTGTAAGACAAAAAGACTGGGCATATGGCTATAAACAAGATCCTGCAAGCAAAGAAAGAGGTACAAACACTCAGAAAACTGCTAACCATATTAAATATTCCAACTCTAAAAGGCCCAGAATTCAGTTCAAGGTCCCAGATAACCCCACTAATGTCCTCGCAACACACACATGAACGGCTTACCTCAGGAGAAGAGATATTAATCCACGTAAGTCACACCAGTGCAACACCCAAACAACACGGATCCTTCCAATAGATATCAATACCTAGAGCAGGTAAAAATATACCATTCCAAATAGCCATATCAATCTCAAACACCGCACATCCCTTCCTCACTCCCTCTTGCATCTTCTTTACCTCTCAATTACATAGTTATCACCCTCTACATTACACCACTCACTAGTTGCTCTTCTGCCCTTCATCCTACACCCAGATAGCATCCCTCGCCCCTTATTGATCTTCCTTTGCAATTACCATCATAGTATATCTCCAGGCCTTTCCCATACATGCAACCAGTGCTTAGTCTGTGCCTGTTGATCCAGATACTGGGCATTGTCACTCAGTTTTTAGGACCATGCCTTATTTTTTATCATCAGACTTTGACCTGGAAAAAAAGACACAAAGGCAGACAAGGGAGAAAAAACGAGAGAAAGATAGGATAACAGTGTCAAATGGAGAAAGCACGGATTAACAAGAGCTTCCAAGAGTGAGTCAAATAGGAAGTGAGGGTGTTGAAAGAAAGAGGTATGAGATAGAATCAGTCTTGGTGTATGTCAATCCTGGTAGTGCCACAGCAGGCTGCTAAAAAAAAGCTTTGAGCCCATGTACTTTTTTATTTTGTTTAATAATTTATGGATTTATGGATGCTTTTCACCCTTTTTCCTTCGGCTAATCCTGGCCCCTGGATATACCTCTGTAAAAAAATTGTTGTCCAGAGATTTTAATTTTTGATTTGTGTTTTGGATCATTAGAAAAGTAATTAAGCTTGGGTAGACATTGCTGATCCGGGGCAAATTTTTCTGGACAACATTTAAAAAAATACCAGATGTGTTGCAGTGATGATGTAATATTTCAAGGAACTATGAGACCTATTTATCCATTTTGGTGTCAAAACATAGATTTGGGGGTCAAGTAGTTTTATAGAGACAGAAAATAACTCCTCAGAGCAACCCTAGCACCATTTTCCAAAATGGCAGCTATAATAGCAGAAGAAGAGACATCTTTAGAAATGAAACAGTTAATAATGGTTCCTAATCCTTTTATGTATACACCTTTGAGAGGGATGGGCGAAAATAGAAACTAGGAGGCTTAACATGCTTCTCAATTTTGAATTCTTTATTGCTTCAATTGCTTTCACTTCTGAATTAATTAGCTATGTGATACACTGTTCTTCCTGCTTTTCTCCTTTTGCATAGATCACTTTTCTCTTTGTGGTGGATTCCTTTCAGTCACCCTTCTCCAGACGGTGGTCCCCAGGAGGCTCGGAGAGAGGAGAAAGCGACTGTAAGTATTTTGTGGGTCTGTTATCCCTGACGAGGAGGAGTTAGAATAGAATCCTTCACCATAGCCAGTTGTGATCAGGTAGAGAAGAAGGGACAAGGATTCACACACTCTCTGGTGTCTTGGAGAGATGAGGGGTGAAAAGTGCCAAAGTAGGGTTGAAGTCGGTTTTGCCCTTTTTCCTTACACACTTAGCCAGGTGTCACATTCAGGACAGGAACATTTTAAAGATTAAAGGCTAGCACACAGAAGTTAACATGGCCTAAATAGGATACTACACAGATGTATATGGATACTACACAGATGTAATGGTCCCAATGTCTCCAACACCCAAAATTAGATCCTCATGTGAGTAGCCTTTGTAGTCAGGACTCTCACGCTACAGCTGAATGCAATGCAGTATTACAATGAAAGAGAGAGGAAAAGAAAAAAAAGAATGACAGCTTCCCCCTGCTTCCTGCTTTCAAGTTCCCACTTGTTTTTTTATCCCAACTTGGGATTACTCACCACCAATGCCGCAACTCTCCTGAGTCCACCAGTCCTCACTCCAGTCTTCAGTCATCTCGTCTTTGCCTTCGTCTTCACCTTCATCTTCATCTTCCTCTGGTTCCTCTACTTCATCCTCCTCTGGCTTCTCGTCGCTGCGTTCTCCTGCTCCTTCCTGCTTTCCGCTGCGATTGCAGCCTCCTCTTTTTCCGACATCATGCCATCCTTAGCTCCTCCCAGCGAAGTCCCCGATTGGTTCTTCTGCGGATCGTATTCCTCCTCTTCCAGTTAGGGAGAGTCCAGGAGGAATGGTGTAACCCTTTCCTTTCTTCTCCAGGTCCGTGATGGCTCTGGCGTGACTTCATGGGAGAAGGGGTCTATGCATGGTAAATATGTGTCTTCCAGGGTCTCAGGGTTGGAGGGAAGTTGGCTCTCTTTCTCACAACACCAAACAATGTTTATGGTCTGAATATGAAAAAATAAATATTTATCACTCCAGTGTTAGGCACATTTTCATACTTCACTTTATTTGTTTCGGCAATCACTTGTGGTACATTTGCAGAATCTTGAACATTTGAGAAGTGCATATCGACAAGTACATCATTTTTAGCACAGGTTTTGCAAGTACATGTACGTGTAAGTTCTGTGGGTAGAGGCTTTCAAAAAATCGTAGGTTTTAGCACCCCATCAATATCTTACTAAACAAAGTCACATGGAGCTTTCTCTACAAATGCATGGTCCATAAAGTTTGAATTTGTCATTTCTCGGAAAACATTTCAAACAGAAAGGATTTCACGGTAAACTAGCTGCCATCGAGCATCATATTCACTTTTACGTGTCTGACCAACAAGTCCCTTGGAGATTTTCTTCGATTTATGGATCGTCTGTTCCAGTTTCATATCTTAAACCACAGCATTGACCCTTCCCTCTCTGTCTTCTACCACAAAATGTCTTTGGACATATTTTCTGTAGAGGTATGGTATTTCCACCTGGAGCTTCTTCACTCTTTGCAAATACCAGGACCCTTATCTCTGGTAGTTTATGCAATCAAATTCACGAGACACAGTAATCAGTGAGTCCACAGTCTTCACGTGCAGCTTCCAATCACCTTCCCGATCGGCATATACCAAGTTTTTCACTAGAGTTATCATATGTAAAAAAAGTCCCCAGTACTTGCAAAGTTCTGGTTTTTCTTCACATTCTTTTACAAACTCTATGAACTTGGTTTTCTGATTTTGAACTGAGTGCTTTGAACATTGCCTGGCTTTGCATTTTTTGCAACCAGTATATTTGCATTTGGGATGCATCATATCAAATGCAAAAATCGCAATTTAAGGAATCGCAAAATTTGTGATTACTTAAATTGCGATTTCATTTAAAGAATCGCAAATTGCGATTCGTTAAATGCAATGCAGTAAACAAAAATATTTACGATTTTGCAAATATGAATCGCAAATTACCATCATGCTAAAGTTGATGGCAATTTGCGATTACCATCAACTAAAGTGCATTTTTCAAAGTCCCATGTTACATACTCACATGCCCCATGTGGATAAATTGTAATTTCAGGGGTGCAACAGGGTGTCCTTTTGGCACCCTTGTATCCTTGAAATTACATGCGCAATTTACGAGTACCTATTGGGCACTTGCAAATTGCGCATGTAATTTTCATTCATTCCTATGGGCCTCTTCGCCCATAGGAACGAATGCGAATCAATTCCTTATTTGCGACTCGCAATCTGCGAGTCGCAATTAAGAAATGCGTAGGAATCGCAATTTTTTTTGTGATTCCTACATGCAATAGCAATTCTTTAATTGTGATTCTTTAAAAATCGCAATTAAATAATCACTATTGTGTATTTTGATGAATTTGCACCTATGTCTTTTGAATGAAGTGCACCCTGTGCCTTATTCACTTCTGAGATAAGATATGCAAAACCTAATTTGTCATTCTTGTTCCAGAAAGCATTCCAATACAATGTTTTTATAGACTCAGATATGATGAGCATACCTTGTAACGAACAAACATAATGAGTTTCGCTCAATACTGACTGGATAGTTTTGCTTCCAAAGATTTCAGCCTCAATAAGTTAATTGTTTATGCCACATCCACTGAGATAACTCTCTGCACACCACAACACAACTTTTGTCATGTGGAAAATGTTCATCATTGGATAAAGATCCTCAAATTCTACTGGATTGCTCATAAAAATGTCAGCTACAATACGGAAAACACCTTCATCGCAGAAATTTGGCAGGATCTTCAAGCTGAGCATGCCCATTTTAGAATTTTTATAGAGCTGTGTATACTGTTGCATAGTTAGTGACTGGAGATGGTATTACTGGTAAAAACCCAACCTTCTTCAGTGGGACGGTATTCTGGGAGATCAAAGCATGAATTCCAGCCCACGGAGGAACTGGCTTTTTTCATCCTTCCGTCCACATCGAATAAGTGATATGATAAATTCTGTTAAATGAGCTTTGCAGACTGCAGCATCAGGTAGAGGTAGATCTATGTCCCCAGTCACTTTGAATCTTTCTGATAGACTGGGACGTGTTGATGGCTTATAGTGATTATGCACGCATTGACAAGACAGTAGGGTTATGAGTTTGCAGCTTTGTTTGTTTATGCCTACAGCTGACAGCTTGTTTTTCAGCAGATACTTCACTGGTATAGTCTTGAAAAAGCACCATGGCAGTATCATATGTGCTGGATGTTCCAGACAAAGAAGAGTTGTCTTCAAAATCAAAATTATCAAGAGTAGCAATTGTAAATCCTTTCCTGGTAAAATGACTTGGAAGTGATGTGCAGTCGGATTCTGAAGATTTTACAGCATGGGATTTATATTGCTACTGGGAGCTCATTGTACATTCATATTTTCAAATGTTTGCACACATGCCGTTCGGGTGGGCATACAAATCCACTGCAAATACAATCACCTTGTTGTTTAGATCAGCTACTTAGCTGAAAATTTCATCTTGGAAGAAACTAGCTGCAGATAAAAACTTGTTTGCCATTTGAGAGTCACATACTCTGTGCTTTGTTCTTTTGTCAATCCTTTTGGCCCTTGTTCTGACTAAACCACAGATAACACTTGAAGATCCTCTGCTTTCTGATCAGTTGTTGGAGGTGACCAAGGGGTAGCCATCGATCTTCTAAGCGAATGGGCATTGGGTTTGGTTGTCGTCGCTTTCTCAGAAAACTCAGCTTCTTGTTGTGATTCTCTGGTTTCTGCTATTTTTTAAAGAACTTTTCAAGACTTGTTTCCATTGTATACAACTTGTAGTACTAGTTGTTACAATGATAAGATATTTGATCCTCTTCACCCAACAGTTTCAATCCTTTGTGAATTTCATCTTGAAATATTTCTACAGCATCTCGAATTCTCTTCTGGAGGATGTTAGCTTTTCTTTCGGATTAGTTTGGCATACAGCTCAATTTTCTTTATTGAAGGAATCCTCAGATTTTGTAGTTAACATCACTCTGTCAGGAGGTAAAGATCCTCTGCTACCACCTGCTTCGCTCATGTTTACAAATTTGAATCAACGGGAAACCTGAAACAAAAACAATATTAAAATTAATTCCTAATTTGACGGCTAAAACACATTATTATAGAGCCGCTATTTTGGAAAATGGCAGAAATGTTGCTCTGATGAGTTTATTTTGACACCAAAATGAAGTATGTAGGTCTCATGGTTCCCGAAATATTACATAAATCACAGCAACACATCCGCCATTTTTAAAAATGTCATCCAGGAATATATGTCCCATGATTATCAATGTCTACCCTAGCTAAATTACTTTTCTAATGATACAAAAACACAAATCAAAAATAAAAATCCCTGGACAACAATTATTTTACAGAGGTATATCAAGGTGCCAGGACTAACTATCACCCATCTCTCCTCAACCTTTCTCCTCCTATCATTCCCCCATTAGCACTTGCCCCCATCCTCCACTCCAGACGATCCCATCTCTTCTTTCCTTACTCTTCTCCTTGCAGCACGTTTTTTAATCTAACTGCCTTCTGCTCCACACAACGTGGCCTTCTAAAATTACCTCTGTCACCTTACAGTCCTTCACCACCAAGAACCTTAATTTCTTTAAAGGTTTCTGGCAGTGGAACTTTGACTGCAAATGATTTTTATACTCGACAGACTCCACAGTGTCAGAAATGTGACCAAACTATACGGATGGGGCGCGGGTTGCAGGTGGTAACTATGTATGCTGCCATCAAGCAGCTCAGAGATGGTCGGTCTCTCTGGGTCTCTGCACCAGTGGTACCCTCTGTCAGAAGACAGTTTAGAACTGCAGGGCCTGTGATGGGGCTTCAGGTCTCTGGTGCCTCTAAGTGGACTGGGTTATTTATTTAACAATGCAGTTCCCGAGGTTCTACCCCTTGTTGTATTTGTTCTGTAGAGGAACGTTTTACCACTGTTTTAGAGTAAGATTGTTTTTCAGCACTTCTGAGAATTGTTCTATTTTGTTCCAATACACCTAACATGCATTTCAGTAGAGTGCAAGGTCAACCCCTAGAGCCTATTTGCTCTGTTGCTCTGTTGAAAGATAATGAATGGTAATTATTACTCTAGTCAATGGAACTTATTTTATCGACCTGGGAAGAACGAATGGCTATGTGCGCAGATGTGGATTTTAACCTCAGATCATGGGGGTCAAACACAGATCCTTGGAATGGACACATTAGCTCATTGAGCCACCATTGCAACACACATGTATTATTACACCACATGTTCCAGGCAGAGAATAATGTCCGGACATCGAAGTGACAAAAACAGTAGATTGCTTTGCTGCAAAATTCCTTATAACAAAAACAACCAGCAGTAGTATGCAAGGCCAGCAGGGGACACGGATGGCCAAATTCTGTTGGTGATGCAAACCATCTCCCTTATTTTCTTGGGGGTAAATGTCCTACAGTATTGCAAACCTTACTAAACCCCTCACACTGCAAGTCCACTGGCATGTAACCCTTTGCAAACTCCTCTGACTCTTTACTGACACTGCAAACCCTTCTGACCCCACACCAGTGCTTAATTTGAGGCAGTGGTTACAGGTGAGGCCCACCAGGTGATACAGCAGCAGCATTTTGAGTTCCGGCAGTTATTTTTCTTTATCAGATTTCGATCTAGAGCAAGACATTGAAAAATACAAAAGGGTGAAAGAAAGAGAGAAGGAAAAGACGTAACACTTGTGACAAAAAAAGAAAATAGGGCTGAAAAGGGAACCTTAAAACAGCGAGATAAATGTGCAGGGAGTGTCTGCTAGTGAATAAAAAAAGTCTTCAGAAGACTACTCAGGAGTTGGCTCTTTCTTACATAACCACCATCCTGAAACACTAATGTACAGCATATCCCGGTGTATGTAAACATTTATAATTTGATTATATGTATGTTTCTAGATATGTGTATTTCTTTGAATAACTATGTATAATTATGTTTTTTTAAATATATACACACACACATATATATATAAATGATTCTATGCTTAACATGTATATAGGTCACTGCATAGTTTTCAAATAAGTTGTTTGATTAGATTCTTATGGGTCTCTGTTTTATTTATCTATCACTATATGTAAATATTATCATAACTATTTTATCTACAAGTGCTTCACTTTTGAAATATTGAGGAAAATATAAACAATTTTTGAAAAAAGTGTTACAAAATACACACAAATAAATTAACTTAAAGTACAGCAACACTTGAATGTCTGAGTTAATAAAATACAACTTATATCTTGATATATAATCTTCCTTATACATGTACACCCTCTCTATATACTTATGTATCTATATATGTATTACTTTACTCCTACTGTAGACGAAAAAGTACCGTTGTCTCTCTCCAATGCACTACCCTATGTCTCACCATATACCTCTCTCAATATACGCTCTACCTCCACTCACTGACACATCCCAAATCTCATTCTGCTACTGTCATCCCCAAAATAACCCTTTCTAGACGCTTCCCTCCTCTATCCTCCTTGGATTACCCCAAACCTCATTTTACTACTCTGATCTCCCAAACAACCCTTTCAAAATTCTTCCCTCATGTATCCATCCTTTGACTCATCCCAAACCTCTTTTTACCACCATGATCGCCCTCATCCGTTTTTAGAGACTCTTCCCTCCTCCATCTCTCCTTTTACTCATCCCAAACCTCATCTTACTGCCATGATCTCCCAAAAACACTTTCTAGACTCTTCCCTCTTCCATTCCTCCATTATCCTATTCAATCAAGCTAACATACATGTCCACCACTCAAATTAACTCATATTTCCCTATACTAATCCACTACTAATCCTTTTTGGGTTCTGGAGTAGTGTGCTACTTGCCGAAAAGCAATTCAACGTCTTGTCATGGGTAGTAAGCGCTATATAAATCCACTTACAATTACAATGGGTTGGAGTTGAGAGGAAGCAGCCTTGGTATTTGGCACCCCGCAAAATTCAATAGCGCGAGCTCTCAGCAAAAATTCTGGGCCTCTGAACTTGTCGTTTTACAAATCAAACACTGCCTGACACACAGTGTACACCTTTCCTAGCGCTGACACTCTCCAAACCCACTGACCATGGCGCTTTTGCGTTCTCCTGTGACACCTGGCACGCACACACAAAGCAAACCCCACATATTCAGCAAATCAATCAATCAATCAAGCATTTGTATAGCGCGCTACTCACCCGGAGGGTCTCAAGGCGCTTGGGGGAGGGGGGTCCGCTACTGCTCGAACAGCCAGGTCTTGAGTTGCTTCCTGAAGGAGAGGTGGTCTTGGGTCAGGCGGAGGTGGATGGGGAGGGAGTTCCACGTCTTGGCAGCCAGGTAGGAGAAGGATCTTCCTCCTGTTGTGGCTCTTCGGATATGGGGGACGGCGGCGAGGGCGTGGCTGGTTGATCGAAGCTGGCGGGTGGGAGTGTAGAAGGTCAAGCGGTCGTTGAGGTATCTTGGGCCTTGGTTGTGGAGAGCTTTGTGTGCGTGGGTGAGGAGTCGGAACGTGATTCTCTTGCTGATGGGGAGCCAGTGTAGGTTTCTCAGGTGTACGGAGATGTGGCTGTGTCGGGGAATGTCCAGGATGAGGCGTGCTGAGGCGTTCTGGATGCGCTGGAGTCGTTTCTGGAGTTTGGCTGTGGTTCCGGCGTAGAGGGAGTTGCCGTAGTCCAGTCGGCTGTTGACGAGGGCCTGGGTGACCGTCTTCCTGGTTTCGGTGGGGATCCACCGGAAGATCTTACGTAGCATGCGTAGGATGTTGAAGCATGATGCGGAGACGGCGTTGACTTGTCTGGTCATGGAGAGGGAGGAGTCCAGGACGAAGCCCAGGTTGCGTGCGTGGTCTGTTGGTTTGGGTGCGCTGCCAAGGGCAGGGGGCCACCAGGAGTCGTCCCAGGCAGAGGGTGATGATCCCAGGATGAGGACTTCCGTCTTATCTGAGTTCAGTTTCAGGCGGCTGTTCGTCATCCACTCGGCTACGTCTTTCATCCCTTCGTGTAGGTTGGTTCTGGCGGTGGCGGGGTCGTTGGTGAGGGAGAGGATCAGCTGGGTGTCGTCGGCGTAGGAGATGATGTTGAGGTTGTGTTGGCGTGCGATGGCTGCGAGGGGGCTCATGTAGACGTTGAAGAGGGTGGGGCTGAGTGATGATCCTTGTGGTACGCCGCAGATGACTTCGGTGGCCTCGGATCTGAACGGGGGTAGGCGGACTCTCTGTGTTCTTCCGGCGAGGAAGGAGATGATCCATTCCAGTGCCTTCTCCTGGATACCGATGTTGTTGAGGCGCTGCACTAGGGTGCGGTGGCAGACCGTGTCGAACGCCGCGGAGAGGTCCAGGAGGATGAGGGCCGTTGTTTCCCCGTTGTCGAGCAAAGCTCGGATGTCGTCAGTGGCTGCGATGAGGGCGGTCTCGGTGCTGTGGTTGGCCCGGAAGCCGGACTGCGAGTGGTCGAGGGATCCGTTCGTCTCGAGGAAGGCGGCCAGTTGTCTGTTGACTGTTTTCTCGATGACTTTGGCCGGAAAAGGAAGGAGCGAGATGGGGCGGTAGTTTTTGAGGTCGGTGGGGTCTGCTGATGGTTTCTTCAGTAGGGCGCTGAGTTCGGCGTGCTTCCAGCTCTCTGGGAAGGTGGCGGTGTCGAAGGAGGCGTTGATGATGTCCCGCAGGTGGGGTGCGATGACGGAGTCGGCCTTGTTGAAGACGTGGTGAGGGCAGGGGTCGGTTGGAGAGCCTGAGTGGATGGAGTTCACCGTGCGGATGGTGTCTTCGGTGTTGACTGGGGTCCAGGCGCGGAGGGTGGTGGTGGGGGGCGTTGTTCCGGTCGTAGGGTGCATTGGCTGTGTGCTGAAACTGTTGTGTATGTCTGCGATCTTGCTGTGGAAGAACGAGGCGAACGAGTTGCAGAGGTCTTGCGAGGGCGTGATGTCGTTGTTTCCGGCGCTGGGGTTCGAGAGCTCTTTGACGATGTTGAAGAGTTCCTTGCTGTTGCGGGCGCTCTTGTCCAGTCGTTCCTTGAATGCGGATTTGTTGGTGGCGTGGATCAGCTGGTGATGTCTTCGAGTGGCGAGCTTGAGGGTGGTCATGTTGTCTGTAGTTGGGTCTCTGTGCCAGGCTTTCTCGAGGGCCCGGCAGTTCTTCTTGGAGCTCTTGAGTTCGTCGGTAAACCAAGATGCTTTCTTGGTGCCGGGTCTGGCGGGGGGGGGGGGTCTTCAGTGGAGCGAGGTCGTCTGCGCAGTTGCTGATCCATTTCGTGAGGTTGATGGCGGCTTGGTTGGGGTTCGCTGATCTGGTGGGGGGGTTCTGGCTCAGGGATGTGGTGAGCTGGTCGGCAGTGATCTTGTTCCAGCTTCTGCGGGGGACCAGTTGCGGGTGGTGGTGAGTCGTGGTCCTTCTGAAGCTGAAGTGGACGCAGCTGTGGTCTGTCCAGTGGAGTCCGGTGGCGTGGCTGAAGGTGATGTCCTTGCTGGAGGAGAAGACGGGGTCGAGCGTGTGGCCGGCGTAGTGGGTGGGGGTGGTCACCAGTTGCTTGAGTCCGAGGTTGGCGAGGTTGTCCAGCAGGGTGGTGGTGTTGCGGTCGTTGTTGTTCTCCAGGTGGAAGTTGAGGTCCCCGAGGAGGATGTAATCAGCGGAGGGGAGGGCGTGCAGGCTGATGAAGTCGGCGATGTCTTCGCTGAATTGTGTGCGAGGTCCCGGGGGTCTGTAGATGAGGGTGCCTCTGAGGGTGGTCTTGGGGTCGATGTGGATCTGGAAGTGCAGGTGTTCGGCGGCTGTGAGGGTGCCTTCGGAGTTGGTCATGATGCGGATGGTGTTCTTTTGGACGATGGCGATGCCTCCTCCATTCTGGTTGGTGCGGCAAAGCCAAATACCTCTGACAAACTGCAATCCAGCGAACCTCTCACATATTCTCCAAACACCTGTAGCCCACCACACATTCTGATAACCACTGTCCACAAGACATTGCAAAATCCACTAGCCCCTGTCACTCCCCAAACCCCAATGAACCCAGCACAAACTGCAGTGACCCGACCCTCTGTAAACCCCTCTGATCCCCACAGATTTGTAGCACTGTGCCAGATTCCAAAATGTAAGATCTTTCTTCAATTTCCGGTAAGAAAAAAAACAACAAAAAAGAACAACATAGTTGCAGCAATACCATTTCAGGGGAAATTAGGACGTTTAATCAAGTGTTGCACTTAAAGGGCCATGAAAAAGGGGATATTCATGTGCAACCGGGCAATCTCATAGAGCGCTTACAATGGAAAAGGCGAGGGCTGACTAGGGCGCGCCGCCATTATGGCAGTCGCACCAGTCACCGGCCACCCAGAAGGGGGAGGGAGGCTGCATCGGTGCAGCACTCCCCTCCCCTGCCCCCCCCCCCCCGCAGCAACCAATAAATGAAGGGGTTGTTTGTGCGCCGGAAGCACTCCATGGCGCAGAAACGTCCAGCTTGCGTCCAGGCTGACCGGTCTCAGGGCGCCCTCTTTAAAAAGAGGTGGTGGGGAGCAGAACAGTCTCTTGTTCTTGCTCCCCACAGATAGGGTCACCGGGCCGGCTGCGGGCCCGTAACGTTTCTTTATTTTGCCCACTCACCATTCCCTAAGGCAGGTATTGGTGGAAGGTTTGGTTTTCCGGTTTGTGTATTGTGACTGATTATTTTTGTCCCCTTTTTTCCAAATTATTGGCAGAGAACAAAGCGATGGTATGCACAGCGGTTCTGTAGTAATGTATAAATAAAAGCACAACTTCGAATTTCTCTTTCAGTTAGATATTGTCGTATTTAGAGTATCTCTGGTCAGGCGGTAAGGTCATGATTGGTAAGCATAGTCTTCGGTCCTCCACGGTCAGCACCACATAACTCCAGGGGGTAGTGACAGCCGGTAGGTAGGCTGTCGGGGTGTGGGGGCCGGGGGAGTCCTCCTTCCCAGTGGGCCGGGGGCCACCCCCGCACGCGCATGCGCATTAAGGCGCCATTATGCAGAAGTCTGCAGCCCCCCCCGTAATGGAGTGTAAGGCACAGGGTGTAGGGGGGGCCCGGGGGAAAGTATCCATCCGATAATCTGTAACCCCCTGCGCAACCTTATTGGTACACGGGGACCGGGGGAGCTGCCAGTCATTGACTTTGCCGTAGGCTCTAGATGGGACATGCAGAAAGGTAGGAGTGTCTTGTGTATTAGACTGTGTTAAGGTTAGCCGTGGAATATCTGACTATCAAAATGTATCTGTACTTTCTGCGTAAAGTTTCTGTATATAATGTTTTAATTTGTTTGTTAATGTTAATAAATACGGCCGGGGGGGGGGGTTACTCCCCCCTAATCCAAAAAAGTAAAACTACCTGTGTGGTCTCCAAAGTGTTATGCTGAAGGGGAGGGAAATGCCACCCATAACCCCAGGGTCGGTAGTTAGAGTAGGGGACATGGGTAAGTACCAGACCATAAGGGCTAACAATACCCGGCTACAACGAGACCACGGACGGGGCAAGTGAAGTCAGAGACGTTTAACTCTCAACGAGAGCACTGAGGGGCACGTGAAGTCAGAGACAATTAACTCTCAACGAGACCATGGAGGGGCTGGTGAAGAAAGACAATTAACTCTCCACGAGACCACGGAGGGGGCACGTGAAGTCAGAGACAATTAACTCTCAATGAGACCACGCAGGGGGAACGTGAAGACAGAGAAAATTAACTCTCAACGCGACCACGGAGGGGGCACGCCAAGTCAGAGACAATTAACTCTCAACTTGTGGGGCATCTGTGAGCCAGAATTAAACCTTATAAAAAATAGAGAGCAACGTGCATTCTTAATACTGACAGAAGCCAAATCTTTCTGCCGACAATATCCGGCATATGAACAGCTCACACACCTCTTATACAGTCACAGAAATAAATGTCACACCAAGCTACTGCCACTCTGAACTCACCCAAGACAGTGGGTGGAGCAATAAATTAAAAGCCCACATTTATTACGTATACAATATGCGTGCTTATAAAACACTGAAAATTGTGATTTGGAAAATATGTCAGATGGCATGTGAGGATGGAGCAAGCAGCAGTTCTAATATAGCACCCTGGACAAACATCTGTACCGATCTCTGGCTTCACACAACCTCTTGTCACTGCCTCCATTTAACTACAGAATAGTTTTATTTGTGTGAGCACTATAAATAAACAATCAACAAAAACAATGACATTCCTTTGTGAGGTCATATGTCGGAACCACGCAGGCATTTGCCATGCATGCCTCAACAACGCGGTCTGAACCACGCATGCGGTTTTACATCACGCTGCTTTTCCGCGCAAATCGTTACAGCGACTTGCCTTAGGGAAAGCGCTGGACTTCGATTAGTATAATTCACTATTCCAACTCCAGTCTGCGCAACAGTAGGGAATGTGTGGGACTTAAAGTCCAATATCAGTCCAACAACGCTCTCTGTAAGGCAAGTCGTTGAAACCACTTGCATGGTAAGGGAATGCGTTGTAAAGATGCATATGTGGTTCCGACCGCGTTCTTAAGGCACAGCGTGGGTCATACCGCGATGTGAAGGCTGCTTCCTATTTGGGTTGATGGAATCAAAGAACCACCTGAAAGACCAACTATAGTAATGAAGGGAAGAAAGAACACGTCATAGCTGAAATGAAGGGCACTGATTTAAATGGTCAGTGCTTTGCTTCTATTAATCACCGGGGGTGAGATACCTGTGCGTGGATCTGCGACCTCCATGGGGGGAGGGGGCAATCTTTGGATGCCCAGGGCTAACACTGGCAAATCTTCAGGTGCTCAGCACAAGCTAAGAACTACAATCCGTTGGGGGCCAGGACTGGCAATCAGTAAACTGTAAGGTTTGGGTGCTCAACTTGGGCTGTTTGAGCCATCTGCGGGACCAGCAGTGTCTTTTCGGAACCTTCTACCCTGCATCTGGAGGACAGTTGACACTTTGGAAAAAAAACACAATGGAGTCTCATAAAGCAGCTCTGTGGTCTGGAGAAGAGAGGGGACTACTTCAGGCCTCTAGCCCCAGCCCGGGCAGTACAGCCCATGGCAGCTGACGGGGGAGCTAAAGGCCTCTTAGCCCAACGGTCGTTGCATATCTGGCGCCAAACAGGCAGGTTATGACAATGTGAGGGATGAGGGATGGAATCGGGAGAGGATGTGGTCGGTCAGCTAGACTGCCGACTTTGGTGCTGGAAACCAAGGTTTGAGCCTCGGGGTCGCGTCCACATCCTGTGATTCTAGGCAAGTCACTTAATCTCCCAGTGCCTGAATGTGTCTTTGTGTAACGTAACCGGTGCTCATGTCAAGCGCTACAATACCTTCAAGTCGAGTTCGCGCTCTATAAATCTGCATAAAACAAAATTTTAAAAATTTCAATTCTAATTGATTTTATATAGTGCTTACTACCCTTGACAAGCCATTGAAGCACCTTGCGCTGGTCAGCACCCTCCTCCAGGAACCTACGGTTAGCAGTTAGAGTTTATTCTTGGTTATTTCAATTAATCCTGCGCTCTCCTGGAAACCATGTGATGCGTTCACCTAATTTTTTTTGTGGTAGATTAAATGAATAGGAGTTATGGGTCGTCATCAGTTGGGGGTATGTGAGTTCATGCAGAGGGTTGGTTGGATTAATAAATGAGCCACAGCGCATTGAGGAGTATTACTCACAAGTTTGTTTATTGTCATCTTTGAAATGAGATGTGGACAGTTTGCAGAAATACAATAATAGAGATTCAGGAAGAGACAAAGGTGACAGAGTAGACTGTTCAGCGAGAGGTGGCGTGTAGGGTTGGGAAGCCTCAGAGTGTCATTTGAGAGCAAAAAGGGAGGAGACAATCAGAGGCCAGGTCAGTTTTTCATGCAGGTTCGTGGGAAAATACAGGAGTCTTTTTGAAGTGTCTTGCACTCTAAGGATGCTGTCCTGTAGAGAGAACCAACACTACTTGCATGTGTTACAGTGCATCAGTATTTCTGATAGGCACTAGATTCAGACGAATAGTCTCTCCGCTGCCTAGCCACCACTACACCACCACCTCAGCAAGGACAGCAGAGCAGCTCAGGAGTTAGAAGTGTGAATGAAAAGATGCAGATATTGGGGATGAATGTATTGGAAAATATCAAAAGATGTATGCAGCAAAGGAAGCACTATGCTTGTGTTCATAGTAAAGTCAGAGAACATATAGGCAAATAATGTAAACATCGAAAAAGTAGATGCTGGAGCAGAAGTCTTATTAACCATTGAAGTTTGTATTATTGTAATAATTGCAAAAGCAAAGTGTATGACTTTGGATGCCCCTGGTTCAGCGTGACACAAGATGGGGAATATGAGAGCTTCGGCAGACAATGGAGATGCAGTTCCTTCAGTCCTGTAGGTGGAAGTTGAGATCCTGACACTGGAGTGAGGGGGTGAGGACAGGGCTACCTGCAGAAATTCCATGATCTTTGCTAGTAAGCGGCTGAAGATTCATTCTGCCTGAGCTTTGCTATTTGGTGGATGGTAGGGGTGAGGGTGGGGCTATAGTTTCTGTTGTTCAAGGCGCAGAAGTTTCTTGGCCAGGACACTCCTTTGTCCCTCATTTCTAGTTCAGAAAGGAAGCTGTGCAGAGATTTCACACTTCACTGTGCTTGTGTTGTGGGTGCTCCTGCATGGAGCCGGTCTCGGTGTTCGCTGCTGTGAGAAGCATCAGTTTATACAAGGGCTATGGTTGGGCAGCAGGGGGTAATCTAAGATTGACGCTTGAAAGAGAACAACCATGAACGGGTTCTGATACAGGAGGCAGCCTACGCGGGCCCATGCACCAACAGCTACTGATCGACATGCACTTTCCAATACACAAACAGTTAAATCCTCGCATGGTCAGTGACTGGCTGCCACCCCCCTCCCTATGACCACACCAACCCCCGGACACAGGAACATAAAACATGGTATCTTTGGAAGGCGGGAGGTCGCAAGACCCCCCGGCCGTATTTATTAAGTTATAAAACAATAAATTTCTTAATTGCACGATAATCAGTTATACAAAAATCAGCAGGACATTAGATACATTATTGTCAACAGGTGTGAGTGACTATCCTTAACAAAACTCTAATACAGATTGTTTCCTAACCGAGTCTAACATCCTCCTCTGCATTTTTGTATACTAACATTTCTGGGCCATATGGCAAGGTCGCTAACCGGTGTCAGGTCCTACTAGCTGCGCCTCACCTAAAGATGTGCGCATGCGCAGCCGGGCCCGGTAATTAACCCGGTCCACGCCGTGAACTTCATTTACCCACTAAAGGAGGGCCCTTACTCTGCGCCATCCGGTGACGTCATGAGTATGCGCGCGCGGGGTGGCTACCAGCCTAAGGAAAGCGTGACTCCCCAACCCGCGCCCCTTTGAAGCACCAGTTACCTTGCCCCTGAAGTTCTAGGAGGGGCCAATGGCCCCTCCCCCTGGGCGGGAACCTCCATAGGAAGATGCCCGCCCCCTCAGACCTTAAAATAGTTGCTCACCGGTCATGACCTTACCGCATGCCCCATTCCTAATAAATACGACGACCTATGGGAAAAATACTAAAGGACAACTACACTGACTAAGTCATACATCATGCATAACACCGTAGAGCTACAAGGGAAAAAAGGGCCTAAACACAATTGCACCAGCAACACATAATACAGTACCATTCACTACAATGGGAGAGAAAGTCCTACGAGAAAGCATCATCAGCGACATAACATTCCAGATACAGTATCGGTCACTACAATGGGAGAGAAAGTCCTAAGAGAAAGCCTCATCAGAAAATAAACATTCCAGATATAGTTTACTACGCATGGGAAATTAAGCTAACAACATCCTAGCAATTTACACACTAAATCGGACTAGTAACGCATCAACCGTGTTGCTCCAGGGATGGTGGGTGGGGAAACAAGAAGCCCCGAGCGCAGGGCACGTCCGGTGTGGGGGAGCGTCCAGGCAACAAGGGGGTCACCTGGGCGCTCCCCGCTTCTTTATCCTGGAAGGCCTGGGGGGGGGTGGCTACGCCCCCCCACCCAGCCCCTCAGCAGCCCGCACCTTCCCCCCCGACCTGGCTGTCGATTAGCGCCATCCGGGTCAGGGAGGGCGGCAACCAATCGGTGGCAGGGCGCACCCCCAGAGGACACGCCCCACCACCGAGAGGTCCAGGAGGTAAGGGCGGTCGCCGCACCGCCATGCGGGCGGGGGGGCCAAGAGCCCCCCCTTTTCATTTGGGTAGTTTATTGTTAGCGCTCCTCCTCTTTCACCACCACCCCAGACTTTAAAGCTTTTTAATGGTCTATTAGTTTGAAACAAAATGCAACAGCTTGCCCGTACCTCCAATATTCAGAGACAGTTCAAAGCAGCTTTGGAAAAAGAGAAACGTGTACCAAAACCTGAGAAAAGTGTTTACATTTAAGCTGTGGGCCCAGTGACTTGTGCCCATGTTTGGATGTGTGCAGGTGAACAGTGGAAGAAGGGTGCCAACGGGAGTGGGTGCAGTGCCAAGCACTGCTGTTCTTCACAGCTAGAATACAGTGCCTGCACGCCAGGCTCTGCCCGCACTGCAGCCACAGATACTAGGGATTAGGGAAGCCAGTCCTCCTATGTCGAGCCCCACCAATGAGCTTTACCCTCTAGTTAATCCAATTCCCTACAGGCAGGGCTTAAAGTGGGCCGGGTCCTGCCGGTGCTCAGCACCTGCAGTTTTAAAAAGTAGGTGCCGACATAGGTCCCTATCGGGCCCTCCATTTTTACCCTTACCCTAAGGGTGAAAATAAAATCGTAATTCTGCAGCAGTGTCATCCTTCTATGTATCTTCAAAGAGACTCGTTATAGTTCTTTCATAGTATCATCATTTCTGAACTGAAGCATTTTCAATAATATATACAGGAAAGCCATAGTTGTTGCTTATTTATCCTATGCAACTAACAACCATTGACAAAGCCAATAGCCCTGGCTTGTTGTAAGTGTAATGTTACTTGTTGTATTATATATCTGGATTTAATCACAGAAACAGCAAAATACAAGCACACTATGCTGAGCACAGATTTTTAGCTTATGCGTTTTTAAGCCATGCCATTAACTGCATCAGCCACGGCCCTTTCAGAGACCCTCCAGTGTTTTTCATCCCACTTAAAGCCCTGCCTACAGGTATCCTGAGGTGGAAAAGAGAAATCTGACCTCAACACTTTTACAATGAGATGGAACAGCTATGTTTAGGCCCTTCAAATTCACTCAATTTGTCAATTGGAGGAGACAGAGATCTAGGGAGCACTAGTTGTTTAAAAATGACAAGAGCCTGGTAACAAGTTGAAGCCACAAGCAAACAATCAATCAATCAATCAATCATCAATCATTCTGGATTTGTAGACGCGACTAATCACCCGCGAGGGTACTTAGGCACCGGGTTGTTACCGCATTCAGTCGAAAAGCCAGGTCTTGAGACACTTTCTGAATACAGGGTAGTAAGATGATGTTCGGAGGTGCAAAGGAAGGTCGTTCCAGGACTTGGCGGCGAGACAGGAGAAGGAATGTCCTCCACTAATGCTTCGGCGGATGCGGGAAATGTGAGCGATGGAGGTGGAGCGCAGATGTCTGAAGCGTTGGTGCAAGTTCAGGTGGAGGTTGATATATGCTGGTGTCAGCATCTTACATTGGCACCTTTTCTGGATGGGGAGCCAGCGGAGGCTCCTGAGGAGGGGGGTATTGTGAGTCTGTTAAGGGAGGTGGAGGATGAGTCTGGAAGCTGAGTTCTGTATTGTCTGGAGTCTCTTTAGGAGTTGGGTGGTGAGTTCTGCGTAGAGTTCGTTTTTGTAGTCCAGATGGCTGGTGCCTAGGGTTCGAGTGACAGCTTTCCTGATGTTGGCAGGAAGCCATCTAAAGATCTTTCGGAGCATGCAAAGGGTATGGAAGCTGGCAGAGGTGACTGAATGGATCTGGTGTTTCATGGTGAGTTTGCTGTCCAGAATGATGCCAAGGTTGCAGGCATGGTCTGTCGATGTGGTATGGGTCCGAGTTCGAAGAGCCAACATGTGTTGTTCCACGGCGAGGTGTTGTTCCCAAAAATCAGCACTTCCATCTTGTCTGTGTTGAGCTTCAGATAGTTGGTCCTCATCCAGTCGGTGATGTTGTAATGCAGTTGTGAAAGTTGGTCCTGGAGGTCCAGGGGTCTTCTGAGAGCGAGAGGATGAGCTGGGTAACATTAGCGTAGGACGTGATGTTGAGACCATTGGTTCTGATGATGGTGGCCAGGGTCCTACTGTATGTGTTGAACAGGGTGGGGCTGAGGGGGGAGGCATGAGGGATGCCACAGATGATGCTCTTGATTTCCGAAGTGAAGGATGGTAGAGGGATTCTCTGGGTTCGTCGTGCGAGGAAGAATGCGATCCATTTGAGGGTGTCTCCCTGGATCCTGAGGTGGTGAAGTCTCTCGCTAAGTGTGTGGTGGGCTATAGTACTGAATGCTGCTGAGAGGTCGAGAAGAATCAGAGCCGCTGTCTCCTCGGTTGAGGAGGGTCTTGATGTCATCAATGGCAGCGATAAGGGTGGTCTGAGTGCTGTGGTTGGCAAAGAAGCCGGTTTGGGAGGTGTCCAGCAGATTGTTGTTCTCCAGGAGTTTGATGAGTTGATGGTTGATGGCCTTCTTGAGGACTTTGGTGGGGAAGGGGAGCAGAGAGATTGGGTTGTAGTTCTTGAGTTCAGTGGGATCAGTGGAGGGTTCCTTGAGGAAGGGTCTGACATCTGCCTGTTTCCATTGATCCAGGAAGGTGGCTGTGGTAATGGAATGGTGGTGAGTTCCTAGCTTGTTTCCCTGCTACAAGGTTGAAGAGGTGGTGGGTGCAGGGATCCATGTGTGCTTCAGAGTTCATGATGGCTGTTGGTCAGCGGTGAGAGGATGGTTGTGTGTGGGGTCCGTTGGCGTGAGGAGGCTGTCAAGATCAGTGGGTTGGGGTTTGAAGCTTCTGTAGGTGGTGGCTATTATATTGTGGAAGTAGTTTGCTAGGAAGTTGCAGAGTTCCTGGGAAGGGGAGATCATGTTCTCGGTGGCTGACGGGCAGAAGAACTCTCTGATGATGTGGAAGAGTTCCTTGCTGTGGTTGGAGCTGACTTTGCTGTAGGAGGAGCTGGGAGGCTTGATGGTGATCAATGGGGATCCTGCGATGGTGAAGTGGATGGTGGCGTGGCTGGTCCAGGTGAGCTTGGTGACATGACTGTAGTTGGCTTGGTCGCTGGCAGTGAAGATCGGGTCAAGCGTGTGTCATGCGCTGGGTGTGGGGTTGATGACCAGTTGGGTGAGGTCGATGTTGCTCATGCTTTCCAGGAGTCTGGCGTTGTTTGTGTCTTTGAGGTTGTCGAGGTGGAAGTTGAGGTCACCGAGCAAGGTGTAGTGCTTGGAGTCAGTGAGAGGGGCGGTGAATTCTGGAATGGTGTTGCAGAAGCTGGGGCATGGTCCTGCAGAATCTGTAGGTGAAGGTGCCACTGATGGTAGTTCTGGCATCAATTTTTTGTTGGAAGTTGAGGTGTTCCATGATCGGTGTAGTGTTGTCTTCGGTGGTGGAGCAGCAGATGGTTTCTTTGTGAATGATGGCTACACTGGTGTCTCATCTTGTAACCTCTTGGCATCGCAGTGGCGATATTGGGGGTGAAGGAAGGATTGAGCCAGGTTTCTGTGATGAAGATAAAATTCAGGTGAGGGTGGTGAGGGTGGTGATGGTGTCTCAGATTTCAGTGGCGTGTTTGCAGAGTGATCGGGCATTGAGAAGGCGGCACTGGAGTAGATTAAGGACTGTCGTGGTCAGTGAGGTGGGTGTGGTGAGCAAATAAGGTTTGAAAGAGGAACAAAACAAAGATACAGGTGGTGCAGTCACTATTTAAGCAAATTCACAAAGTCAAAACACAGGCAAATGCCTTAGGAGAGTGGTGATCACAGTCAGCCAGGGAGATGTGCTGCGGGGGAGTGGATCGGGGATCTGCTTGATGGGGTCATGCTGCAGCCTCCATTTAGTAGGTCCTGGGAGGTGGGTGGGGTGCTGGGAGGCAAGAACAGGGAGGTCAAACGGGTGGGAAAGCGGCACAGCAGGACGGTTTCTCCTGAAATGGTGTTTTGCAAGGAAGAAAAAACAACCAGTTGGTGACCAATTAAAGCTAGAAAGATACAGGCGGTGCAGTCATTATTCATGCAAATTCACAAAGGTCAAACACAGGCAAACGCAGGCAGCATTGCAGTGACCGTAGTCAGAGTCAGGGAAACCTGCTGCAGGGGAGCAGATGGGACACCTGCCTCTCAGAACCTCTCAACATAAGGTAGCCCGCCTCTGACTCGAGTGAGCAGTATGACTAACAGAGGATACCGCTCCTCTCTAAGGAAGCCATGTGAGATCTTGTATGAGGGATCCTAGAATCAGAGGATGGTCCATTCACCTCTCTAAGGACGCTATATGTGATTGTAGAAAGGATCCTATAAATATGGGTTAAGCCCTATATGAAACCTTAGCAAGAAATCTACAGTACGAAAGAAGGATCGTTGTTCATATATTTAAAGAGCTGGACACATAAAGATCATATACATCAAGTGAGGTCTTTCACATTACTTAGGTTTTTTTGCACATGTTTTGACATTTTGAAGCTCAGAGAAATTAAGTCAAGTTAGACCAGACCCTGTACTTTATTAAGGAATGTATGAATCGTGCTCTAAACAATCCTCTCAAACACATAAATACAGCAAATAACCTGCAGTCTGAGTCACTGATGGGGGAACACCAAAGGAACAAGCTCTTTGGGAGGGGCCCCAGCTGTGTGCAGTTTGCCCAAGGGGGGGGTGCGGGAGGGGCAGTTGTTTGGGAGTATGTTATGGTGGGTTACGGTCTGGTGGTAACGTTATTCACTGGAGGGCAAATACAGATGGTATCAAATCACAGTTTTTTTCTCCTGACCAGGTTGAGGAGTACAGGACCCATCGCTTCATAGTGGCCCAGGTTGGAAGTATTTAGAAACAGGATAAATAATGTCCAGCACTACAAATTCCTAGAGGTGGACGATCCAAAAAATGAAGGGCCTCATCTACAGGAAAATGATGCAGTGCTGCGCTGCAAGCCTTTTAGTTGCACCATGCTGCATCATTTTCAAAGCACAGGGATGCCTCGTATTAACAACAACAACAATACTACGCATCCCCGTGCTTTCCCCTGCGCTGGCACACAATTGGCTGCCATGCGCCAGTGCAGGCATCCTTGTGTCATTTTGCAAGGGTGCCTGCGATGTGAGGATGTTTGTTTTTGGGCAGGAAGGGACACCTTCCTGCACAAAAATAATAATTAATGGCTTTTTCCTCTTTCTATGTGTGCTACAGAATTCAGCACACATAGAAAAAGGAGAAAACTAGAAGAAATAAAAGTATTTCTCCTCTTCGCACCATTCGTACGCCTCCCTTCATCATTTTTTTGATGCACCACGGCGCAAAGGGCTTGCCAATATTTACAATGCCACGTAAATTCACCCTGCATGACTTTTCATGGCCTTGTTAATATGGGCCACTTTCATGCATTATTCTTCATGAAAGGGGCGTTCAATGGGTGTTCCCGCGCAACATCCATGGAACTTGAAGCATTCCCAGATTTACAACATTTAGTAAATCTGGGAAAGCGTCAGAATCCTATGGCTCCCTAGCGGAGGCGTAGGAATGGCGCAACGAAGAGAAATACTTCTATTTCTCTTTGCTATTCCCTCTTTCTATTCATGCAGAATTCTTTAAGCACACATAGAAAGAGGAAAATGCCATTAATGCTTGTTTTTGTGCAGGAAGGTGTCTCTTCCTGCACAAAAACAATTGGGCAAGGCCGAGCGCTAATTAGCACACGCCTCCATTATGGCGGTCGAACCTGTCCCCGGGGGAAAGGAGGAGGTGGGAGCACTCCCACCTCCCCCATAAGCATCCAATAGGCGGCGTTCTGCGGGGCGTGAACCGGAAGCACTTTAGTGCTTCCGGTTCACACGGGCATCCAGCGTGGGGGTCCAGCCGGTTTGGACCGGCCTGGCCTGTGCCCCCCCCTTTAAAAGGGGGTGTGGGGAGCAGAACAGTCTCTTGTTCTACGCTCCCCACGGGCACAGCACCCGGGCCACCAGTGGCCCGTAATGTATTTTCCCCACCCACCATCCCCTAAGGCAGGCAATTTAATTGTGTTGGTCAGGAATGTATTTTGATTGTTCTATTAGAACATTTTCATTACAGGTATCTCAGGAGATAGCATTAATGTAAACTTGATGATTAGGTACATTTTAATGGTGTTTATCAGTAATGTATGTGTTTTGTTCTTTTGATTTTATTGCAGGTATCTCAGGAGATAGAAGTAATGTAAATTTGATGATTTGGTCAATTTTAAATGTGTTTGTCAGTAATGTATTTGCTTTGTTCATTTACTTTTATTGCAGGTATCTCAAGAGATAGAATTAATGTGAATTTGATGATTTGGTACACTCAAATGTGTTTGGCAGTAATGCATTTGCTTGGCTATTTTACTTTTATTACAGGTATCTCAGGAGATAGAGTTAATGAAAATATGATGTTTTGGTGAATTTATAATAATAAAAGTGTCATTATTTGTAAGCTTGTCAAGTACAGGATTGGTTAATACAGAGTTATGTGATTGAAATGTTACGTTTAAATAAATGTCAGTACATGTTATTTGATTTCGGGTAATAATGTCGTATTTAGTTGTGTGCCTCCGGTCAGGCGGTAAGGTCATGATGGGTAAGCATAGTCTTCCGTCCTTAGCGGTCAGAACCATTTAACTCCAGGGGCAGTGACAGCCGGTAGGTAGGCTGTCGGGGTGTGGGTGCCGGGGAAATCATTCTTTCCAGTGGGCCTGTGGCCACCCCCGCATGCGCATCAGAGGGCAAGTATGCAGAATTTCTGCAGCCCCCGTTATGGAGTTTAAGGCACGGGGCGTAGGGGGGCCCGGGGGAAAGTATCCGTCTGATAAGCTGTGCCCACTGCGCAAGCCGACTCCGGCAAAGTAATTTCTCGTAATTTGCTGGGATCTGGAGGCTGCCAGTCATTGACCTTGCCGTAGGCTCTAGAGGGGACACGCAGAAAGTGAATATATGCATTATTAGATTTACGGTAGGAGTGTTCTGTGTTAGAGTTAAGGATAGCCATGTGACATCATCTGTCTAACAATGTATCTGGCCTTTCTGCGTAATTGTACATAATGTTAATAAATAATGTTTTTTAATTTTGCAATAAATACGGCCGGGTGGTTACACCCCCTAATCCAAAAATTGGTGTGGTCTCAATACTTGCCTTGAAGGAGGGAGGGCGACCTCATCCGGACAAGGGCTGTGGGTACCAAAGGTAAAGAGGGGACTTGGGGGAGTACCAGGCCATATGTCCCCGCAGCACAGGCACCCGTAGAAAATGAGGCAAGGGTGCGTGCGCTGGAGCATGGCAGACAATTGTGCGCTAGTGCAGGGGAAAGCACAGGGATGTGTCATATTGTTGTTAATACGACATATCCCTGTGCTCTGAAAATGACCCAGCACGGCACAGCTAAATGGCTTGCGGCACTGCGCAGTGTCATTTTCTTGTAAATGAGGCCCTAACAGGGAGTGCCAACACATAGCGGGGCCAAGAGTCTTGCTCATATCTTAGAGCCTGTAAATATGAATTACGTAAATCATATAACAAACGTAAAATATGATAAAGTCTCTTCAAAGTTAAAATAAAAGTGTATTTCTTTAGCATGTGAAAGCTTTGACATTAATAGGACACATAATGGCACTGCACTTATTTATTAAAACTGATAGTTTTATACAACAGGTAGTCTGAACTCTGATATTCCAAAGTTCTTTCATACGCCATACTGAAGAAAAAAAGTTTTGGTGAAATAAAATATTTGCCTAGCATCAAACAATTTACGCAGGGAAGTAGTCATTTATCCAGATTTTCTGGTTTCAGTCTTTATAAATCAGCCGGTAAATCAGTGTTTATTTGTCATTCCTTATGTGAAAGCTTTATGTTTACCACTTAGTTCATTCTTCTGAAGTTTTAAAAAAATAACATGAACTGGACCCAAAGGTACTGCTTTATATGACCCCAAGTTACATTACACAAGGTCGCATGCATTGTTTATAAGCATGTGTTGATTAAGCGATTGGCCCAGAATCACGTGATGTTGAGCAGAGGCGGAGACTTCAACTTCCTTCCCCAGTTTCCTATTCATCAGCTCTGGCCGTTGTACCACATCACGGCCAAAGGGAGGGAGAGAGGGAAAAGCACATGAATGCTGGGCTTGTTAAGGGCTGGAGGTCCCAAGAGCAACTCGGGCTTAGCCATTCCCAAGCTAGAGCTATCAGTGTCTCGCCCACCTCTACAAATTCCTGCCACTTAAACATACAGTAAAAGCTGGAAGGAGGGGTGCTGAAGACTTCCTCCTATGCTTGAAGCGCTTGCATATTGAGCTGCTGGCTACTAGGAGCGACACCCTGATTTTGTCACCTTGTGGACTCATTTTTGTATTGTTTTTTTCTTTGAGACCATATAAAAACTTGTACAATGGATTTTATTTTATAACTCTTTTTATTTGTAGAAATAAACTTGTTGGTCATTTTACATTTGCACTTATAGATATTACAGTGTTGCATCCATAGACTCTAATACAAATATATTACTTCAGATGTAAAAGTACTCAAGCTGGTATCAGTACAGGGTCATTACGGCGTTAACGGTTTGTCAAGGGAAGAGAGCATGGGAGGTTCACACAAGTTTCCGCGGTATTCATTCCATTTTGACCAAACTGCCACCCATTTCCGGGGGCACACTCGTGCTGTATAGACTGTCTTCTCTTACAGCATGCACCAGTCCATGTCCTTCTTCCATGCACTGATCATTGGAGGTGTTCCCGCTCCCCATAGGCGTGCTATATTATGTTTTGCGATTGCCTGTCCAAGCGTTGCCCACATTCTACCTTGTACGGACAGGCCCGTGGGCTCCCAGATGTTCAGGAGGCACCTTTTAATTTCGGGTCGCAATCTTACCCCCCAGACCGTACTCATACAATCGTGCACCCGTTTCCAATAGGTTTGTATTAGAGGGCATTCCCATACTATGTGAAGAAATGTCCCCACCTCCCCACACCGTCTTCTACAAAGCCCGTCCTCACTCCCCATCAACACTTGTCGTGTACCCGAGATATATACTGGGTGTAGTATTTTAAGCTATATCAGCCTCAGCTTTGCCGATATTGCTACCTCTTTGGGGGAGGAAAGTGCCTCTCTCCATTCCTCATCATCGATCTCCAGACCGTCAGTCTCCTATTTTCTCCTGAGTGCAAGCAATGGATCAGGGGTATGATGTATCAGTTTTTTATATGTTAGGGAGATAGCCCTCTCGGTAAGTGACCATCAAGCAGTCTGTCCTCTAAGGGGGAGGATTCCGGGAGCGTTGTTCCAGGTGGAATGTTCGACTGGAGTGAGTGCCTGATCTGCATGTATCGGAAGTATTCTGTTTGCGCCAAGTCATATGTTTGCTGTAATGAGGCAAAAGTCACCATACCATTGGACCCCCACAGGTCCCTTATATGGGAGATCCCTATCAAATCCCAATTACGAAACCCTTTGGTGCGACCCAGTGTACCCAGCCTTTAGGAGACCCAAAGCGGGGTTGCCAATGTGAGTTTGTCGGCCCACCCCAGTGTCCGGCTCACAATATGCCAAAGTTGGACAGAGTGTCTTGTAGGCCCTGTGAGGTGGTACTTGTTAGGTTTAGAATAAAGCGCGGCCTCAAAGTTTCCCCCGGGGAGGAGCCACCTGTCCATCTCATACCTAGGATCATCCCCACTCCTATATGTGCCCTGATTTATAGCCGAGAGGTGTGCTGCCCAGTAGTTTTCATGGATGTCCGGAAGTGCTATACCCCCATCGTACCACCCTAGTGTAAGTTTTTGGAGCGATATGCGTGGCGTACCAGTCCACAAAAGGTCTCTTTGAGTGGCCTCAATATCAGCAAAATACTTATGTGAGACTAAACCAGGGTAGTTTTGGAGTGCGTACAAAAACCGCAGCAGTGCCATCATCTTAAATAGTGCTGCCTGACCCAGTAGGGACAGCGGGAGCTTCTTCCAAATGGCAGTGTCCCTTTGGAACCTTTGCAGAGGTGGTAAGAGATTCCTTTCGTAGCGGGTCGTCATATCCCTGGAGATGATGATTCCAAGGTACTTGAACCCCTCCGTGGCTATCTGGATCGGGCAGTCACACGATATGGATGGGGGGCGCCGTGTAAAACGTATCGTAATGATTTCCCCCAGTTGATGCTGTATCCGGAGTTTTTCCCAAAACTGGTAAAAATGTCTAGGGGAACTCTGAGGGATTTGGAGGGGGAGGCAAGGTACAATAGGGCATCGTCCGCATACAGCAAAATCCGGTCCTCCCACCCATCCATCCATCTGAGCCCTCGTAATGTCTTATCCAGGCCGCAAGAGGCTCCAAGCAGAGGGCGAAGAGCAAGGGTGAGAAGGGTCAGCCCTGTCGCGTCCCCCTCTCCAGTGTGAAAATCTCTGAGATCTTGTTGTTCACCACCACTTGGAGTAATGGCTCAGCATAGAGGAGGTGCACCCACCCGAAAAAATAAGGACCAAAGCCCAACTTTTTAAGGACCGCCATCAGATAAGGCCATTCAAGCATGTTGAATGCCATAGCGGCATCTAACGATACCACAACTGCATCTTCCTGAATCATGTGGCAGCGACCTAACACTCCGTGGAGTCGTCGCAGGTTGAACGCTGTATTACGGTGGGGCATGAAGCCCGATTGGTCTGGGTGGATCAGTTTGGTGATTATTGGCTTAATCCTATTTGCAAGGAGCTTCGCAAGTATCTTGGGTTCCGCATTTAATAAAGATATTGGCCTGTACGAAGTACACAGGTCTCTAGGTTTCCCCTCTTTAGGAATAGCCACCAGAGTGGTGATACGTTGGTCTCTTGGTAGCTTCCCCAAAATGTTACTGTCCTCAAACATATTTTTAAGGTGCAGACCCAGGCAGTCAGGTTTGGGATGTACAACTCAATAGGGAGGCCGTTGGGTCCTAAGGCTTTTCTGGGCCGGAGATCATTAATTGCCTTGGCCAGCTCTGCGGCGGTGAGTTCACCGTCCAAAGTCTCTCGATCGTCATCAGAAAGTGTGGGCAACTTAATGTCGGCCAAAAGTGCGGAGGAATCGTCCTCCGATCGCTATATACTCTTTTAAAATGTGCTGCAAACTCACTGATTATCTCCTGAGGTTCAGTAAGGGGGCGCCCCCCTTCAGTCTGAAGCTCGGCCACCACCCTCTGCGTCTTCTGCTTTTTGTCTAACCAGGCAATTAACTTGCCCGCTTTGTCCCCTTGATCATAAAGTCGGCCATCTCTATCTCTTGCTAGGTTTTTAGCGGTATCGGTAGCTAGGTCCTTATACTCAGCTGCTTTCAACTGCATTTGATGCTGAGCCTCTGGGGTCCAGTCCACCTGTTCTACCCCCTCCAAGGCGAGAAGATCATGTTCGATGTTAAGCATTTGTGTCTCCTTTTCTTTGCGCTGGCCGGCAATTTTGGAGAGGGCTTCACCCCTCAGTACAGTCTTAAATGCTTCCCAGAGGATAGCAGGGGATTCCACTGTCCCAACGTTCTCTCGGAAGTATTGGTCTATCGAGCGAGTGATCTCCCTCTTAATCCCGGGATTGCGTAAGAACCAGGGGTTTATGGGTGCAACACATCCTACCTTTTGTTCCCCAATAGTAAGGTGTGTCCATAAAGGGGAGTGGTCAGATATACCCCGTGCCAGATGTTTAATCTCTTGAATCGTAGTGTCGTGCTGCAAAGGTGTAAGGATATAGTCTATCCTGAAAAAAGTGTGGTGGGGTCCAGAGAAAAATGTGTACTGCTGTAGATTTGGGTGGCGCATATGGCAGAGATCAACTAATCCGAATGCCTCCAAGACATTGGAGAGCCACATGTGTCCCGCCGCAATGTTCCGGGGTGGGTGCCTATCCAGTCCTCCCTACACTACTGCGTTGAAGTCCCCACCAATTAAAAGCTGCCCCTCGGGGAGGGAGAGGAGAAGTTTACTCAGATCCTGGTATGACTGATTTTGGAGACCCGGTGGGATATAAACCGTCACTAAGTTAAGTATGCGTCCTTCCCACTTCCCGGTGAGCACCGCATAGTGCCCCAGCGGGTCCGTCTCCGAGTGCTCAATGATAAATGGAAAGTTACGGCGCACCAGAATGTCCACCCCGCGGGATACCAAAGTGAAGCCGGCATGTGTAGCCAGTGTAAAACCCTATCTGTTGAGTGCTTGGCACGTGTTACCAATGAGGTGCGTTTCTTGCAAGAGGACAATATCTGGGAGGTGCCATTTAACAAATTGGAGTACTATACTTCTCTTGAGCTTGTCTCCCAACCCACTAACGTTCCAGCTAAGGATTTTCAGACTTTTATCCCACCTTGTAGCCATCTCTGAAAGCTATTCCAGTACGTAGTCCGTAGTGCCTGCAACACCACGTCATCCCACAAATACATTCCCTGCATGACCAACTGATTCCCTCACCCTCCTAAACATCACCAACCACCCAGAAATAACAATAGACCTGTCTTCCCCCCACCTCCCCCACACCCTGTTACCCTGCCACGTAGGTTTACAACTACCCACATCCCCAACTAGCAGAGCGCCTTTCGCCCCGAACAAAGGAGGGAGAGAAAAATTCCCCCCTCCCCTTAAAGAACTGTTAGGTGGGGAGTGCGCTGGCACCAACTCCAGCCGCTGAGCGCCTTTCCCCATATCTGTAGTAGCTGTTCAAGCATATGCATACACATTACGAATAGGCTCCAATGTCCCCTGCAGTGCTTTCCCGATCCCCACCGAATGCATCACTCAATGTCCTATGGCCAGCCGAGCATTCTGACAGTGCAATGCAAGTACTTAAAGTCAGAAAGTGTCTCCGACCCTTCCCATGTAGATTCGCCCCGTTCCGGACATGGAGAAAGCAGCACCCTCACTGTTAGTACCGCCCCGGGCAAACCATCCCCCCAATACCGTCTGTTTTAGCTTTTTTATGTTTGAAATGCTTTATTGAGGAAAAAGTATAAAGAACAACAAAATACAGATCACAGAAAGAACATTGTCATACAGAATCAAAAAGAGAAAAAATAAAGGATCATCATGAGTTAAACATAAGAAACCAGAGGGAAAAATTAAAAAGCACTTTGTAAAATTTTAAAGGCAATCAGGGGAAAAGGGGGAAAGAGAAGAAAAGGAAGGAAAAAGGGAAGGAAGGGAAAGAAGAAACAGAAAGGTAAATATGAGGCGTTAGGAGAAGAATAGATAAAGAAATCAGAGAGAAACTAGGTAGAATAAAAAGAGCAACAAGCCAAGGGTAGGGAGTAGTTGAAAGGCAGGAAAGAGAAATGTAAATGTAGAAGATATAAAAGGGAAAGAGTCACTTATGGGGGTTTGAAATTCTCAGAGGATAAAGGAGAGATAGATTTTGATTTCAGAGCCATGCGGTCAAGATATGCTGTGAGAGGCAACCAGAATAAATCCCTATTGAGGGTAGGAGTGGAGGCAGCAGCAAAACGAACATCAAGCCTGTGATAGTGACAAAGAGAATTCCACCAACATTGTATAGAGAGCTTAGAAAGGTCCTTCCAATTAGAAGAAATATGTTGGAAAGCCAGAGCCAACATAAGATCTAATAGACCAGAGGAGCGGGAGGGAATATCAAGAGTATCAGAGATACTACCTAAAAAAAGAAGAGGGATAGAATATGGAATAGAGATAGAAAAAAGACGAGAGATATGAGACCACACCTGATCCCAAAGTGCGAGAACAGAAGGACACAGAAAAAGTAGATGAAAAAGATCAGCATTAGGGGCAGAGCAGGTCCAACAGGCAGAATCCTTATCAGGAGAGAAACGAGAAATAGAAACAGGAGAGAGATAAAGCCTATGATATAGAAAGAACATAGATTGAGTTAGTGAGGCGGAACGGGAAATTTTTAAGGACCTGGCCCAGATTTTGTCCCAAACAGCTATAGACCAGTCACAGCCCAAATCAAGTTCCCAAGCAAGTTCCAATTTAGATTTCGGGCGGGTCGGATTAGGGGAGGAGAAGAATTTATAAATAAGAGAGGCTTTAGGAAGAGTAGACAGGATCTGAAGAAGTGGGGAATGGGATACGGAAGAGGATGATAAGGGGAGTGAATAATAGACATCAAGAATGATGGCCATGAGGACAGTGAATCTGCGGAAAAAAGACTGGGGGCAGTGAAACAGAAGTCGGAATCGAGGAAAAGAACATGGGAGAAAGCCATCGAAAAGTTGGTTAACCCATATCAGACCTTTTGATCTCCACGCAGTCCAACAAATAGGACGGTTATTGAGGAGAATAAGCGAATTGTACCAGATAGGGGAAGCCAAAAAGGATTCACGAGAGACCGGGTCAGGACGGACCAAAGCATGTAGAAGAGAAGAAGTGTGTTTGAATAGGGGTAGTGGAGTGGTTAAATTCTTAGCCGAAAAATGTATAATTTCAGATAGGGAGAAAGGAGAGAGGAGTGAGCGTTCAATAGAGAGCCAAAGAGGAGCAAGAGGGGAGGGTGCAAGACCAAGCCAATTAGAAGCCTGACGGAGAGAGAAAGATTTATGGTAGAGACGGAAATCCGGAAAGCTGACTCCGCCATTAGATTTCGGTTTACGAAGAGCAACTAGAGCAACTCTTGATTTTTTATGATTCCAGAGAAACTTAGAGAGACAAGAGTCAATGCGTTTAAAGTAGATATCAGGGATATGAATGGGGAGCATGGAAAAGATGTATATAAGAATGGGAGATATCATCATTTTGATCGAATCCAGCCGACCCCACCATGAGAGAAAGAGAGGATTCCAAGAAGAGAACAACTTATCAATACGGGATAATACAGCAGACATGTTCAGCCGAATAGATGAAGAGATGGAGTTAGAGAACCAAATTCCAAGATACTTAATTTTAGATGAGTTCCATGCAAAACCAGTGGACGAAAACTGATGAGGGAGACAGAATTTAGTAAGAGGGAGAATCTCAGTTTTATCAGAGTTAATCTTGTAACCAGAAACTTGGGAAAAGGAGTTAAATTCAAGTAGTAAGGCCGGGATGGATTGGTCAGGGTCAGAAATAAACAAAAGAATGTCATCCGCATATGCAGAGAGTTTCAAATGGGTCTTGCCGTAAGGGAAACCAGAAATAGAAATGTTGTTTCTAATAGACGTAAGAAATGGCTCTAAAGCAAGGACAAAGAGTAGAGGGGACAAAGGGCAGCCCTGACGGACGCCACGCCGCAAGGGAAAATAAGGGGATAGAAGGCCATTAACTAAAACAGACGCTTTAGGGGAGGAATAAAGTAAAGAAACCAGAGAGATAAAATTAGGACCAAAACCGTGCCAACGCAGGGAGGCAAACAGAAAGGACCAATCTACTCTATCAAAAGCCTTCTCAGCATCAACCGAGATGGCGGCTAGAGAAATGTTGAGAGAAGGTACCTTATTGAGAACATTAAGGAAAAGGCGGGAATTATCCGAGGTGAGTCTGCCCTTTACGAATCCACATTGTTCCTTACCAATGAGATGAGGGAGGAGAGGATCTAAGCGCCGGGCAAGGAGTTTAGCAAATAATTTATAGTCTACATTAACAAGGGATATTGGGCGATAATTTTTACAGAACTGGGGATCGCGACCCTCTTTAGGTATTAGGCAGATCGTAGCCTCGTGAAAGGTACCGGCAGCTGTGCCAGAGGTAAAGAAAGATTGGAAGAGGGAAAGAAGTTTAGGAAGAAGAAGATCTGAGAAATGTAGGTAGAATTCCACAGAGAAACCGTCCGGACCCGGAGATTTACCTTTGGTGAGAGATGTTAAGGCGCTGTCTAGTTCGGTAATAGAAAGGTCGAGTTCAAGATCAGGGAAGTTAAGATGAGAAGTGGAAGGGGCAGGGATTTTATCCAAGTAGGATTGAATAAGGGCAGCCGAAGGGGGGGACTCAGGAGTATAAAGAGATTGGTAAAACTGTTGAAATTGGGCAAGTATATCCTGTTCCTTATGCAAGAGAAGATTATCGGTGGAATATATCGAATCAATCAGATTGCGCTCCCTGCGAGACTTAAGGTAGTTGGCCAATAGTTTACCTGACTTGTTGCGACCTCCGTAATAGCGAGCGCTGCTGCGAAGTAACATTGAGGAAGCATTATCAGTGGTAATTTTGTTAAAATCAAGTTTGGCGCGTATAAGGTCTGGTACAACCGTTTTAGTAGAAGAGGTGTAGAATTTATGCTCCAGGGATTTAATATGGGAGAGAAGGTCTTTCTGTTTCTTAAGGTAAGACTTCTTTTTCTTTGAGACAAAATCAATCACAAAACCCCGAGTGGTAGCCTTAAAAGAGTCCCAAATAACGTGAGGGGGTAAAGAGGGATCAGAATTGAGAAGAAAAAATTCCGTAGCAAAGGAAAGAAAAGAAGAGGAAAAAAGGGGATCTAGGAGAAGAGAATTATTGAAACGCCAGCGGGAGGATTTGGGATGAGGAGGAAGAAGATCAAGAACTGTGACAATGGGAGCATGGTCTGAGATAACTATCGGCTCTATAGATGAGGAAAGAAGATTTTGAGAAAGAGATTGAGAAAGGAAGATGTAGTCAATCCGAGAGAAAGAGGCATGAGGAGGTGAAAAGAAGGAATAGTCCAGAGAGTCAGGGTGGGACAGTCTCCAAGAGTCAAGAAGGTGAGATTTAGAGATAGTGTCCAGAAATTGTGTATGTGATTTGTGGGGGATAAAGCGGGCGGAGGATTTGCGATCAAGGAACGGGTCAACAATTTGATTACAATCCCCCCCCCCCAAAATGAACAGGGAATCACTATATTGAAAACACTTAGAAGTTATTAGAGGCCAAAAATTACAATCAGGATGGGTGGGGCCATATACATTAAAAACAGTCAAGGATACAGAATTGATTAACAACTTAACTAAGACCCAACGACCCTCGGTATCATTTTCTTGAGAGAGAACATTACATTTGAGCTTCTTGTGACACAAAATGGCCACACCATTCTTTTTATTGGATGTAGGAGAAAATAAAACCGTTCCCACCCAGCCTCTCTTTAATTTAAGAGACTCCGCCTCAGAAAGGTGAGTCTCTTGTAAAAGAACTAAGTCAGGAGTATAAGAGGCTAGATGGAAAGCACTCTCTGTCGTTTAATAGGGCTAACAAAACCTTTCACATTCCATGAGATAACTTTGAATTAAATAACAATAAAATGTGTAAAGAACAGAGAAAAGGCATAAAACCAAGAACGCCATAGAGGGGAACAACAAGTGAATGAGAGAAAAGAGCTAGACAAAAGAAAGTCAGGAGATACAGTAAGAGAAAACAAAGAAAAAGGAAAGAGAGGAAAAAGGGGGGAAAAGAGAAGTAGAAGAAGAGACAGTACATATCCAAAACGGATGACTGAGGAAAACATACCTGAAGGGGGGAGGGAGATGACAAGATGACGATGGGGTATGGGAGGATTCGACAAGAACGGCCTCCTAAGCCGGAGAGCAACACACCGCACCAGGACGGAATATGAGGAAGACGAATCGTATGATACGAAGAGGGATACAAGAGGGTTTATCGAATAAAAATCTAAGGGAGGGAAAAAGAAACGTGTTATACAGAGGTCATGGTGAAATAAACAGTACAAAAGCAGACATTATATGTAAAACAGAAAACCCAAACAACAACCATTATAAATCACATCAAGCAAAAAAAAAGAATCAAACCAAGGAGGGAGAAACTTTCAGCAAAAACCTGTAAGGAGAAAAAACCAAACAGATAAATAATCAACCAGTAGAGGGATTGGATGTGTCCATGCCAGCATTGGTCTGAATGTGAATAAAATTCTTAAGTTCAGCCGGATCTTGGAAAGTCCAGGTGTTATTTTGATGAGTAACCTTGAAGGTACAGGGGTGAAAGAGGCCATATCTGGCTCCCATAGAGCGCAGAGGAGCACGAAGAGATAAGAATTCTTTTCTTCTGGCAGCAGTAACATTAGAAACATCCTGAGAGGGAAAAACTCTCTGACCCATCCAGGACACCTGGCGCTTCGCTCGAGCTGTAGAGAGGACCAGAAGGAGATCAGTAAACTTGAGGAAGAGGATGATGACCCCTCGCGGTTTGGTTGAGGAGTAGGAGCGAGGGCCAAGTCTATGGGCTCGTTGGATACTGAGAGAGGTAGTAGTGGGAAGGTCCAGTAGTGTCAGGAGGAAAGAGGAGAAAAACGTGACAGGATCATCTCCTTCCAGGGATTCCGGCAGGCCGTAAACGCGCAGGTTGTTCCTCCTGTTCCTGTTTTCCAAGTCTTCAGTGTGTTGTTGAAGGGCGAGAAGAGACTTTTCCAGAGAGGAGATGCGTTGAGAATTTGACTGAATTTCTGGAACCTGCTGCTCCACAGAAGAAACACGAGCCTCCATAGTTGACCATTTAGCCTCAAAAAGCTGCATCTTAGTATTAGTCTCCTCCACGAACGGGCGCAAAGCGTGAATCTCCTCAAGTATCAACTCCATAGATATAGGGGGTGAAGATGACTCGGATGGAAGAGGAGAGGAGTCGTGTTTCAAGCGCTTAGGCAAGGAGGCAGGAGGAGAAGATTTGCTGGAGGTAAGTTGTGATGGAGGAGAGCGGGTGGAGGATGTTGTCGCCATTTGATCTGTGGAAGGAGGATGAGGAGAATGACCTGTTGATGAGGAAGAGGCGGAGGAAGGTGGAGTCTTCGAGGGCACAAAGACAAACTTTGGGTTGCGTAGCTTGCCCATAGAAGCCTGAACGTGCCAGGGGCAGGATGAGAAAGGAGTGCTCCAATGTAAGGTCTTGTAAGCAAGTGTCAGTATGTATAGATGAAAAAGACAGCGACCAACAGAAGCACTAAGCGATAACAGCAAAAACCAGAGTCCCAAGACATAAAGGTGATGCAAGCAGGAAATGAAAGGCTACTTCCAGTGTTGACAGAGAAGTCATCAGTGAGCGCAAACACCAAATACGCCGAGATTTAATGGTAAAGTTGCAGCAGAAATCCAGCAATGAGGATGTAGGGAAAGTTACGCATTAGAACTGAAGTAAGGCATCAGGGAAGAGCACAGCAAACGTAACATCCTGTGAGGAGAACATGGATGTAGGGGTCTCCCAGGAAGCAGCAGGAGCATGAAGAAAATCATTCAGTCATAGCGCGATGACAGAGCGGCCATTAATTGTCAATGATAAAGTCCAGGAACAGAAGGAAACACAAGGGGAGCATGTTTGCAGTTACCTCAGCGTCGCGCACACATCGCGCCTACTTCAAAATGGCGGCCGCGCTGAGGCACTTACACCGAGGAGCTGGAACTAGGCAAAAAACTGCTGGAAAACGAACTCCGGCGCTCACATCTTCAGCTCGGAGATATCCGCATGTAGGAGCCACAAGAAAGAAGCCGAAACAGTCGCAGATAGAGGCGGGGAGATGAAAAACACCGCCGCGGCGCAGGGAGCTCCGGACTCAGGCGGCCATCTTGATCGGTGTCCAAGCCACCCGTCTGTTTTAGCTTTTAATGTGTCAAGGGGCAGCAGGCAAAAGGCTGTTTGTTTATGTGGCAAATGTTTAATAGAATGATTTCTGGCCTCCACATTTTATCAAAGCACACATGATGCGCAGACCCTTTCCTGCAGACCCAAAGAGGCCGCCTCTTCACACCACTCAAAATATTATTCCTTACCACCATCACCGCCACCAATGAGTCAGAGCCAAAATTGGAAAATGTGCCATTTGCTGGTAACTGTCTCTCTTCAGTTTTTAACATGATTTACAGAATCAAGACCTGCCTGCCGAGGACACGAGGTCAAGTCCTGCTGATGAATAAACAAAGCACTTTTTAAGTAGCACTAGGAACGAGCGCTTTGAAATACACCGAATCATACGATGCGAACATCATAGATTTTAAACGAAGACTGAGAAAACCCCACATATTATATTCACAAGAAAGGTCTGTGTCTTCCCAGCAGCACCAGAACCAGCATACTGTGAATGGAACACTTATGAGATGACAGGTGCGCCAGTGTGATGTCACGAGGTTCGGGAAAAGTGCAGAGGGGAGGCCTCCGGCGCATCAATAAGAAAAGGGGAGACCTCTGTTGGGGAAGACTGTCAGGTAGAACGGGACCTTCTTTCATTTTCATCAGGAACATTTTTGTGAGTACAAAGTTGGATTTTTTATAAAGTAATTTGACTAAACCAATGCATTGCCTGCTCCCCCTGCTAAACTGAAACACGTGGCATCACCCATGAAAGAATGATGTATGAGGACACTTGAAAAGTCTCCATTGTGACGTGTCCTTTGGTATAAAAGGCTGGTAACCAGGCAGCTGCAGCATTTCACTCAAGGAAACTCGTCGGAGGACCACTGCTGGTGGCTGGAGCTGGAGACAATGCGCGGCTGAAGCAGCAGGGGCTTAGCACGCTCCAAAAAGGAAGGGTGTAGGGGTGGGTCTAATGGGCCAAGGTGAGTAAATAAACTAAATGAAAAGTAAACTGAACACTGAACTTGAAACCAAACTGAAAAGTAACTTGCAACTGACTTGGAATTCCAATTCAAATTCCCTTCCATTCATTTCCTTTGCTTTCTCTTCCATTCTGTTCCCTCCTCTTTCTTCCTCTTCCATCCATTTCAATCAACTTCTCTGCCCTCTACCTTTCTTTCTCGGCTTCTCTCCCTCCTAATGTCTTGTGCACCACCTTCCCCTCCCTGTATATTTCTCAGTCCTTTTTCTTTTCTTTTTTCTTTTTCCCTTTCTTCCATTTAATTTCATTTCCATTCACTTCCTCCTTTTCTCTTCCTGTTTTCACTTCCCTTTCTTCCCTTCTCTTCCAACCCCTCCCCTTCCCCCCCTCCACCCCTTCCCTTCTTTCTTCTTTTCCTTTCCATTCCCTTTGCTTCCTTACGTCTCTTACTTTCTTCTCTCCTCTCATCATTCGCTTCCCTTCTTCCTTTCCTTTCCATCCCCTTCCTTTCCATTAACTTCCTTCTCCTCTCCTCTTCTCTCCTCTCCCCTCCTCTCCTACCCTCTCCTCTCCCCTCCACCTTCCATTCCCTTCCATTCATTCCTTTTGTTCCATACCTCTTCTATCCTCTCCCCTTCCATGCTCCCTCCTTCTTTTCCTTATCTCTCCTCTTCCCTTCCCTTCCTTTTCTTTAGTTCTTTCCTTCCCATACCTTTCCATTCCTTCCCATCCTTTCCCATCCTTTTCCTACTTTTCCTTTCAATCATCATCTCTCGTCTCGTCTCCTCTCGTCTGTCCTTTCCACCTTCCCTTCCTACACCTTCCTTCCACTCTTCCCTTCCTTCCCTCTCCCTTCCCTTCCCTTCCCATCCCTTCCCTTCTCTTTCCTTCCCTTCACTTCCATTCTGTCATCTGTTCCACCCCTTTCCCTCTTCCTTTCCTTTCTATTCCATTCAATTCCATTCTATTACCTTTCCTTTACCTTTTCTTCCTTGCTTCTCTATTTCTCTCCTCTCCTCCCCTCTTCCCTCCTTTCCTTTCCTTACCTTTCCCTTTTCCCTTTTCTTGCCTACTCACCCTCTCCCCTCCATTTTTCTTCCCTGAATTCCTTTCCCTCTACAATCTCCTTATCCTCCTGTGCCTCTCCCATACCCTCGCCCTCCCCTCCCTTCCTTCCTTTCTCCCTCCCACCCCTTACCTTCACTTCTGTTCTCTTCCCTCGTCCATCCCCTTACCTTCCCTGCCCTTTCATTTCCTCTCCTCTCCCACCTCCTTCTCTTTCTCTCACAACCTCTCCTATCTCCTCTTCCCCTCCCTTCCCTATATCTCCCATCCACCCTCTTTCCCTCCCCTTCCCTTTCCCTTCCATTTCAGTCCCTTCCCTTAACTTCCCTTCAATTCCCTCTTACTTTCCATTCCCTTTCCCTTTCCCTTTCTCTCTTTACATCCCTATCTCTCTCCCCTCTCCTTCTTCCCCATCCTTTCCCTCCATTCCTTTCTTCCCTACACCATCTATCCTCTCCCCTTTCATCTCTCCCCATTCCTTTCCTTATCGCTCCCCTTCCAGTCTGTTTCCTTCTTTATCTTCCCTTCCCATCCCTACCTTTCCTTCACTATCTCTCACCTCTTGTCTCCCCATGCTCTCCCTCTTCCCTATATCTGCCCATCCCATCCCTTCCCTCACTCTTCCCTTCCCTCTCCCACCCTCTTCCAATTCCCTTCCTTCTCATCAGCTTACCTTCCCTTCCCTCTCCTATCTACCCAACTTCCCTTTGCTTTTACAGCCCCTTACTTTCCCTTCCCTCTCCTATCACCTTACCTTCCATTCCCTTTCCTCTCCCATCCCCTTACCTTTATTACCTTTTCCTTTTCCATTTCTTTACCTATACTTACCTTTCCTTTCCCATCCCCGTGCCTTCACTCGCTCTTGCTTCCTCTCCTTTCTCCTCTCCTTTTCCCCTTCCTTTCACTATATTCCACTCCACTCTGCTTTGCATTCCCTTCCCTCCCTTCTTCCTTTCCAGTTTTTTCCAGTCCTTTCCCTCTTTTCATTTCCATTTTCTTCCTTACTTCCCTATCTCTCTTCTTTCCTCTCCCCTTTCTTCCCTCTCTTCTCCCCTTCCACATATCTCTACTCCACTCTGCTTTCCCTTTCTTACATCCCCATCCTCTTCACTCCATATTTCCCTTACCGTCCCTATTTTCCATTCCTTTACTTCTTCTTTTCTATGCCCTTCCTTTTTCTTTCTTACTTCCCTATCTTTCTTCTCTCCTCTCTTCTCCCTTTCCTTTCCCTTTCCCTCTATTCCTTTCTTCTCTACCTCTTCTATTCTCTCCCCTTCCTTTCCTTATCTCTTGCGTTCCCTTCTCTACTTTCCCTCTCCCTCTCTCATCCCCTTCCTTCTCCCATTCCCTATCCTCTCTTCTCTCTCATCCTCATCTTCCATTTAATTTCCTTTCTTCCCCCTCTACATTCCCTTCCTTCCCCTTTTCTTTACCCTTCCGTCCCCTCACCCCTCTCATCTCCTTCCCTTTCCTGCTCTTCTCTTCTCTTCCTTTTCCTTCCCTTCCCTTATCTTCTCTTCTTTTCCCTTCAATTTCATTCATTTTCCTTACTTCCCTCTCTTTTCCCCCCTTAATTTCCCTTCGACTTTCATTTCTTTCTTCCCCACCTCTTCTACCCTCTTACGGTCTGCCTCCCCCACCAGTGGCGGCTGGTGACATTTGAAAGTGGTGAGGCATAAAACAATTGTGGTACAGCACTGTAGCAAGCGAGCGTAGCGAGCGAGCCTGAACCACCTATGGGGGGGTTTGTGGGTGTTCTCTCCCCATGAACATTTTGAAAAAAGAGTGGGAAAATGGTGCATTTTCAAGCAAAATTGAGAAAGCAGAAAGGTTAACAAAGCAATTGTGAATCTGTTCTAACAAAGACAGTGACTGCAGAAGGTACAATTCCATAACAGAGAAAGGCTGTGTGTAAGGCACTTTGGCTATAAGTGCACCCCAGACTGTTAGGCGCAAAAACAGTTCCTTTTCATAGAAGGGAGGTGAAGTCATTAACATCAGAAAGGGACCTTGCACACATGCAGGGCTGTCGCACTGTCACGTTTTTGCATACTTAACTAGGTAGCACCCTTTACCTACTACTGCACAAAGCACCAACCCTTCAACACTAATGCACACAGAGCCAGAGCAGGCACTCGGCACTACACCGTCCTGTTTTACACAGCAAGTATGGAAAGACGCAACTCCCACCGCTTCACAGATCAGGGGACACCTAAAACGAATGCACACAGGAGGACCTAGGTATTCACTTCAATGTTTTCTATGCACAGGTGTAAAAGCAACGAACGATGCAAAAGCATGTACACACAGGTAAACTGAGCACGCAGAAGCACACCAACACACGCCTGTACGGATACCCAGAGCATCCACAAAGACAAGAAACTGGAAGACAGGGTACTTCCATGTTTAAACCGGAACAGTGTTCTTAAATACACAAAATACAAGTGCAACTGTGATAGAGTTTGGTTATTTGACTTAAAATGTAAGACATCGGTTACAGCCAGTAGGGATCATGCGTGTGGCGGTAGGAAATGGAGAGAAATTTGTAGGTGGGAGAGTGAGGAGGCACAGCCACGGAGATTTGTAGGTGGGAGAGTGAGTACTGAAGACCATGCTTGAGGCAGCTGTGAGGGACACAGCGCAGTATAGGCTCCCTTCCCTTCCCATCCCCTCTCTGTCTGCAGCCCCTAGAGGGCTTCAGGTCAACCATCGCCCGCTGTGCCTCTGAATGTACTAGTACTTGCCAACCATAGAGTACAGAGTCAGAGATGCTGAGATTCCAGAACAAAACAAAAATGACCACATCTGCATGGTAAAGAATGGCAGCAAAGTCAATAGGTCTGGCTTCTGTATACTATAATAAGCTTTATCTAGATTAAGTAAGAGGGAGCACAGCAGCAGACAAAGCTTGGCCAACAGCAAGGAACAGTGAAAGCAGACGCCATTGTGCAAGCTGTACTCGCTTGCGCTCTCTCACACACACACGCACACGCACACACACACGCACACGCACACACACACACACCAGGTTTAGCATATTCTTCCCTAACACATAGATCGGGGTTACACACAGACTACAAGTGACCTAAATTCTTAACAGCAGAAGTGCCTGCAATGGCAGTAAGGGTGCACCATAGGCCTCTGCCAATATACCATATTGTCTCTTATGGTACTGTGTGAGAAAGCCCGTTCTCGGAGCGCTGGAAGATGAAACACTCTATGATAATGATCGTTAATGATCATAAAATGAAACTGTTCTTGCATACACAACATAAAATTGCAGGTGGCTGCTATTTCGGAAGATAGGTATTATTAATAATAATATTTTCATAATGCCTAAATAATCAATTCACCAACATTACAACCTACAAATATTGTTTACCAATTTAAAAAGAAATGAGAGACTCGAACACCCACTCCCTTGAAAATAATCCTAATTTACCACTGTTTATGTTCGTCTTTAGCTGACTAGCTCATCTCTTGGCAAAATACACAAAGACATGTGCAAATCTCAGCTGGCAAACAGTCAAAACACCCCAAATCACCAGTATCACTGCACTAAAAATAAAGTTGTTTACGGTGAGGAGAAAGCCGCCAGTGGTGGAAGTACAGGAGAATACACGGGGGCAGTGCAAGAATAGATGGCGGAATATACAAGGTATGCAGGAGTGCAGGGTGAGAAAACACAATGTACAGTGAGGTTAAAAATACAGGAGAATATAAGAGAGTGAGCTCTGAAGGCGCGACGAACACTCAGTACAGGGGCGAGTGCAGTCAGAGTGAAGGGAGGGATGGTGCAATGCAGGGAATGAGACCATTGACTGATTATGAAATGCACAGTCTATATAGAAGTGCAGGGAAGAGTGCATGGGACCAGAGGTGGGGTTGATGATGAAATGTGCAGCGTTACAAAGGTACAGGAGAGTGCAGGGAGTGACGGGGGAGTACGTAATCTGCACAAAAGTAAAGTATAGTGTAGGAGGGCGAGTGCAGGGACTAGTGAATGAATGCATAGCCTGTACAAAAGGACAGGACAGTACAGGCGGGCGAGTCCAGGGGTCGACGGAGTAATGATGGAGTCTTGCATCATCTGTACAGAAGGACAGGACAGTGCAGAAGGGAGAGTACAGGGTGGAAGTTTGCATGCACAGTATCTCTAGGAGTACAAGAGGGCATGCACGAGGATCAGTATAGTGGTGATGGTGGAATGCACAGTGTGAGAATAAGTAGGGGAGAATGCAGGGGGTGAGGGGAGGGAGTGGTGAAGGGGTGCACAGTGTGTACAGGAGTGCATAGTAAATTCAGGGGTGAGAACAGGGATAGATGGCGGGAGTAAGTACCATGTGGAAAAATAAGCGACGAAGAAGGGCTGTGTATCTTTTACGCCTCCCGAGGCCGCACTTTTACCAGCGTAGACAAAAAACACGTGGGCGCAGTCAGTGTGGATGTTAAGTATAACAGAACTATGATGAGTCTGACCCTTTGACCGACACGACACGGCCTGTGTGTCACCAAGCTCTACAGACTGGTACAGTCAAGACGACTGGCCTGCCACATGTGATAAAAAAACTGACAGAATCAGGCTCATGTATGGACGGTATGCATGAAGAAATATAGACAAAAATAGTGAACTTACATTAGTGAAGAGCAGCGGTGATTCCCTCTCTTCGATACTGCAATCTCTGGCCAAAGACGGATGCAGTTGCTGCATTGCAGGCGTGGCGTGGTGGACTGTGGTCTTCACATAAGCCACACAGTGATTGGCCTTCAAGTGCAGCAGTGCTGTGCCACCCACGTGCGGCACTCTCAGCCAATCCAGACGCTGCATTAGCAGCGCCAGGGTTGGCTAGAGCAGAGATGCCACCTGCCCATTAGGAGACCGGGGGGACCGGGGCAGCTGCATGAAGCAAGAACCCTCGGTCACTCGGCCCTCGCTCTCCTAAGAGGAAGGCAGTAGTGTGCATGTTCAGGCTGGTCGTAAAAATGACCATGCCCAAAACCGAACATGGGCACTATTGCTGCGCTCACTGCTTGTTGTCTCCTGTCAGTCACCACCATTGGTAAGTGGGCGTGGCCCGGTCAGGTGCCGGCCCGCCAGAACAGCCACGCGGCACGAGTGCGTCTCACTCGATTTACTAACTGAACACAACAATCATCAGACATTAGTAGTACTGTACTGTACTGTGTAGACTGAGAACGATGGGCCCTGGGGGCATGTGGCATTAGTGACAGGTGGGGCAATGCCCCAGCGCCCAAATGGGCACACCACCACTGTCTCCCACACTTCACATCCTTTCCCTTCCTTTCCCTTCCCCTCCCTTCCCTTCCCTTTCCATTTCCTCTGCCATCCCTTCCCTTCACTATTTCTTCTCTCTTTGTCCCTTCCCTTCACTCCCATTTACTATCTCTCCTCTCCTCTCTTCTCTCCTCTCCTCAGCTTTAGTTTTATTTCCTTTCCATCCCCTCTTAATTTCCTTCCCTTCCCCCTTGCTTTAACCTTCCCTCTCTTCCCTTTCCTTTCCATCTCTCCCCTTTCCTTTCCTTTCCTTTCCTTTCCTTTCCTTTCCTTTCCTTTCCTTTCCTTTCCTTTCCTTTCCTTTCCTTTCCTTTCCTTTCTCCTTATCTCCTTTCCTCCACACCCCTGCCCTCTCCTTCCCTTTCTCTCCCCTCCCTTCAGCCTCTCCCTTCCCCTGCCCTCTCCTGTCCTTGCCAGTCCTACCCTCCCTTCTTCTCCTTTCCTTTCCTTTCCTTTCCTTTCCTTTCCTTTCCTTTCCTTTCCTTTCCTTTCCTTTACTTTCCTTTACTTTACTTTACTTTACTTTACTTTCCCTCCCTTCCCATTCACTTACCTTTACTTCTCTTCCCTTCCCCTTCCCCTTCCCCTTCCTTTCACGTCCCTTCGCTATCTACTTCATTTCACATCCGTTCTCATCCCTGCCCCATTTCCTCCCTTTTCCTACTCTTCCCTTCTACCCTTCCCTCTCCCATCCCACTACCTTCACTTCCTCTCTCTTTCCCATTTCTTTACCTTCGATTCACTTCACTTCCCTCTTCCCTTCCCTCTCCCATCCCCTTCACTTTGACTTCCCTCCCCTTCCCTGTCCCATCTCTCTGCCATTCCCTTCCCCTTCCCCTCTCCCCTCACATCTCTCTGCCATTCCCTTCCCCTCTCGCCTCCCCTCCCCTCCCCATCTTATTTATCCTGTCTTCTGTTGCCTTCACTACCCTTCCCTATTTCTCCACTCTTCTCTTCCATCCCCTCCCCTCCTCACCTTCCATTTCATCCCCCTGTACATACCCTTCCCATCTCCCTTTACATATCATTCCCTTCCCCCTTTATATACCCTTTACTTCCCCTTTCCATAACCTTCCCTTTTCTTTCCCTCCCTGCCCTTAGCCCCCCCATCCTTTTTGTTTTCCTATCCTCTCTCCTTCTTTACCCTCTCTCCTCCCCTTTATTTTCTTCCTCCACCCCCTTCCCGTCCCTATCCCATCCCTATTCCATCCCTTTTTCTCCCGTCCTCTTTATTCCCTTCTCCTTCCCCTTCCCTTTCCATTTCCCATCCCCTTCCCTTCAGCATCTCTTTCCTTTCCCATCGCATCCCATTTCCTTCCCTTCCTCTCTCCCATCCCAGTATTTTTAGTTCTCTTCCGTCTCCTAGTCCATTAGCTTCACTTCTCTTCCCTCTCTTATCCCCTTACCACCACTTCCCTTCTCTCTTTAATCCCCTTATGGTTACTTCCCGTCCCTCTCATCCCATTCTTTTAACTTCATTTCCCTTATATCTCCCACCCCTTTCCTTTCACTTCCCTTCCCCCTCTCAAACCCTCTCTTTCAGTTTTCTTCTCTTCTCTCTTCCCTTCATTCCCATTCCATACCGCTCCTCTTCTTTCCCATCTCCATCCCCACCTTCCATTTAATGTCCTTCTCTTCCCCCTTACATTCCCCTCCCTCCCCTCTTTCTTTACTCTTCCCCATCCCATCCCATTCCCTTCCATTTCCTTCCCTCCCTTCTTCTCCTTCCATTTAATCCCCTCTTCACTTCTCTTCCATTACGTTTCCTTACTTCCCTATCTCCTCCTCTCTCCTACCCACTTTTCCCTTTCCTTTCATTTCCTTTCCTTTCCCTTTCCTTCCTTTCTTCCCTACCTCTTCTATCCTCTCCCATTACATCTCCCAACACTTCCCATCATTTCCCTTCCCTTCTCTTCTCATCCTTATCCTTCCCTTCCCCTCCCTTCACTTTTCTGCCATTCACTGATGTTCCCTTATCTTTCCTCTCCCTACCCTTCCCTCTCCCATCGCCTTACCTTCACTTCACTTCACTTCCCTCTCCCATTCCCTTCCCTGCACTACACTTCCCTTCTCTCTCCAATTCCCTTACCTTTACTTCCCTTCCCTTCTCCAATCCCCTTCCCTTCCTTTCCTCTCTGTTCCCCCATTCCTACCCATCTCTTATCCTCTTCCCCCTCCCTTCTTTATTTCTCCTCTCTTCTCCCCTTTGTTACCTTCTCCACCCATCACTCCCCTTCAGTATCTCTTCACTCTTCTCTCCAATCCCCTCCCCTCCCCACCTTCCATTTTCTTTCTTTCCCCTTTTACATGCCCTTCCCATCCATTTTACATATCATTCCCTTCCCTTCTATAGACCTTTTCCTTTCCCTTTCCATAACCTTTCCTTCCCCCTCTCCCTTCTCCCCTTTTGTTCTCCCATCCCTTTTCTTTCCCTCTCCCATCCGCTTCCCCTCCCATACCCTTACCTTAACTTCCTTTCCCACCCATCCCTGTCCCTTCCCTCCTATTTCCCATCCCATCCCCTTCCATTCCCTTCCCCCTTCTATCCCTTTACCTTCACTTCCCTTCCCTCTCACCCCCTTCCCTTCACTTCCCTTCCCTCTCCCATCCCCTTCCTTTTACTTCCATTCCCTTCTGTCTCCCATCCCCATTCCTTCATTTCCCTTCTGGTCTCTTCCCTTCCCTTCCCCTTCCTTCTCTTCTATTCCATTCCCATTCCATCCTCTCTCCTTTACATTCCATCCCTTTTCTCCCTTTCCCCTTCCCCCACCTCACCTCACCTTCCCTTCCATTTCCCCTTTCCTTCTTTTTCCTTCCCTTCAATAGTTCTCTCTTCTCCCCTTCCCTTCACACCCATTCCCCATCTCTCTTCTCTTATCTCCCGTTCTCACCCTCCTTTTCATTTCCTTTATTTTCTTCCCTTCCTTCTCTACATTCACTTCCCCCTTTCTTTGCCCTTCCCTTGCTTCCCCATCCCTTTCATTCTCTTCTCCTCTCTTCCTTCTCTACATTCCCTTCTCCCTTTCTTTACCCTTCCCTTGCTTCCCAATCCCTTTCATTCTCTTCTCTTCTCTAATCTTCTCTCTCCTTTTTTCTTCTTATCTCTTCTTCCCCTTCCCCTTTCTCTTTCCCTTTACTTTTGCCTTTCCCATTCCCCTTTCCCCTTCCCCCTCCCCTGTCCATTCCCCTACCCCTTCCCTTCCGTTGCCTTCCCTCCCTTTCCATTCCCTTCCCTTTGCTTACATCCCTATCTCCTCCTCTCGCCTGTCTCCTTCTCCCCCTTCATTTCCCTTTCATTCCTTTATTCACTACCTCTTCTATCATCCTGTTCTGTCTCTCCAAACTTCCCATCTCCTCTCTTCCCTTCCTTTCCCTTTACTTCTTCTCTCCATCCATTCCTTCCCTATCTCTCCTGCCCTCTTCTTTACCCCTCATTTCCTTTTCCTCCAACTCCTCTCCACAGATCCTTTCTTCCCTACCTCTTCAATCCCCTTCCCCTTCCGACAGTCTCCCTTCCATCCCTTTTTTTCTTGCCCCTGGATACTCTGCACATGTTGCCAAAAGCACTACTGAACCACTCTGATTTAAAACAAATTGTATAGATACACACAATACTCCACATGTGTTGAGTAGCTGTAGTCCTAACTATATTAATGATTTGCACCTCTATCTCACATCCCTTATCACACTGCTAGGTGCTGCTCCCCCTGATAAGATCACCCCTTCAGTCCCTCACAACAAAATGCTTCCCACATTGAATTACAACAAACACAACACTCCGCCATGATGTGGCTGCTGCCCATCGGCACCACACACAGGTATGAAGTGCTATATAATGTTTACAATACACTTCAATCCTTAGCCCTATACTTATAACTATGTATCCATAACCCTGTACTCTTAGCCCTGCTCCCTTAACCCTGCATTTATAAATCTGTAGCCATAGATGTGTGCCCTCTTCGGCATGTAACCACATTAATGCCACCTGTAGCCATAGCCCTGTGTCTATAACCCTTAGTCTGTGTCCATAACTCTGCACCCTTAGCACTGCACATTAAACCTTGTGTCCATAACTGTGTACCCTAACATGTGCTCCCTTTGCCCTTCATCCATAGCCTATCATCCTGTGCAGTGTAACCCCAATCCTGAGTCCATACCTATGTATCCTTAACCCTGCAGTCTGTACTTATAACCCTAATTCCTGGGTCTATGACCGTGTGCCCTTAGCCATTTAACCATAACTATACACCCATAACCAGTGCTTAATCTGAGTGGGTGGTTGCCCGTGGAGGCCACCAGTACTTATGTTGGGGACCAGCACTTATTTTTCCTCATCAGGCATTTCCCAAGAGCAATGGAGGGGACAACACACAAAGGGGAAAGTTCGAGGAAGAGAAAACAGAAAATCTGCCACCAAGGGAGACAGTAGAAACCTGCAACAGTGAGGTGAAGGGACAGGGAGTGCCTGGCAGTGGATTAAAGAGGCATGAGGTGGATTCAGGAGTATGCCGCCTTGGTATTCAGTTCACCTTAATTTAATAGTGCTGACTACAAGTGTCTGAGCAGCACTTTGGGCACCGGCACATATTTTACAAATTAAGCACTGCCCATAAGCAAGCAGTTTGCGCCAATAACCCTGTATGCTCTGTCCTTTAATGTTATCCCTGTATCCATAATCATTAACTTTGTTCATTTAGCCCTGTAGCTATAACCCATAGCCTTAGTCATGTATCCTGTACCCCAAGCGATTGCAGGTGCTTAGAAAAATTGTAAGCATTCCCCCCCATCACTTTAGTGTGTTTGTAGTTAATTGTAGTTGCGTGCTCCTGCAGGGTGGTATTGGTTTGAACATTTTTATCAGGGCTGATTTTGGTTTCCAATCTAGCCCTGACAACTGCAGTAAAGAATTCACATTTAGGCATGTAAATGTACATTCACAAAAAGAAATGAACACCCATACAATATCCTTCACAACAAACACAACTACGGCTGACCCTTTGTTTAGCACCTCAATCCCTGTTTAAAAGCACATAGAAAGTCCAGTGCACAATTCTTCCGGAGTCCGCCGCAGAAGGGCTCCACTGGAATCCAGATGAGAGATTTGTAAAAGGAATGGAAGGTGCACCAGCAAAAAGTCCAAACTCAAAAAGAAGTCCTTTATATTTCTTTTATTCTTATAGTGTAAAAGTATAATAAAACATCAGCCAACGCATTTCGTTCTTAACCCTGTATGCTCTGTCCTTTAATGTTATCCCTGTATCCATAATCATTAACTTTGTTCATTTAGCCCTGTAGCTATAACCCATAGCCTTAGTCATGTATCCTGTACCCCAAGCGATTGCAGGTGCTTAGAAAAATTGTAAGCATTCCCCCCCATCACTTTAGTGTGTTTAGGTGTATCCGAGCACTTTACAATAGATACTGGCATTAAGGAAATATAAAGTTTTCAAGACATGTTAAGGACATGATTGGTATAGAATGCAACACAAAATATATTGCAACGGTACTGAAATACATCAGTTAAAGTGATTTTTCATAAAACAAACAATCCTGCTACACAAAATCATCATCTAATTTTGACCCACCATGAGCACTCCACACACAACACATGACATGTCTCTACATTATTCAAGTAGATATAGGATATTTTATACTGGAGTTTTTTTTCTAATAAAACCACCTTGGCATGTGAGATATGGTTTTTTTTTGTTTTGTTTAGGTTTGTTGTTCCTTTGAGCTTTAACTTTAATTGAAATCTTAAAGGAATGTTTATTACCAAATGGATCTTTTTTATGCCTGCTTTGAATTCACAAATGGGGAGGAGAGGGAAGTGGAGGGTTGGAAAGGAAAGAGAAAGGAAGAGAAGAGAAGAAGGGGAGAGGTTTGGCGCGGTAGAGTGAAATGTGTAGCAGGGGAGAGGAAGGAAGAGGTAGGGAAGATAGTAATGGTGGGAAAGGGAAAGGAATCGGGAGACGAGGTCAGGACAGAAGAGAGGAAGGGAAGTAAGGAAGAGAATGGAAATGGGAAGGAAGGAGGGAATTATTGAAAGGAAGATGAACTGAAGTAAGGAACAGAAGGGAAGAGAAATGGAATGGAAAGGAAGAAGGGGAAAGGAAGGAGGGGAGTGGGTTGGTAAGGTAGAGAGGAGAGAGGGAAACGGTGGAAGGGGAGAGGAAGGAAGGGGAAGGTAAAAAAGAATGGAGGTAAAGAGAAAAGAAGGGAAAGAAAAAGACAGGAGAGAAGAGAGATAGGGAAGTAGGGAAGAGAAGGGAAAGGGAATGGAAAGGAAGTGGAAATTAACAGGGAAAGGGTAGGAAAGGGAAGAGGAATGGGAAAATGGAAGGGAGCAGGAGGGAAGGGAATAGGGTAGAAGGGGAGAAGAAGGGGGGGAAGGGAGGAGGGGAGGAGGAGAAAGGTAGGAAAAATATAATGGAGGGAAAGGGAAAGGAAGGGGACGAGGTGAGGAGAAGAGCGATAGGGAAGTAAAGAAGAGAAGGAAAAGGAATGGAAGCAAAATGGAAAAGAACGGAAAGGAGGAGAGGAGAGGAGAGGAGAGGAGAGGAGAGGAGAGGAGAGGAGAGGAGAGGAGAGGAGAGGAGAGGAGAGGAGAGGAGAGGAGAGGAGAGATAAGGGGAGGGTCATAAACCGAGAGGATAGAAGAGATAGGTAAGGAGGAAGGAAGAAAAGGGGACAGGAACTGAGAGACAGGGAAGGTGAAGAACAGAAAAAAGAAGAGAAAGAAAGAAAAGAATTAAAGAAAGGAAAAGAGCTGGGGAAAGAAGGAAGGTGGATGTGGTTTCTGCAGGATTGAAAGGGAGGGGAAGGGAGGAGAGGGGAAGGCTTGGAAGGGGTGTAAACCGTGAGAATAAAAGAGATAGGTAAGGAGGGAGGAGAAAGGAAAAAAGGAAGGAAAGGGGACAGGAACTGAGAGATGGGAAATGAGAAGAAATAAAGAAAATAATTAAATAAAAGAAAAGAGCTTGTGAAAGTAAGGGAGATGAATGCGGTTTCCACAGGATTGAAAGGGAGATTACAAGAGACAGAAATGCAAAGAGCTGAGATGTTGATCCAAAAACATGGAAAGGGAAGGAAGGGAAGAGAATGTTAAGGAACTGAAGGGAAGGGAATTGGAATTTCAAGTCAGTTTCAAGTTAGTTTTTAGTTAGTTTTTAGTTAGTTTCAAATTCAGTTTTCAGATCACTTTTCATTTGGTGTATTTACTCACCTTGTACCCCTGTTACCTTAGACCCACCCCTTCCCCCTTCCTTTTTAGAGCCTGCTATCCTCCTACAGCTTTTGCTTCTCAATCTCCCCTGCTCTACCGGCCAGCAGTGGCCCGCCACTTCTGGTGTCTCTTAGTGCAATGCTACTGCTGACTGGTTACCAGCCTTTTATATCAAGGACACGTCACAATCGGGGGCGGTTCCTCTATTGGATTGCAAGGGGTGTTGACCCTCCGACTTCAAGTTGCCACATTACAATAACATTTTAATTTAAATTACTTTGATGCCATCGTTTAAATTAAAATGATTTGCTCTACCCTTATGCCCGATCGCAGCGCTCTTTCGGTTGTGCTGCTGCTGCCAGCATCAGTGTATCTTAGAGGGTGTGGCCAATCATTGGCAGAAAGACAGTGAAAGTAATGACACATTATGGGAGGATGAAGATATTGTAGTGCGCATGTCAGGCTAGACGGGTGTCTTGTTCTGTCCAGGTTGACATGCGCACTTAAGGCCTCCTGAATCTGTGCTGTATTAGGGAGTCAGGCACAGCCTCCCAGTCTCCTATGGAGCACCAATTTCCCTGCTACAACCAATTCTGGTGCTGTGCCTAGATTGGTTCTGGTGGATGGCCTATAGGTCCGTAGGCAAGGACACACAAGGCTGCACGGAGGCAGGAAAATTACGAGCGGTCAATCACTGTCTGGCTCTATTTGGAGCTACATGGTGATTGGTCATGTGTCGGCGAAAGTCTTTCTGGCAGTTTAATCTTTTACCTTAATAGTCAGCAATGGCCAAAAACACTGCACAAGGACGAGGTAGGTGAGAGCATTGCCAACATTTGCTGCAAAAGGCAGAATTTTACACATTTTTAATGGCAAGAGTCCCCGTTAATCCTTAATTGCCATTTGGACGTTCACCCTTTTACGCCCACCGCTTTCAAAAGTCACCAGCCGCAACTGGTCACAATTGAGACTTTTCAATGTATCATCATTCATCATCCCCTTTTGGGTGATACTATGTTTTTCAGTTTAACAGGGGGAGCTGGCAGGGTACAGGTTTAGTCCAGTTTCTCAAGAAAATCCAACTAGCCCCAAAAAATATCCTGCAGAGAACCTGAAAGAAGATCTTGTTCTACCTGGCATTATTCCCCAACAGTGGTCTCTCCTCTTCTCTCTGCTGCGGTGCAGCCCCCCCCCATACCCTTGACCTCGTGATGTCACACTGTACGACCTGTCATATCATAAGTGTTCCATTCACATGATTCTGCTTCTGGAACTCTTGGGAAGGCCTGTGCCTTTCATGTGAATGTAAAATGTGGGATCTTCCAGTCTTCTTTCAAATAAAATATATTTTTATCATGTGATCCTGTGTATTTCATAGCGCTCATTTGTAGTGCTACTTAAAAAGTATGTTATTTATTTATCTACAGTAGGGTTTGTTAAGAAAATGATTTCCGATGCAGTGTTGTATAATTGAAGTTTTATTGTCAAGGTCAAACATATCAACCCTCACAGACCTCGATCCAGCATCAACTGCTGGAGGCACATTCCAAACCGAACAAAACAACATCTGAACTATGGAACTACTTACATCACGCAGTGACATAGTAAGTGTTCCTAACCTAACACATAACCATAAAACATCTTCCCCTCTATAATAAAAATAAAATTAAATAAAGTTGCAGTAACAAGTGTGGATTAAATAACATAAAGATGATATGAAAGAACAATATAAGGATACAATTCAGAAATTGTTAAACTCACTAAAATCTATTTTTTCTGCACAAAACAGAGAATATAGGAACATCTACACCAGTGTAATTAATGAGAATACATCACATAATCTTTATGCCAACCAAGTCTCGTTCTTGTCCTACCAAGATCTCTACTGGATGTGCTACCATAATCATTTGTAACACAACGTTGGGGAAATTGTGAACGTTGGTTGGAAACTTTCACCAATCGAGACATACTCCAGATATCTCCAGAATCCAACTCAACCACATTTCTTTTAACATCAGAAATCACAAAAGGTCCCATAAATCTTTCATGTCCTTTCCTTACAATACCAGGTCTTCTACTAGCACTGTATCACCAACACACCAAAAGGACTCTCTGGTGCAATGTTTTTTTATCAAAATTGATTTTGTACTTGTTTTGATCATTCTTTCTTCGCACACTCATCTCAGAGACAGAAGGTTGGTTGAGAACAGAAGTATCCAATCCCAACCAAACTAGATTTAACTTACAATGTGATTTTCTACCCCTGAGAACAGCAAAAGGTGACACAGATGTCACACTTTTGGGTGTTACTCTATGTGCCCACCAAGTCTCTCTCAAAGCCACTTTTAATGATTCCTTATTCAGAATTGCTCGTTGAGCACAACTTTTAACAATTTAGTTCATGCTCTCAGCCAACCCATTTGCTTGTGGCGAATAAAGAGCAGTTTTAAAATGAACAATGGCTAAACTAGAAAGAAATTGTTCCATCTCCAGAGATACAAACTGTGCCCCATTATCAGTAATAAGAGTCTTAGGAATGCCTTCTCTAGAGAACTCATCTTTAAGGAAGTCAATTACAGTTCGAGTATTAACAATTGGTACACATTTGGTTACAACCCATTTGGAAGTATAATCCACCAGTAGAATTACATAACGCTCATCATGAGTCAACAACTCAAATTGACCAGCAATGTCCAATCCTAATTTAGTTCATGGCTCAGCAGGCACTTCGACTGGTGAAATTGGTGCTGAGAAGGTTTTTTTAGATTTGTCATTGTTTGCACATTGCCAACAATCTTTTACCACATTCTCCACCTCATGATCCAGACCTGGCCACCAGTACCACACACAAAGTCTTGCTTTGGTCTTGTTACGACCCAAATGGCCTTCATGTGCCAAGTTGATCAATTTGCTTTTTAAATCATTAGGAGGCACCACACGGTTCCCTCTCAATATCTTCCCATCTAAAATGCTCAATTCATCTTTTACACAGAAATAATTCTCAACTGTGGAAGACAGCATCTTCTACTCCGGCCAACCTTTCACAATAAAAAAATTTAACACGTTAAAATCAGGATTATTCGAATAAGCATCAGCCCATTCCTGATCTTCTAATGCAGATTCACATATCCAATTTATAGTTGTAAAATCCACATTATCCACATCAGACTGAATTGGTAACATACAATCAGCCATACAATTCTTTAGACCAGGGATAAACCCAGCCACAAAATTATAGTTGGCTAACCCTCCACCCATCTTGAGATTCTGGGAGAAAGGTTATCCATCTCTCTACAAGTGAGAATTCTGGAAAATGGTTTATGATCAGATCTCACAGTAAAAGGTATTCTCCACAAAAAGAATTTGAAATGAAGAACTGCCCAAAATACGGCCAGTGCCTCCCGTTCAATAACAGAGTATCTCTCTTCCACTCCTCTCAAAGCACGGGAAGCAAAAGCCACTACTTTTAACTCTCCATTGTCAATTTGAGCCAGCACTGCACCTAATCCACAGATACCAGCATCTGTGGATAAGATTGTTCTCTTGTTTACATCGAAATTACCTAAAGTAGGTAACTTTGCAATGCAATTCTTCACACAATTAAATGCCACATCACACTCATCAGACCAAACATACTGAGATCTTTTTTTTAACAGAGATCTCAAAGACTGAGAAATAGAGGCAAAAGTTTGGATGAATTTAGAGCAAAACTCTGTCAAACCAAGGAAAGAGCGTACCTGATCTTTATTAATAGGCTTAGGGGCTTCCATTATACTCTTAGCTAGCTCCATCTTAGGACTGATCCCTTCACTGGAAATTGTGTGACCTAAATAAGTCACTGATGTGACCCTAAACTTACATTTCTCTCTTTTGATTACCAAACCTGCACACTGCAATCTATCTAAAAACTTCCGCAGAATACCATTATGTTCCTCCAAATCTTTACAGTACACCAATATATCGTCTTGAAAGAACAGAACTTTATCCAAACCTTGCAACACCTGTTTCATTACTCTCTGGAAACATGCTGCAGCGGAAGCAAGTCCAAAAGGCCTCCTCACAAACTGAAATGCACCTATGGGCGTGACAAATGAAGTTAAGTGTTTAGACTCCGGATGTAACTTAACCTAGTGGTAAGCAGAGGACAAGTCCATCACACTAATCCTTAATGAAAGCCAAGGTTTCGTGATATTCGGTAAAGGTTGTCTATCAACCCAAATAAATGTATTCAAACCTCTCAAATCTGCACACAAACAAATCTCTTTACTACCATACTTGGGTGCCAACACCACTGGAGCCAATCACTCAGAGCTTTCAATTTCTTCAATGACTCCTCTCTCCTTAAGTTTCCTGATCTCACGTTCTAATGGTTCCATCATCATATTCGGAATCTTCCTCACTTTGGCAACACAGGGTATCGCACCACTCTTCAAAATAATCTTGTGTTCAAAATTTTTAAGTAAACCAAGATTGCTACCAAAAACCTCAGGAAATTTCGTACAAATATCCAAAGGTAATTCTTCATTGGTCAGCAGCAAAACTTTTTGTTTGCTGTTAGAATTAAGAGTGATGCCCATGTTTCTCTGGTGTCTCCAACCAAGAAGGTTGTCAACCCTCTTCGCAGCATAAATTTTACCAACCTTCTCACAATCAGCAAATGTTATCTTCTTCACACAATACCCAAGTACATCAATCCTCACACCTCCATAACCCACCAGGTTGATGTCCGAAGGTAACAGTTCAACGTCATCACTACCAAATGTGGTGGTCCAATTCTTTTCACCAATCATTGTATAAGGTGATCCAGAATCCGCCAGAACCATTATTTTTTTGCCACCAACCATTATCTCACATTCAGGCATTTCAATTGGATCTTCAGCCACACCCCCATCATCACGTACACTAGAAATTACTTTCACTTCATCTTCTAAACAATTCACATTCTGCTGTCTGAATCCACGACATACACAAGCATAATGTCCTTTCTTGACGCATGCATTTTTTGCAAAATGCAAATCTTGCAAAGCACCCTGGACTATTCGTCCAATGTCCTTCACTGCCACACCTTAAACATTTTGGACCTCCAGATTTAACATCCACAGGAGTATATTATTTTTTTTCAAATTCTTTCTCAAAGTCCTCACTCACTATTAACCCAGCTCTGTCATTATCTTTGTCAATCTGTTTATCCACTCTTTTGACTTCATTGACTGATGACTCTGCACACTCACCATCTTTACCTGCACCCTCTTTATTTTTCTCATCACGCATCTCTCGTACCCACATGCTAGTATTCTCCATTCCTTCTATAACAGCAATTGCATCTTTTAAGTTAGGATTCTTGCTTAATAATTTTTCTTGCACTTTCACATTATTTGTGCATCTGACAATTTGATCTCTAATCAATGAATCAGTCAGATGCTCAAAATCACACGTACGAGCCAATGTTTTAAGGGCAGCTACATAGCTACTGATTTTCTCCACCTTGCACCCTTGAGAAGAATATATGTCTTTCCAAGACCACATTAATTTGTGCCCCAAAATGTTTCTCAAGCATTAATACAGACATGTCATATACATCACTAGGTTCTCCACTGTCATTACCAATTTCAATTATGTCGAGACTTTCATAAATGCATCTTCCTTCTATACCTAAATTATGTAACAGTATAGGCTGTTTCCGACAAGCTGAAAATTTCTCACCCCCAATGGCTATAAGGTAAGAATCAAAGATTAACTTCCATCTTTTCCATGGTAATACAGGCTCACCTTTCTCTGATAAAAAATGGGGAGGCTCTGATGAAGTTGCCATAATAAAAATTTTTGTTGAAACACTTTAAGAACGCTGTTGTAATAAAAATATGTAGACAAAGAATAGATATTTATCAAAAGACGATAAAATTCAATTGCCACTTGGGTGGAGATATAGGGCCATATGTAACAAAATACAGTTTTGCGAATCTCAAATTGCGATTTTCTGTGAATCGCAATTTGAGAATCGCAAAATGCAATGTATGTGGGATTTGCAAATAATTTTGCGAATCCCACATATTCCTTATTTGCAAATCACAAATTAAGATTCGCAAATAAGGAATACCTCCCCATTCATTCCTGTGGGCTAGGAGTCCCATAGGAATGAATGAGAAGACATTCTCAATTTGCGATTCTCAATTAGAGAATCGCAAATTGAGAATGCAATTTCAAGGGTGTCAGAGTGTCAAAAGGACACCCTGTTGCACCCCTGAAATGTGCATGTGTGCACATGTGGCACACACAATGCCCTAAGGGCATGTATGTGTGCCACATGGCACTTTGAAAAATGCAAAAAAGTGCGTTTTTCAAAGAAATCGCAAATTACCACCAACTTGTTGGTGGTAATTTGCGATTTCTTAAGGAGAAATTTCACAACTTTGGTGCTTTTTACATCGCATTTAAGGAATTGCAATTTGCGATTCCTTAAATGCTTTCGCAAAATAAGGAATCGCAAAATTTGCGATTCCCTATTTTGTGATGGCCTTTTGGCATGATACATCCCAAAAGGCTTTTTCCCGTTCGCAAACAGGCCGATTCTGAGAATCGGCCCGTTTGCGAACGGGTAATGGGCTTCATACATATGCCCCATAGTCACTATTGTTCACACATTAAGTAATAACTACACCTTAAGTACAGAGAGTATGTCCCACGATGTGAAATGTGATGCCAATTGAGTGTGTCTATCACTGCCAAAACTTGACATGCACTCACCGTTTCACACAACGTAAATTAAAGTGTGTGCATCACTGTATGCACTCCCGGTTCCATTACAAAATTACAAATGCCAGCTCTAACGACTTTAATTAAAGTGTGTGCATCACTGTGTGCACTTCCGATTTGCTATGTTTATTTTGTTTTACCTCAGAGTGCTCCACAAGCGTTGATAACGTTGACAATTCCACATTGATTGCAATGACTGTACCGCTAAAGAGAGAAAATGGCAATTAAAATGGCCGCTGGCGTCAATGCGTCATGACGCTTTACTGAACATCCGTGTTACTTCCAGTATGGCCGATGACAGTGCGTGGTCTAGTCGTCAACTCCTGGATTCACACTTGCAGTGACCGTTGGACCATCAATACGTCATCACTATCATTCAGGGCACAGTGCCGTTAACATCCATCTGGATCGTAGGTCAACTTCACGCTGTGCAATCTCCACAACAATCAATGTCTTTCCGAGGTACTTCCCGATAAATATTTCGGTTTCCATCGTCTCTCCACTGGACGTCTCAACAGAATCAGCGGAATAGAGAAATCGATGATGCCAACAATAAAGATATTTCTTCCGACGCGTAAGTTCGTTTCCGTATTTCTATTGTGTAGGGTTGATGTTTTCGTCAGTCTTCAGCTCGTCGCCAATGTTAAGATAATGATTTCCGATGCAGTGTTGTATAATTGAAGTTTTATTGTCAAGATCAAACATATCAACCCTCACAGACCTCGATCCAGCCTCAACTGCCGGAGGCACATTCCAAACAGAACATAACAACATCAGAACTATGGAACTACTTACATCACGCAGTGACATAGTAAGTGTTCCTAACCTAATACATAACTAGGCCTGGGCGAAGCACTACGCTACGCTCGCGTAGTTTGCGAAGTTCGCGCTACTTCGCACTACGCGAACTGCACGTAGCACAGTGCGAACACGCGTAGCGTAGTGTTGCGTAGTGCTGCGTAGTGCTGCGGTCATTTTTTGCTTGCTCGCGGTCCTCAACGTCAAGTTGGCGACCGCGAGCAAGCAAAATGACATCCCGGCGAGACTTTTTCCTTGTTCGCGATCGCGAGCATGGAAAATAAACCTCCCGGCGAGATTCCCAACGCGAGGAGGTCAGGTTTCTCATTGCGAGGGGTCGCGTATGCTCGCGACCGCTCGCGATGAGAAACTACCAGTTCGCGTTGAGAAAGCTGCCGCTCGAGTAAAAATCTACTCGAGCAGCAGCAAACTACAGCTTGCACTGTGCAAGATGCCATTTTCAATGATTGCACAGTGCCGGTTGCTTGTCCGCACTGTGCAATCATTGAAAACAACATCTTGCACAGTGCGAACATGTTACTACGCAGTTCGCGAAGTGCTACGCGTAGTTCGCGTAGTGCGAACTTCACTTTGCGTAGCTTCGCGAAGTGCTACTTCGCGAACTACGCCCACCCTTATACATAACCATAACAGGGTTCTCAAATGTCAGTCCTGGAGGGCCATAACCATGCAAGATTTTTAGCATATCCTCATTTAGATAAATGAAGCTATTTTAGAAATCTGGCATGGATCCGGCCCACCAGGACCGACATTGAAGAACCCTGATCTACAGAACTGAACTGTGACCTACAAGTTACACACACATCTCCGCAGCGGGCGCTAAATTCAGTAAATCACGTTAAACCTGAGGAGTGGTTACCTGTGCAGTGAACATTTACCAATTTAGTCTCTGACGCTTTGATGGAGGTGATGGGGTAAGGAATTTTTTGGGTGGTGTGAAGAGGCGGTGCCGCCTCTTTGGGTGCACAGAAATAGAGCTGTACATCATGTTTGCATTGATATTATGTGGAGTGCGGAAATCATTTCATTAAACATATGTCCCAGAAACTAAAAGCTTTTTACATGCTGCCCTTCTGCACATTAAAAGATAAAAATGGGTTGGTCCTCTTCAAAATCCATTGTACAAGTTAGGACTAAAAGAAGCAACAATGGATAAAGGAATCCACAAAGCAACAAAATCAGGCGTATAGCTCATAGAGGGCAGTTGCTAAACACACCAGTGGTTTACGCTGAGGAGAAAGCCATCAGCACCCCTCCTACCAGCTTCTACTGTACACCTTGTAAATTTGTTGGCTCACCCACCTCCAGACTTTGTAGTGCTGGGTGTTATTTATCCTGTTTCTAAACACTTCCAACTTGGGCCAATTTGAAGCGATTAGTCCCGGACCCCACAAAGTGGTCAGATGAAGCAGTTGGGATTTGAAGTTACGTGATATTGTTCCCCAGTGAGTAACATGACCACCGGACTGTAACCCACGAAACCATATCCCCTCACATCACCCTACTCCCTCCCCTTCAGGGCAAACTGTACACAGCTGGGGCCCCACCCAGCAAGGTTGGTCCTTGGTGTCGTTTGCAGACTTCAGGTTTTTTGCTGTATTTATGTGTTTGAGAAGATAGTTTAGTGCACTTAAGAGCTTTTCATCACAATTTGGGGTGGAGAGGAGGTCTCAATTTGTCCAGCGACTGTGCTGAATCATTTTGTGCAGTTCAAACATTCCTTAATTTATTACAGGATCTGATCTAACCTGACTTAATTTCACTGAACTTCAAATTGCTCACTCCCGTGCAACAAAAACCTAAGTAATATTAAATACCCCACTCGATATATATATTCTTCAAATATATGAACAACGCTCCTTCATTCGCACTGTAGAAGTACCAGTACATACATAGTTACACGAAATTCATTGTATAGTTTTTGTGCTAAGGTTTCTTATTGGGTTCAGTCCATTTCTAGGAGTCTTCATCCAATCACACATAGCTTTCTTAGTGAGGTGAGAGATCCCCTTCTGACTCTGGAATCACACACAGCTTCTTAGAGAGGTGAATGAACCACCCTCTGATTCTAGGATCTCTCATACAAGATCACGCATAGCTTCCTTAGAGAGGGGAGGGACCACCCTCTAATTCTAGGATCACTCATAGCTTCCTTAGGTGAAGGAATACCCACCCCCTGATTTGAGAATCAAACATAGACCCATTAGAGATGTGAAGGGGCCACTGTCTGACACTAGGCTCTCACGTAGCTTCCTTAGAGAGGTCAATGGACCACCCTGATTCTAGGGTCTCTCATACATGATCACACATAGCTTCCTTGGAAAGGTGGGGTGAGGGACAACCATCTGATTCTAGGATCACACATTGCTCCCTTAGAGAGGTGAAGGGGGACACCCTCTGATTCTAGGATCTCACACACAAGATCACACATACTTTCTTAGCGGGACAATATTCTGATTCCAGGATCATACATAGCTTCCCTAGAGGGATCCTCCATTAGTCATACTGGTCACTTGATTCAGAGGCGGGCGATTTTCTTCTTTATTATGTATTAATACATTTTATGCAGCCTTTCTATCACTTTTGCAGTTGACAACATTAAGCGTGTGGGGCACTTTTAATCTGAGAGTTGATGGTGTTAAGATATTTAGGCGGAAATGTGAAAGGCTTAGGAAATTAATACAAGTGTCCAGTCTTGTATTTTGGCTTCACCTGACCGCCTGTGAGTCTGGACAATTCACGTAATTTCTGTCCCCTGAAGCCAATTCCCTCCTCTGAGCAGTGATTGGTATCTAAGATTATTATTCTAACTTTTGTTTTCTGAGTACCCTCTCTAAGGATTTATTTATACTGATGTTATGTATGAATTGACCTTTGTACATGTTAACACCAACACTTTTTTTCCACCAATACAGTGCTCGCGAACAATTAGATTGAACACTCAACTTTACCTGTATTCTCCTCATAAATGTACCAATCACACCTGGACAATTCACATAATGTCTTTCCCCTGAAGCCAATTCCCTCCTCTGACCAGTGATTGGTATCTAAGATTATTATTCTAACTTTTGTTTTCTGAGTACCCTCTCTAAGGATTTATTTATACTGATGTTATGTATGAATTGACCTTTGTACATGTTAACACCAACACTTTTTTTCCACCAATACAGTGCTCGCGAACAATTAGATTGAACACTCAACTTTACCTGTATTCTCCTCATAAATGTACCAATCACACCTTATATGTTCCTTTTTCTCTTCATCTCAGTAGTACTTGGCCTTCTTTTTGTATTGAAAACTAATAAAGATTATTTTGAAATGAAAAAAAGAATGATAAAAAAAAGCAAGTGAAGTATTGAACAATCTACTGGCTGATGATGCCAGTCTTTTATCATTACCTAATGAACAGGCTGACCGAATCAGTGGTCTCCTATTTTTGAATCCTGGGTGGTCCTCCAATCCTGGGGGCATATTTCTTGCATGTTCACTGTGTGATCACTGCATGGGGATGATCTGCTGCCATTGCGTCCTGTCTCTTTGTACCTGTGTGCGTGCTATTCCCAGGCCTGGAGACCCGAAGTCTCATCCAGCAGAAGGAAAGCCTGAACTAATCACAGATAAGGGCTAGTGCTTTCCCAATCCGACAGGCTTTTGCAAGAAGTAGGGAGGGGCACGGGGAGCACAGAAATTTCCAGCAGAACAGATACCAGCTTGGTTTACTTTAAATACAGTGGCTCGCTGTTGGACCTGGCCCTTTCTACAGGGTTATCCCCAACATTTTTGCCTTCCTCCACCTATTTTTCTGACCTTTTTGTTGGCCTTAGGACTCTGGGCACTTTACCACTGCTAATCAGTGCTAAAGTGCTCTCTCCTCTAAATATGGTATGATTGGTTTAGTCCTGTTTGGTATATTTGATTTACTTCTAGGTCCCTTGTAAAGTGGTATACCGTATACCCAGGGCCTGTAAATTAAATTCTACTAGTGGGCCTGCAGCACTGCTTGTGCCGCCCACTCAAGTAGCTGTTCAAACCTGTCTCAGACCTACCACCAAAGGGCCTGTGTTCGCAGTTTACTGCCACTTAAACTTGGCATTTAAAACTACTTGTCAAGCCTTAAACTCCCCTTTTTCCACACATTGGTCCCCCTAAGGTAGGCCCTAGGTAGCCCTATGGGCAGGCAGGGTGCTGTGTAAGGAAAAGGTAGGACATGTGTGTTTAGGTGGGGCATTTCCTGGTAGTGACAAACAGCCTATTTCGTGTCTCACTGCTGTGAGGCCTACTCCTCTTATAGGCTAGTATTGGGAATTTCCTTATATACTTTTAAGTTGTAATTTATGATCAGAGAGGAGTGGCATTGCCATGTTTGGTATGTTTAGAATAGTGGTGATAAATCCTACTTACTGGTGTAGTTGGATTTTACATTCCTATTTCAGAAAGGAAACTTTTAAAAAGTGGGTATTTCTCTGTGCTTATGACTCTTTGGGCCAGATGTATGACCCTAAATTGCATGCACAAACGGGTTTGTGACCCGTTTGCGCATGCAAAATGGCCCAGGGCCATGTACAATTCCTAAATAGCGAGTCGCAATTTATTTGCAACTCGCTATTTAGGAATTGCGAGTTGCTATTAGGAAGGGGCGTTCCCTTCCTAATAGCGTCCGCAAAGCAATGTATGAATGTTTTGTGACCGCAATGGCAGTTGCAAAACACTCACAAATTACCACCCTCTTTAGGAGGGTGGTAATGCAGTCGCAATTTGGAAGGGGTCCCCTGGGGACCCCTTCCACTTTGTGACTGTCTCTAAAAATATTTTTTAAGGGCAGGCAGTGGTCCCAGGGACCACTACCTGCCCTTAAAAAATGAAACGAAAACATTCCATTTTCTTTTTTTTAAATGCATCATGTTTTCCTTTAAGGAAAACGGGCTGCATTTCAAAAAAGAAAACTGCTTTATTTAAAAGCAGTCCCAAACATGGTGGTCTGCTGAACCCAGCAGGCCACCATCCCTGGGAGGGCCTGTCATTCCCAATGGGCTTGCAAATTGCGGGATGCTCATTAATATTCTTGAGCCTCGCAATTTGCGACCCCATTGGGAATCGCAAACAGTGTTAAACACACTGTTGTACATCCCAAATAGCGCCCCGCAAATTTCGAGTCGCAAATGAGTCGCAATTTGCAAGGCGCAATTTTGCAGGTTGTACATCTGGCCCTTTGTGCTTTGCAGTCTGCCTCCAATACACGTCTGGGCTAGCGTGACAGCTACACTTTGTTCATACTTTCCAGATAGCCACCACACAGGAAGGGCAACGAATCCATAAGGATCCAGAATCTTATGGTCCTCCAGGAATGCCATAAGCTGTTTATTGACACAGCTTTACCAACATTTTCGCCAGCAAAGGTTGAAGTGATATGGGGCGGTAGTTGGACAGACTGTAAGGATCGGCATTCATTTTTTTCAATATATGGAAAACCAAAGCAGCTTTCCATGGTAGTGGAATTGTGGCTGATTCCAGCGAGAGATTACAGAGCGAAAGAATAGAAGGGGCTATGGATGTGCATGTATTAATTCCAGGTGAACTATTCCTAAGATTGTGTTCTTCATTTTTTTCTGAGGTACTCAAGTTTAACACTAATGTTTAATCTTGGAGTGACCTTCGCTGATACCCAACACTGCCAGCTGCTAGGCAGCGAGATTAAACATTGTACTCAATGTCTTTGGAAGCATGATTTAATAAGAAGGTGTGTGGTCCTCAAGAAATCATAGGGCCTATCATTGAGACGAAACATGTTGACTTGCTCAAAAAGCTAGAGATTGTGCCTAAGGTTGAGCGAACCCATTTCAAGACATTGTTTTAAATTGACCCCTCACATTCTCACACCTCCACCCACCATCTGTGCACCGCTGGAATGGTGAAGACCCACCCGCACAGTATAGTTCAATCAATAGTGTCCAATATGAAGGCAACTGTACCATCATCCACTTGTGTTAATAAAACATGAGACAATATGAGTTGTTTATGAGTTGTTGTTAATCTTTATTGTGTTATTATAAACTAGTACAATTTTGATAAAAATACAAATAAGTTAAAAACAACTTAACAAGTGGGGACACAGGTATTCAGCAACCTGATAAGGAGACCTATGTACAAAAATGGGTCCACCAACCTAAATGCAAAGACATTAAAAACAAATTTGCAGACATATCAAGTTGACAGCCAGGGTGATGTTAATGCTTTACAGGCATTTAAAACAAAAATCAAGTTAAAAATGCAAGTTAAAGGAGAATATAGATGTACGGCAAAGTGCTAGTGCGAGAGCAGGGTGATAAGCACCCACAGTGGTTTGCCGAAACCCCGAGTGCATGACCCTGTGGGTGAACCCACCTTCGCATTTGAACCATATGTTCAACCACCGGCTGTGTCCCTGTGGCTAAGCCACTCCCGCTGGACACGTACTCTGGGGTTTCGGCAAACCACTGTGGGTGACCCCATGGGCTACCCTTGTTACCAGGCGGCTCCAACATGATTACATGTTACTGCTTGGGTTTATGCAGTGGCGGCTGGTGACATTTGAAAGTGGTTGGGCATAAAGTTATCATGGTACTGCACTGAGGCGAGCGAGCGAGCCCTAACAACTCCTCCGAGAAAATGTTGAAAAAAGAGTGGATAAATGGAGCATTTTCAAGCAAATTTGAGGAAGCAGGAAGGTTGATAAAGCACTTGCGAAAGTATTATGACAGGATCTGTAATAACATCCTTATATCCATCAACTTTACCCCAACACAAGTACAAACACACACTCAAACTCTTTCAAGTACACACATAAAGCACGAGTCACAAACATTTGTTTAGGCTTAAAGACCTATAAACAAAAAAGTATACAGAGACCGCTGCAGCTGCTAGCAGACGTGAAATACTCGATTTACTCACAAAGTGACAAACACAAAACCCGCAGCCAGACATACTGGGCCCGGTGCCACCTCATAAGCACCCCTGGTCACACCTTCCCCTTTCTGGGAGCTTCCAGGAGACGTGCTGGGCAGGATGAGGGAATACTGAGTGCTTGTCCCAGCAAGTCGAGTTTCTTTCTGTGTTAAAAAATTACCACCTAATTTGAAAAAGGCAGTGTACCGTCAGATGTTCGCATGCCCGTTATCCCAACCAAGACAATCAGATTGGCCAAAACTAAGACACCAAGCAGCCTCAATAAGTCGGACACAGTGAAACAACCTACTACATATATGTCTATCTCGCTTCTTAACACATTACCAGCAACATCTGATACACAATAATATAGGACAGCGGTTCCTCCCTTCCCCACTCTGCCTACAGTGGTGGCTACAGGAAAGCATGGTAGCAAACGGACAGTCTCTCCTCTCTGGCCTCGGTCGCTGGTCTTTTTGCTGGGTTATGTACCTGTGAGTTTATGAACTCTACACATCGCCTGCACCTGCCCCCTGCTTACGTTTTATTGCCCCAGGATTACTGCCTCCTTAAATCACCAATAGGTGCAGCCCCAGCTATGTCACTTTAACAGCAGAGGCACAAGAGAGGCATCTGCTTGATGAAAAAGTGCTTAATTATACATAATGAAAAGCTACAAGTGTATTCTTTCAGCAAGACAGACAATGTTGTACGTTTTTAAAGAACACCGCTTGTGTTTCTGCACTAACTGAAGTCAAGAGCCTTTTAGCCTTCATTGTGCGCAGGTCATTCTATTCATGTTCACTTCAATTTAATTGATTTTATTGCATTCAATAACCCGTGCATTTTGTAAACAGAAACAAGCGTTGGCGAAGAAAATAGGTCTGGGCAGTGAAATCTTTTGGCATCCGCAGTGTCCAACTTGGAAAAGCATTTATTAAAATATTACAAACGGGTTTGCTGCATGTATATCCACAGCGGCCATCAAAAAAACAAACAAAAAAAACACAGATGGCTTCTGGGATGCGCGTAGAAACACAGCTGCCTTTTTGAGAATGCATTTGTAAAATGTTTATAAATCTAGCTCAAAGAAGGCTGCTGTGGATGCGCGCGCATCCATGAAAGCCAGCTTTCAATGGGGTGTTCAAAAATAATGTAAAACAATTCCTGTGTGCCTGCTGCACTTGCATGCGTGTGTACATGCATATTATCTACCACCCATCTTGAAAACATTCTAAGATTTAAAAAAGAAAGCTAAGCTTACCAGACCAGGTCCGCGCGGCGCATCTCTGCTTCTCGGCCGGGTCCCGTTGGCGCCTCTTCTAAGGAACAGCACTGGTTGGCAACCCCTCTAAGCCAATACTGACGCTGCTCTAGCAGCGCCAGCATTGGCTTAGAGCAGGGTGACTCACCGCCCGCCTGCCCATTAGGAGACTGAGGTTTAAGCCTTTGCTCAACCCTCGCTATCCTAATGGGCATGCGCCAGCCACAGCAGACAGTAGTGCGCATGACTGGGCACGGAGCGAAAATTCGCCTCCTTCACCCAGCATGCGCACTGCTGCCTGCTGTGCGCTCTGCGCCACCCCTGGTCTGCTGCATGTCAGTCACTCAGCAGCATGACGTCGGACCGCCCTCCCCCTTCAGAATCTGAAGGGGGTGGGCAGTCCGAGTTCATGCTGACTGTGACTGACATTATTGTCAGAAAATTCTCCCACGACGCCGAGGGAGCTGCCGGTGCGGGCGGATTGTGGGGCAACGCCCCAGCGCCCTTAATGGACGCACCGCCACTGGGTTTATGTATCATCTACATCACCTGCCTACCTTCAATTCCTTTGTCTCCGGCCAGCGACTAGCCGCTCCTGGCTGGATTTACACTTCTGGGTTTCGGCAGACCATTGTGGGTAAACCCCACGGGTCAGCCCCGTTACTAGCCAGCTCTTAATGACCACATGTCGCATTCTGGTTTTCTGCATCATTGCAGAGAATGCTTCTAGTCAGCCGCGGTCCGTGCAGGTAATAGCGGTGGGGCGGTGTAAGCGGGGATTCCTAGGGACAATGCCAAGGGGAAATTAAAGAAATAAATAATTTTCCCTCTGCATCCTCCCTCGGAATCCCCCCTTACACGGCCCCACCGCCCCACCGCTATTCCCTGCTCGGACCGCGGCTGCTCCTAGTGTTGAGTATGTCAATCCTTGTAGGGGATGCTGCCAGCCACCGATCACTGAGTGCTGTATCATTATGCACCCTGGCTGGCCACTTTGTCAGACGCACTTTGACCTCGCAACCGTTTTATCATTTTTTCCTTTATGTTGCAGGCTTTGTCTTTCTTTCAATTTCAGCGAGAACCCTGGCACATTACGGCTAGGGCTAATCAACTCCCCCTTCTAGGTGAGTCATTCGGTGAGGTGGTTTGTAAGGGACACATGCTGTGGTATACTCCTGCGAGGGGACACCACCATCCTCCGCCGCAAGACAGCCCACTAACACCGGACATACTACTACGTGGCACCACCACCAGAACATCGATAATATGCATGATTGTTTGATATATGGAACTATATGCACTTGGACCTGCTGTCCATATTTTAACCTATACCAACAATGTTTTTATACACTGTCCTACACAGGTGCCCTCTCTTTGTCTTTTACCCTTACTGGGCACTTGTCTTTCCCAAATAATTGTGAATGTGGCTACTTAACCATTCTGTACTTGTGCTTTATCCCCTTCAGGTGCCTTTTCCAGAAGGCATAGATTTTTTTATCTCTTGTTTTCACTACCAAACAGAACTACAGCTGGAGTCCAGACTATAGGGGACGTGACCTTTCACACATACTTATGCCTTCCCTTTAAAGTAGATGAGGATACCTTGGTCCTGATGAAATGCCTAGAACTGTTTGGACTACATAGGGCATGAAACACATCAACCCCCTGCACACTTTACACGTCTTTCTGAACTGAAGTGGGTATAATCTCCCCTCTCCAGTCTACGACTTCATAGTCAGTGTTTTTACTTATGGCACAGGAACCCTATGAATAAACTATTTTTGGGGAATCACACTCACACTATCCCATTTCTACTCACCACACATATGCCTCCACATTTACTTTTAGCTTCACGTCGGCAACCAGAGAAGACCTCCGGCAAAGAGCCCCCTCACGGGGCCCATTGGGCATTGCAGCACCAGCCCAACGAGGAGCTACCCTATGAAGAAGCATGACACCCTTTGAGGTGTTTGAGGGCCCGTGCTCCTTATTGGAGCTATTCCTTTCCAACCACGTACTCACTTTATATGCACGTGGTTCCAACTATTATATCCCCTTTGCCCTCCCTTTTCTCCCCCCCCCCATTTAACATAGGAACAGCATACCCTTTCTTTCTTAATAATAATAGCCTGCCAGTATGACTGAATTCCCAGATCATTCAACTCTCACTTCAAGCTGGATTTGCATTCCTTTAGAAAGGCTGGACAGAGGCAGATGGTGTGCTCAAAATATTCCTCACACAGGCCACAGCCTGCTGTTGTTCCTTCCAAGGGTCGACAGCAACTGGCAAGATGTTTTAAAAAAGGTCATTCCCCAAGCCGGAGAGCCATGATCATAAAGTCCCAGTTCCAGCCTGGATGGCAGGAGAGGATCTCGACAGGCGGAGGACTAATTTGTAGAACCTGGTCACAAGTTTTCCAAAATATTGCCATCCTTACTCAGTGGTATTTTACTATCATAAGACAGTGATGGAATAAGTGTTACCTCATGACTTCCAGGACAGGGAAAAGGCTGGCCCCCACATAGAGTTTTATAATTTTGACACAGTCACCTGAAGGGTCAGAGCCTTTGTTTCAACTTCCTTCTCTTGTCAAGCATGGGAGCCTCTTGAGTCGATAAGAACCCCCACGTATTTGCAAGAATGATCCTTCGCGATATTATTGTCATTGCAGAACCAGCAGCCCGTCCTGGTAAGATTTCCTTCTGAGCGTTACATCTTTGGTTTTCTTTAGGTTGACCTTCAAACTGTTAGAGCCAGTGTAGGAGTGCAGCAGGTTTAGCAATCGCTGCAACCCTACTCTCATAGAACAGGGCTATGTCATCTGCGTAGAGCAGGTTGCTGATATTTTCCCCACCAATCTTTGGAGAGTGACTGTTGAGGGTGTCAAGGGATTTAGACAGATCAGAAATAAACAGGTTGAAAAGGAGGGGGGTTAACAGGCACCCCTGCTTTACACCCCAAGTGGTGGGGATATTTCTGGACACGCAGGCACCATCACATAGTTTAATGCGGATCCAGGTTTTGGAGTGTAGCTGGGTAACTGGCTTCAGAAGTTTAGATTGGATGCCCCATTTCCTTAGATTGGGCCAGAGGGCTTCCCCTGCACACGGTCAAACATGCTTTAAAGTCTAGTAAACGGGCGAGGCCAAGCAAGATGGCTGACAGGACACGTTCTTGAGCATCTCCCTGCTCGCCCTGGGTATCTTGTCTAATTCTGCATCTATACTGCTAAATTTACCTGGAATGTATACCCCCCAGTAGGGGACAAATTGTTGAGCCTGGGGGGCTGCTCTGTTGTCCTGGTCGGACACCTGTCATGAGGCAAGGGAGAGTGGAGCCGGGACGAGGCATGCCGCCTGTACTGAGGTCAATTGGGCTGGATTTGGCAGTGCATCTGACGGGCAGCCGCCAGGGCCCCATCGCTCCTGTGCCAGCGCTGCCATAGTGTACATGCTGGGGATCCGGCCCAACCTGTCGGCCTGCTGTGGGGAGTAGTCCCAACGAGATGCTGTGCCAGGAGAGGGGACCACGCTGCTGGGCCAGTCCCGCGATGAAGGACCTGAGGGTCAGACATGTGGCCTGAAGTGCAGCAGCTGAAGGTGGGGTCACTGCTGATGGGACAGCCTGGGGGGTGTCATCGTGCCCCGACTGTTGTTTGACCCTCACTGTGCCCTGCAGTCTGCCCTTCCCGTCTGTACCCCTGTGGTCTGCTATCGGTGGGGAAAGCCCATCCCACTGGAGTCACACCGATGGGGAGGGCCCCCCTGTCCTGGGTCTGCACATCACTCTGCCCCGGTGGAGAGGGGGTGAGCACATCATCCGGTGAACTCCACTGGGCTGGCTTATGCTGGGTCCTCAAGGGAGCTGTTACAAGGGCCCACTGGGGCATACATGAGCCAGCGGTCTGCGGTACCCGGGGATGGTCCCCCATGTCCAGGGCTGGCTGTGCCTTCGGGCCTCCCACCTCACATAGGCCTCGGCGGCCATCTGCAGTGGCACGGTATCCATAAGGAGGTCATATGCGTGGATGGGGGCCCCAGGGTGAACTGCTCCCACTCAGCATCATCTATGCTGCCCCCGATCCTACAGCTGGGGTTAGGAGTGTCCCCGGGTGGATCGAGGTGGTCCCTCATCCTGTGATTGGACTGCAGCCTGCGCGGTACCTCGGCTTGGGCTGCTGGTGAGAGGAGGGGGGGGCCCGGTGAGCCTTTATGCTGGTGGCAATCCAGGGCTGCAACAAGGCAGGCCTTTGAGGTGGCGGAGACTGGGCTGCATGGATTGGACTGTGTGTGGGGGCACCGTGACTGTGAGATGTGGGATTAGTTATAGACAGCAGCCCCTACCAGTGGAGACGTTCCCTGTAGTTCTACCTTTCTTGGCTGTGGCGCTTCCTGTCCCATTCTCATGGGGAAGGTAAAGCTGCATGGGCCCAACAAGGGGAATACCATCTAGCAATATGCCACCCTCATACCGGCTACTTAGCAGCAGACACGACACAGCAGCTCTCTAAAAGACACAAAGAAGTGAACCTCCCATGCACTGACCTGCAAAAAGTGCCTGACAAGGTCCGTGTGGAAGAGGGTACCATTGTTGACCTGCAATTAGAAGTGGCATCCTTGAAACAAAAGGCGGCAGCCCTCATATTAAAAACAAGGACCCTGGAGGTGAGGGTTGAGGACATGGAAGGGAGATCACAGCGAAACAACATCTGCCTCCTGGAATTCCCTGAGCGGGCTGATGGAGGAGAGGCTTGTGGAAATATGGATTCCTGATACACTGCAACCATCAGGTCTGTCTCCATATTTTGCTGTTGAGCAGGCTCATAGTGCCCTGGTTGCCCACTTGTCTGGGGCACCCCCACTCGCTATCATATTGTGAATCCTGAACTACAAGGACATGGATTGTCTTCTCCAGGCAGCCTGAGAAGCAGATGATATCCGATTCTTGAGCCACAATATCTTTCTTTTCCCAGACTATACACAGAAAGTGCAAGCAAAACACAAATCCTTCCTGGAGGCCAAAAGGATGCTGAGGACTATGAGTCTCCGGTACATGCTATTATAATAATTATGAATAATTTTGAAAGGCACATCACACTTTTTGACACTGCTGATGACATCTGAAGGTTGGCTGGAGATGTGGGACAAGGTACCGAGAGAGTAGAGGGGCTCCCGGAGTACTGTGTCATGAGGGAAATTGGTATTACAATGCTCGGACTGGAGTGCCCGGGTTGACCCAGATATTGGTGCTGCCAATGAGGGCCAGGATCCTGCTATAGTAACCATTCAGGAGGATGGCCCCATGGTGTTGGCGACTTCTGAGGAACGGTTGGGCTCCCTAAGGGCCGCGTCTATCAAGGCAATGATCAACCTCACCAATGCCATAGCTGAACATGCTGAGTCTTCAAGAGTCTGGGGTGAGGGGTGGTATGAGTTGAGAAAAAACTGCTGCAAGACACTGTATACAATAAGGTGTGGTGTGTAATTAGGCTATCCTATTTTAGGTTTATATCTATAATAACTGATAAAACCCCACTGGAAGATAAATAGCTCTTACCAGTGTAAACAAATAAACACTGATAAACACCTGCACTACCACAAACTACATACCATTCAAAGAAAGGAAAAGGAGAGCTAAAGAGTAATTTTTATTTCTTCCTGGAGGGGCCAATACAATGTAACTTTGTTACACAAGGTAGTAGCAAGAAAGACTGGGCTAACATTATTCTGCTTGAGTTTAGTTGTTTAGGGATGTCACTAAAATATTGTTGCTTCCTTTTGCTTTTTTCAGTTTTTTGGTGTTTGGTCTAAAGATGCAGGGTTTAGAAGCATGTTTTAGGTCTAAACTGTAGAGAATTAGTAAGTATCAAAATCATATTTGATATTTTGGCTATGTTTGATTCTTTCACTGATGGCAAAATGGATGGTTTCATAAGAATATTTCCCAATATGTGCCATCACATTTACCCACAGACAGAGAGTGGGTGAAAACCTTTAATACATCAGCCTCCCTTCCTAGTGAGTCAGTATTGATAGTAGGTGAACTGCCAAACACCACAGGCTTTAAACATTCAATGCAAAGTGTAGTGGCGGGTACATGTGAAAAAAGTGCTATCAGCAAGCATCTGCGATAGTGGTGAAAACATGACACCCGACTTTTGGAAAACATGGAACGCAGAATAACTTGGAATGCTACTGCAAAACGTTCTTACTAATGTCAACAAAGATAGGAGTGATATTGTTTGTATTTGCAGTAATTCAGCTACGTATATGAAAAAGTTGTGTGATGACCTGTCAAAATCAACACCTGACTGGAAGTGCTTACCTGTAAGAGATCCTTGTCCCTTGCTAGATGGTATGCCGAAACATCTTTACAATCTTCAGAGTTAATGAAGAATGCTATTGACTTTGTAGTCCACTCTGGTGCACTGTTTCGTTATGTGCGGGATCTAAAACGCAAATATTTCTCCTTTTATGCTTTGTGTGGCATCGAAGAAAGAGTCATCACAGCTGCGACATTTAGCCGGTGTTTCTGAGTCCTAGAGGCCGTTAATGCTATATTATCCATGTGGTGACCATTTACTGAATGTTTGCTTAGTGATGATGCAAAAGGCAACACATGTGAGGATCTTTGGTCGCATACTGATAGTGATGTGAAAAAAGTACACTCTACTGCATTCTTAGATTTTTACAGGAAAACATGATGATGTATTGAACATAATCAAAAATCTAGAATTTGAAAACACCCTTGTTTACCAAGTGTTCAGCGGAATTGGTGTACATGAAAAAACATCTTGACAGTAGGCTGGGCAACACTTTTAGTGACTTTGACACTGCAACATGTTCCATGTTAGAGGGCTGCGAGGCTACACGAAGCGTTAGAGTTTATTCCTACCTCTGACGCCACGTGGTCCGCATAGCCTTTCTGCAGGAGACTCATCTAATGGGTGACGAAGTACATAAATTAGCGTAAAAATGGAGGGGGCAGCTTCTTGCGGCCACCTATTCATCCTATGCCTGGGGGGATTGCGATATCGGTTGCTCCTATGGTCCTTTTTCATCATGTCTACAGTGAGGTGAACATGGAGGGACGATATGTGCTCCTTCAGGGCACGCTGGATGGTCAAGGACATCACCATCCTGAACACCTATGCACCAAATGTTGATGATGGGAAGTTTTATGGGGACATGCAGGTACTGCTGGAGGGCAGCGTGGGGTCCCCAATAATCTGCGTGAGACTTTAACTGTATACTTGATGGTGACAAGGACGGAAACCCACCATGACAGGGTTCGAAACCCAAGATGACTAAATCCCTGACACATGTTATGGACAACTTGGGTCTCCTAGATAGTTGGTGCGCTCTCCACCCACAATCGAGAGAGTTTACTTGCCACTCACTAACACACTGTAGATATAGTCATCTGAATATGCAGCTCCTGGCGGGGTGGACCCAGGGGCTCTGCAGGCGGTCGACCATTTGGACGATTCCTGTCAGATCACGCTCCAGTGCTACTGCATTTGTATTGGGGAGGGAGGTCACAAGCGGTACGGGGATAGCCATCGAGCTTCTGATGGACCCAGCTAGCCGGGAGACATTGCCAACCGTGCTCAGCAAGTACTTGGAGTAGCTGTGGGCGGTGAACTCTGCTCCACTAGCGGAGTTCACAGAGTTTTGCCCACTCTGCGCTCCGCTTGGAGCACAAACTTGGGCAAAAAAACTCTGCTAACTTTGCCACGTAGCAGAGTTTACCGCCCACCCACTGAAATACAAAGAAGGGTCCACTCCTGGCATTGAAAGTGAGCTCACCAGTACTCACCACTACACTATAATGGCATTACCCCAGTTTCTACTGTGACATTAATATAAGCAACGCTGGAATGCAAGCGTGAAGCTGCCTGTGATCAAGCTAACTTGTACTTGCTGAACCAATAAGTATGGATTGAAATTGGAGTTTGTACCTGATTAATTCAGCAAGTACGAGTTAGCTTTGATCACAGCCTCACGCTTGCATTCCTGGCAGCATCATTATGTAGGGAATTATGCGGATTGCAGTCTACCCCTACGATCTCCTGTGAGGGAGGGCACAGGCAGTGTGTTGGGAGGAGAGAGGTCCGGCTGTCTCTCGCCTCCTGTTACTAGCCCTCACAGCGCCCCTTGCTCCCCCAGAACATATATCATAGGAGCCTCTCCTCCTCGGATGGAGTGAGTGAGCTGGCTCTTCCACTGAGGCCGAGCTACACATGGAGCCACCGGCCCTCGGCTGCACAGCTCCAGCCCTCGGCCTGGAACGATTCACCGATCCCACCCCACCTGGTAATGCCTGTATGGAAGAGAACCCTCATCACAATGTGCCTGCAGTGCATGCACGATGAAGGTAACACTGAGGCTGTGGTCTCTTTTCCAGGTCTGTCTGTGCATTTAAAATCTGCTTGCTGCTCCCTTCTCACATGCTGCTCCGTTGGTGGGCGGAACTCCATGGAGTCTCTCTGAGTTTTTAAGTGACTACGTGAAATTCCACTGAGTTCAACTCCGCAAGCTCCGCCCACCCTTAACTTGGTGCACTGCTGTGGAGTCTAATACCTCTAGGGCCAATGAGTGGGATGCTCTCAAGGCTGTGCTTCAGGGGCAGAGTTCAGAGACAGTTATTAGCAGACATTGCTGCCCAGGAGCTTCGTTTGGTGGCCCTTCAGGGGGGAGGCGGGCTTGGTGACTGTGCATGTTGAGATTCTGCAAGCCCAGTGCTCCCAACACGACATATGGGAGACCCTGGACCAACACACCCTTACAGCTTATCGACAGCACCTCCATAGAGAGGGCGACAAGTCATTCCTGCTGTTAGCCTGGATACTGAAGTGCGAACACAAGATACCACCCATTCTGCATTTACGTGCTCCTGATGGACGGTGTGTGACGTCTCGTTGGGACATACTGAGAGTCCTTGTGGACTACTTTCAGGGTGTATATCGAGCCAGGACGAATGACTGGCCAGATTAAGTGGAAGAACTCCCTCTGGGACTGAACCTGCCCAATCTTTCACAGGATGAGGTGAAGGACTTAGAGGAGGGGATCACACTAGAGAAGCTTAAGCTTGCCTTGCATGAACTAAACACTGCAAAGACCATTGGGGCGATGACTTTCCCAGTGAGTTTCTGCAGGCATATTCTACGGAATTGGCAGAGAAACTCTTAGAGGTGCGGGAGGCTGGGACCTTGACCCCTACAATGCATGAAGGTATCATCTGTCTAATGCAGAAACCGGGGGTGACCCGGAGGACCCCTCCTCATACCGCCCTCTTACTATGATCATTTCTTATGTAAAGGCTCTTTGCAAGCTGCTGCCAAGATGACTGCAGGGGATGGTGCGTGGGTTGGTCCACGAGGACCAATGCGAGTTTATGCCGGCTAGCAGCATGTTTCACAATCTCCGGCAACTGACGCATATCCTGCATGAGAACACTGCGCGGATCAGGACATGGTGTTTGTATCGACTGACTTAGAGAAAGCTTTTGATATTGTTAATTGGGGCTATCACATGGTGGTGCTGTGAGGGATGGGCTTTGAGCCAGTATTTCGGGGCTGGGTACAGTTGCTGTACGCGACCCCCCCAACTCTGATCTGGGTGGTGGGTGAGGTTTTGGAGGCCTGGGCTGTCGAGCGAGGCACTAGACATGGCTATTCCCTCTTGCTACTCCTTTTCGCTTTGGCTGTGGAGCCGATGGTGATCCTGCTGCACAGGGAGTTGGACCCTGGGGGATATGAGTGGGCGAGCAGAACCACATTGTCTCCTTATATATTGACAATGCCCAGATTTGCCTCCATTCGCACACAGAATCAGTGCCATCTCTGCCACAGCATATGGCAGCTTTTGGTCGAATCGCGTGCCTGCAGGTCAACATTCATGAGACCTTACTTTTCTCACTGAGGAGATTGGCTGTGGTGCCGCCCGAGTGATTGTCTGAGTTTGGAATCCGCTGGGAGAGGGAAAGTTTCCATTACCTTGGACTCTGAGCCACACATACAGAGGATACATACAAGCGCCTAAACATGGATAGGGTATTGAAGGGCTTGACTGGGTCGATAGAGTTCTTGGAGACACTGGCTCTGTTGGTGATTGGACGGGCAGCCATTGCCGAGATGGCCTTCCTCCCTTATTATCTTTATCATGTTCAGAATTCCCTGTTCCCTCTGGGTGTGTCTTTCTTTCGTCACCTCGACAGTCTGTTGATCTCCCTGGTGTGGGCAGGGAAGCACAGTCAGGTTGCTCTATCAGTTTTTAAGCGGACATGAGGAAGGTAGGGCTTGGAACTTCTGGACATGCAACTGTATTATTTCGCAGTGCACCTACAACATGAGGCTCGATGGTTAACAGACACTGATAACTGGGCGAAGAGGTTGCTGCAAAGCATGACCAGGGAGGACACCCTAGCGCACTTACTGATGAGGGGTGGTCGCACTGACAGGCCGGCCCGCTATCTGGTACGGAACACAGCCCGGGTGTGGGAGATGACTGTGAAGAAGGTACTCTATCGGGTTCCCTTTGATAGGGAACTACAGGTCTGGGACCTTGAACCCTTTCGGTCCATAGAGCAGAATATGACCATGGACAGATGGAGGGAGGGAAGATGCCTACTGGTGGGGAACCTCTACCTGGGGGAAGTCTTCCTCATTTTCCAGGATGCACAGGACACTTTCAACATAGGGTGGGGCATCCTTCTTTCACTATGCCAAGCTTGAGAGCATGGCCAGAGAGGTCTGGTGCACCCACTCATCAGCCCCACCACCTTCACACACACTGGGAGGCCTGATTAGATGGGAAGAGGTTAGGTACCTTATCACACTTTTTTATAAGCCTCTTAAGGAAGACTTATTCACACTCCTGAAAGGGGGGGGTGCTGCATGGGAAACAGAGTTGGGGTCCCCATTCGAGGATTCGGATTGGGATATTGCATGCAGTCTGGTGAAAAGGGTCTCCTGTAATAATAGGTTTAAACTGCTACACTTTAATTTTCTTCATTGTACATAAACTCCAGTTCAGCTTCATAAAATAGACCCCGTATTCCCTCCCCCCTGCCAGTACCCGCTCCCATCTCCCAGCTGCGCTTCCCTCCTCCCCTCCCTATATAATGGCAGCCGCTGCGAGGAAGCGCAAGCAGGGCCTCTGACCTCCTGGTCAGAGACCTGCCCTCTCCCCCAGCAGCTCTGCTGTTTGTGCTGCCTGCCGCTGACCACGTCCACCTGTTGCAGTAGGTGTTTGAGGCCCTACTGTGCTGTATCCATTTTTCCTCATCTTGACTGTCTCTAATTGTGCCTGCAATTGTGCCTGTAAACTGCTTCTGTCCTCCTTATTTTGGTTTGCTTTGTTTTGTTGCTTTTGTTGTATTTAGCCTGGTATTTGTTGTATTTAGCCTGGTACCGCTTTGAAACGCTGTTGTGCCCATTTTCCTTCTCCCTTTCCCGCTATTGCTGCCCTCTGTGGCCCTTCCCCCCTGCCGGTCCCCGCTCCCGCCTTCCAGTTGCACTTTCATTCCCCCTTCCCTATATATTGGCGGCCGCTGTGCGGCCACACACAGCAGGCACGCCAAAGGTAAGCCCGCCTGCGCCCATCCACATCCCGACCACGACCAGCGCCAGGGACCCTGGATCCCTGACTTCCCACCGCTACGACAGCACCTCCATGAACGACATACTCATCAGAGACCTCAACTTTCACCTTGACAACCACAGCGACCCCAACTCCGCCACCCTCCTGGACAACCTCAGACTGAAACAACTCATCACCACCCCCACCCACAAGGCATGAAACACCCTCAACCCCATCTTCGCAGGAGGCAATAACATCCACTTCAACCACACCACACAACCCCCATGGACGGACCACCACTGCGTACACTTCCACGTCAACAAACCCACGGCACCCAAACCTACATCCCGCCCTCCACAAAGAAACTGGAGCAAGATCACCGAGAAGTTGATCAACTCTGCCCTCAACCGCGATGCCCGCGCCACCTCGACCGATGCCAACACTGCAGCCAGAGAACTCCACAGATGGATCACCAACTGCGCAGACAAGCTCGCACCCCTACGTAAACCTGACAGACAGTGCCCCAGGAAGGCCACCTGGTTCACCACTGACCTCCAAGAATCCAGGCGCACCTGCAGACGTCTTGAGAAGAACTGGAGAAACAGCAAATCCACGGAAGACTGACCCATCAACAAGAACGCCATGACGGAATGCCAACAACACATCAGAGCCACCAAAAGGACCTTCCTGCAGAAAAAGATCCCCGCCAACCCCAGCAACTCCAAGGAACTCTTCAGCATCATCCAGGAATTCACCAAACCCCCCAGCGAAACCACGGACATCACCCCCTCCCAGGAACTCTGCAACGAACTTGAATCCCACTTCCATCTGAACACTCCATCCTCCAGCAACATCAGCCAGCACACCATCTCCTCCTGGATCTCAGTCACCACCGAAGACACCTCATCAGCCATGAAAGGCATGGACTCAGGAGCCCCCACAGACCCCTGCCCTCCGCACATCTTCCACAGAGTTGCTGCCGCTATCGCTCCAGAACTATGACGCACCATCAAAGCCACCTTCGAAACCGGTATCTTTCTCGATGACTGGAAATGCGCAGAAGTCAGACCCCTACTCAAGAAGCCATCAGCAGATCCCACAGACCTCAAGAACTACCGACCCATTTCCCTCCTTCCCTTCGTGGCAAAAGTCACAGAGAAGACCGTCAACATCCAACTAACGAAATTAATTGAAGAAACCTCCATCCTTGACCCTCCCAATCCGGATTCCGCAGCAACCACAGCACAGAGACCGCTCTACTCGCCGCCACAGACGACATCCGCACCATCCTCGACCATGGACAAACCGCAGCCCTGATACTACTCGACCTCTCTGCAGCCTTCGACACCGTCTCCCACTGCACACTCACCTCCAGACTCCAGGAAGCTGGAATTCAGGGAACCACACTCAACTGGCTCTGCTCCTTCTTCGCTGGCAGAACCCAAAGAATAAGACTTCCACCTTTCCCCCCGAACCCAAGGAAATCGGCTGTGGAGTGCCCCAAGGTTCCTCGCTCAGCCCCCACGCTCTTCAACATCTACCTGGCCCCCCTCGCCACCATCATCAGACAACACGGACTCAGCAGAGTATCCTATGCCGACGACAACCAGCTCATCCTCTCCCTCACCAAAGACCCCATCACCACCAGACTCAACTTCCAGGAAGGAATTAAAGACGTTGTTTCAGAGATGAGCAGCAGCTGCCAGAAGCTCAACTCGGAGAAGACAGAGGTTCTCGTCCTCGGACCCTCCCCCTCTGTATGGGACAACTCCTGGTGGCCCTCGGCAGCCCCCACAACCCCATGGGCCATGCCCGAAACCTCGGCATCGTACCCGACTCCTCCTTCTCCATGACCCAACAGGTCAACTCCATCGCCTCCACCTGCTTCAACATTCTCCGCATCCTTCAAAAGACCTTCAAATGGATCCCCCCCGAATCAAGGAAGACCGTCACCCATGCACTCAAAACCAGCAGACTGGACTACAGAAACGCCTTCTATGCTGGGACCAACAAGTCTCTGCTCCACAAACTGCAGACCATACAGAACACCGCAGCCAGACTCGTCCTCGGCATCCCTCGACACGAACACATCACCAATCACCTGCGTAACCTCCACTGGCTCCCCGTCGAGAAAAGAGTAACATCCAAGATACTCACCCACGCCTATAAATGCCTCCACAACACCGGATCCCAACATCTCAACGAAAGAATCTCCTTCCACGTACCAAAGGGGACACTACGATCCACCGACCTCTCCGTCGCCGAACCCCTCTGCATCCGCAGAACAAATACGGGTGGGGGAACCTTCTCCTCCATCGCGGCCAAGACTTGGAATGAGCTGCCGATCAACATCAGGCGCACCCCCAACCTGCACATCTTCAGAAAGACTCTCAAGACCTGGCTCTTCGACTGACCAGAGCTGCTCCCTCCCCCACCCCCAGCACCTTGAGACGCTCACGAGTGAGTAGCGTGCTGATAATCTCCCTGATTGATTGACAGCCAGTCCGAGGGCCCAGAAGTTCCTTTAGTTTCTTTTCTTGCTCTCATATAGGACATTATGAGTTGCACAATCCCCTCCTTCCTCTGTCTGTCAGTGTCACTTTGTCATATAAAACTTCTTGGGTTCTATAAGCCCAATGACGACAATGTAGAATTTATTACTGGAGTGATTAAAGTTCATTCTGCTTCAATTATATAAGGCGCCTTTCCCCTGTCTGAATAGGCAGAATCACTTGAAGTGAGACTATTGGTCCAATGAACAGGATAAGGAAGACTTATTCACACTCCCGAAAGGGGGGGTGCTGCATGGGAAACAGAGTTGGGGTCCCCATTCGAGGATTCGGATTGGGATATTGCATGCAGTCTGGTGAAAAGTGTATCCTGTAATAATAGGTTTAAACTGCTACACTTTAATTTTCTTCATTGTACATAAACTCCAGTTCAGCTTCATAAAATAGACCCCGTATTCCCTCCCCCCTGCCAGTACCCGCTCCCATCTCCCAGCTGCGCTTCCCTCCTCCCCTCCCTATATAATGGCAGCCGCTGCGAGGAAGCGCAAGCAGGGCCTCTGACCTCCTGGTCAGAGACCTGCCCTCTCCCCCAGCAGCTCTGCTGTTTGTGCTGCCTGCCGCTGACCACGTCCACCTGTTGCAGTAGGTGTTTGAGGCCCTACTGTGCTGTATCCATTTTTCCTCATCTTGACTGTCTCTAATTGTGCCTGCAATTGTGCCTGTAAACTGCTTCTGTCCTCCTTATTTTGGTTTGCTTTGTTTTGTTGCTTTTGTTGTATTTAGCCTGGTATTTGTTGTATTTAGCCTGGTACCGCTTTGAAACGCTGTTGTGCCCATTTTCCTTCTCCCTTTCCCGCTATTGCTGCCCCCCGTGGCCCCTCCCCCCTGCCGGTCCCCGCTCCCGCCTTCCAGTTGCACTTCCCTTCCCCCTTCCCTATATAATGGCGGCCGCTGTGCGGCCACACACAGCAGGCACGCCAAAGGTAAGCCCGCCTGCGCCCATCCACATCCCGACCACGACCAGCGCCAGGGACCCTGGATCCCTGACTTCCCACCGCTACGACAGCACCTCCATGAACGACATACTCATCAGAGACCTCAACTTTCACCTTGACAACCACAGCGACCCCAACTCCGCCACCCTCCTGGACAACCTCGGACTGAAACAACTCATCACCACCCCCACCCACAAGGCATGAAACACCCTCAACCCCATCTTCGCAGGAGGCAATAACATCCACTTCAACCACACCACACAACCCCCATGGACGGACCACCACTGCATACACTTCCACGTCAACAAACCCACGGCACCCAAACCTACATCCCGCCCTCCACAAAGAAACTGGAGCAAGATCACCGAGAAGTTGATCAACTCTGCCCTCAACCGCGATGCCCGCGCCACCTCGACCGACGCCAACACTGCAGCCAGAGAACTCCACAGATGGATCACCAACTGCGCAGACAAGCTCGCACCCCTACGTAAACCTGACAGACAGTGCCCCAGGAAGGCCACCTGGTTCACCACTGACCTCCAAGAATCCAGGCGCACCTGCAGACGTCTTGAGAAGAACTGGAGAAACAGCAAATCCACGGAAGACTGACCCATCAACAAGAACGCCATGACGGAATGCCAACAACACATCAGAGCCACCAAAAGGACCTTCCTACAGAAAAAGATCCCCGCCAACCCCAGCAACTCCAAGGAACTCTTCAGCATCATCCAGGAATTCACCAACCCCCCCAGCGAAACCACGGACATCACCCCCTCCCAGGAACTCTGCAACGAACTTGAATCCCACTTCCATCTGAACACTCCATCCTCCAGCAACATCAGCCAGCACACCATCTCCTCCTGGACCTCAGTCACCACCGAAGACACCTCATCAGCCATGAAAGGCATGGACTCAGGAGCCCCCACAGACCCCTGCCCTCCGCACATCTTCCACAGAGTTGCTGCCGCCATCGCTCCAGAACTATGACGCACCATCAAAGCCACCTTCGAAACCGGTATCTTTCTCGATGACTGGAAATGCGCAGAAGTCAGACCCCTACTCAATAAGTCATCAGCAGATCCCACAGACCTCAAGAACTACCAACCCATTTCCCTCCTTCCCTTCGTGGCAAAAGTCACAGAGAAGACCGTCAACATCCAACTAACGAAATTCATTGAAGAAACCTCCATCCTTGACCCTCCCAATCCGGATTCCGCAGCAACCACAGCACAGAGACCGCTCTACTCGCCGCCACAGACGACATCCGCACCATCCTCGACCATGGACAAACCGCAGCCCTGATACTACTCGACCTCTCTGCAGCCTTCGACACCGTCTCCCACTGCACACTCACCTCCAGACTCCAGGAAGCTGGAATTCAGGGAACCACACTCAACTGGCTCTGCTCCTTCTGCGCTGGCAGAACCCAAAGAATCAGACTTCCACCTTTCCCCCCGAACCCAAGGAAATCGGCTGTGGAGTGCCCCAAGGTTCGTCGCTCAGCCCCCACGCTCTTCAGCATCTACCTGGCCCCCCTCGCCACCATCATCAGACAACACGGACTCAGCAGAGTATCCTATGCCGACGACACCCAACTCATCCTCTCCCTCACCAAAGACCCCATCACCACCAGACTCAACTTCCAGGAAGGAATTAAAGACGTTGTTTCAGGGATGAGCAGCAGCTGCCAGAAGCTCAACTCGGAGAAGACAGAGGTTCTCGTCCTCGGACCCTCCCCCTCTGTATGGTACAACTCCTGGTGGCCCTCGGCAGCCCCCACAACCCCATGGGCCATGCCCGAAACCTGGCATCGTACCCGACTCCTCCTTCTCCATGACCCAACAGGTCAACTCCATCGCCACCACCTGCTTCAACATTCTCCGCATCCTTCAAAAGACCTTCAAATGGATCCCCCCCGAATCAAGGAAGACCGTCACCCATGCACTCAAAACCAGCAGACTGGACTACAGAAACGCCTTCTATGCTGGGACCAACAAGTCTCTGCTCCACAAACTGCAGACCATACAGAACACCGCAGCCAGACTCGTCCTCGGCATCCCTCGACACGAACACATCACCAATCACCTGCGTAACCTCCACTGGCTCCCCGTCGAGAAAAGAGTAACATCCAAGATACTCACCAACGCCTATAAATGCCTCCACAACACCGGATCCCAACATCTCAACGAAAGAATCTCCTTCCACGTACCAAAGGGGAAACTACGATCCACCGACCTCTCCGTCGCCGAACCCCTGCGCATCCGCAGAACAAAGACGGGTGGGGGAACCTTCTCCTCCATCGCGGCCAAGACTTGGAATGAGCTGCCGATCAACATCAGGCGCGCCCCCAACCTGCACATCTTCAGAAAGACTCTCAAGACCTGGCTCTTCGACTGACCAGAGCTGCTCCCTCCCCCACCCCCAGCACCTTGAGACGCTCACGAGTGAGTAGCGTGCTGATACTCTCCCTGATTGATTGACAGCCAGTCCGAGGGCCCAGAAGTTCCTTTAGTTTCTTTTCTTGCTCTCATATAGGACATTATGAGTTGCACAATCCCCTCCTTCCTCTGTCTGTCAGTGTCACTTTGTCATATAAAACTTCTTGGGTTCTATAAGCCCAATGACGACAATGTAGAATTTATTACTGGAGTGATTAAAGTTCATTCTGCTTCAATTATATAAGGCGCCTTTTCCCTGTCTGAATAGGCAGAATCACTTGAAGTGAGACTATTGGTCCTATGAACAGGATACTCTTACCAAGCCATTGATTAGATATGGATAGATTAGGTATAGATTATTATAAATGAATAATCAGCAAATGAACATACAGGGAAAACCTGCCAACAGTTCACGTTGTCAGATATCTACTGACAGTACTGTCAATATGAGTGAGACCAACGCGCAAATTAGCTCAAGAAAATTGTGTTCAACATGAGATAAAATAAAAATAACTCACGGTTACCAGGCCAACTTATATCGGCACATCGGCACCTCACTCTCAAGTAGTGCAAAGGGAATTTATTTTCACTTCCCTTCCATAGAAAAAGTTAAATGGAAAATTCAGTCTACAGTAAATTTGGCGGGTGTGCAGAGGGGAACACACTATCTGGTTATGAATCTCCAGGCAGAGTGATTCATTTTTGCAAAGGCATAAGCAACTTAAAATGGGAACTTTATATAGTGATCTCGATCCAAGAAGCTTCTGGAAAGCGTTGGCTTCACGTGAAATCTACTGCTATTCCTGAGTTTCTGTATTTTCCTTTTTATGACCAGTCTCTGTAACTTTTTTTTTCCTCTCACTTTGTATATTTACCTCTTTTCTTGTATTTTCTATTTATTTCTGTTTCTCTATACTTTTTCGAATTTTTATCACGTTCGCTTTCTTCACTGGTTCCAATTCATCCTCTTCGTGCTTTCCTTTCCATGTTCCCGTCTTGTAAATACGTGTTTTATTCATGATTGTCGACGCAAACACATGTTCCCCTCTGTTCTTTCTCAGTACACCCGAATTCAGTGCTCTTAAATTAGAAGATCGGGGAGCGTTCTCAAGAATTCCCCCGACTGTCTCCTAAATCTCCCAATGTGGGTATTAGTGCTTATCAGAGTGTCGGACAATTTGGCACTCATCCACCCAACCACCCTGCCCTCCGAGAAATATGGGGTCGGGGGTCGAAATCAGGGGCGTAGATACCAGATGCAGTGGCTTCCTGGTCCAGGGCTCTGAAGAGCCTTCTGGAACCCAAATTCTGGCTGCCAAACTTTGGGCCGGAGTGGCTATTTTCCCTGTTGAATTAGGGCCCATGACGCCCTTGCCACACCACTGGGCAGAATAATGTTGCCTCCCCTCTTACACCATGGGGGTCCTGGTTCAGCTGGTCTGCGATTTGGGTCTGCCAGTTGAGGAGGCAACCTGGGTGCCCCAGTCGTTTAAAACGGGGTAGTGGTGCTGATTTGGACATGGCTGTGAGGGGCGGTGCAGAATACCCTCAGCTTCTTCAAACCCGGGGTCCTGTCTGGAGCTGTGAGCACTGGTTGGGCTCTGACTCAACTCTCTCTGCCTCTGGGCCTGACTCTTGTGGACCCACAGCGCCACCTAGTGCATACACGGCGTACTGAACAACACTGAGGGGTGTGGCTGGGACATCGCAGAAACTTGGTCCGAAGAGGGGTGTTCCAAGAGGCGGTGAGACCTGGCGCCTAAGAGGGCTGTATCAAGGGGCGGGGATATTTTCGGAGGGGCTGAGGTTCTGCAGAGGGAAAGGCTCGGTCACTCCCTGGTTGCCTTTACTCTGGAAAAAGGACCCTTTCCGCGGGGGGAAGACCTATGAAGAAGCCCTAGCAGCAGCTGAGGTCCACGGGTCCGAGGGTCCGGGCTCGAGAGCTCTTTCAGTTCCCAGGTAGGAACCTTTATTGTCCATTCATTGTAAATCACCTCAGGAGACTGTAAGGTACAGAGTACAGCGCGCGGAGTTCTGCAGCGGGAAACTTTCTGCAGTACCAACTCCGCTCATTAGAAAAATGAAATGGAGGTACCAATAGGGTTGTCAAGAGGGCCAGGACGGGTTCCGAAATGACAGGGCTTGGGACGAATAGACAATTAAGGGTGGGCCAAATACGTTTTCCAAAAAGTCAGATTTTAACACAATTGCGTAAACGGGGTTCTCTGCAGAGAGGGACTCTTCAAAGTTTTCGGGGGAGGTGGGTGGGGGGACAGCCATTGCGGGCGGCCAGTGTCTGCTTTTGTTGGCCTCTTGGGGTGGGCAGCCTTGTTGAAGGGCACGCTTTCTGTAGTTGCCAGTCTATGCAGGGAGGGCAAGTATACCAGGGTTCGGAATGATTTACTGGCGAGAACACCCTGGGCCTCATTTATGAAAAGTGACGCATCACTGCGTGAAAACAGTGATGCGCCACTTTTCACTGCGCCCTCCCTGCGACTCCAGTGATGCGTCATATTTACAGTATGACGCATCATGTCGCAAGGAGTCACAGATACGTCAGTATTTCTGACGTATCTGTAGGCGCAAAAGTGACGCATCGCTGGAGTGTGTCACAAAAGTGACGCAACTCCAGCAATGTGTCCTTTCACATGGGGCAAGCCCCATGTGAAAGGGCCTGCGTCAGTCTTACGCCTGCCGTGAGGCAGGCGCAAGAAATTGACGCATTTGCACCCTAGAAGTGGCGCAGTGAAATCTCGTAGATTTCACTGCGTCACTTCTACGACCCTTTGTTGCGTCAAAACGCCCCCCTTGCATACATTATACCTGGCGCAGGTATAATGTGGCGCAGGGGTTTACAAAGTGACGCATCTACCTAGATGCGTCACTTTGTAAACATGGCGCAACATGGCACATGTTTTACGCCACTGGTGCGTCACAAAAAGTGACGCACCGGCGGCGCAAAAGTGACGCAGGGGCTCATAAATGAGCCCCCCTGTCTTCTGATGAAGTGGCATCTGCCCATTTGTTGATCGTCTGCCCAGCACCCATCACCTGTGTGCGTGCTCTGCCCATCTATCCATCATCTGACCACCTGTCCATCATCTCCCCACCTACCTGTCATCTGCCCGGGTGCTCATCCTCCGCCCACCTGCCCTTCTTATGATCACCTGTCTATCAGTCTGTCATCTGCCCACCTGAACATCATCTGTCTTTCTGCCCGCCCTCTGTCTTCTTGCTCTGTCTTTTCACATTGGCCCTTCCACTAAGAACAGATGTGTACAAACAGCGCCTCTATCATTGCGGGGGTGTAAGTATGTGGGGTGAGTGGAAGGCTGTGAGGACGAACTATTCTGCAGAAGAAAAAAAAACATACGCGAAATTATTCTGCTGTCATAGCCGATTTTTTCTAAATAACCAACATTTTATTGGCGAGCCTTTAATCGCGAAAAGGTTTCCAACGCACCCCTTTCCGCGCTCCCCGCGCAGTGCTGTGAAGAGAGGGGGGGGGGGGGTCATACGCACCGCCAAAGCCAGCAGGAGCAGCGTTTCGATAGACAGAGCCGCGCGCGCGCCGTTTAACAGCGCCTCTAGGCTTCAGACCGGACCCTTGCAGCGCTTGCATCAGGGCAGCTGCGGGGACTCCACGCCAAGGGGCAACGCTGGCCCTTCCCGGACCGGGACGTCTATGTATAAGACGGTACTCGGCACTTCACTACAATTGTAGTCACCCTGTGAGTTCCTGCATTTGCTGTTTCCAGACTCGATCACCGCACTTACTGCTGAACTGGGATGTGCCACAGCGGGTGTTAACATGCTTCGAAGGCGTCTATACTCCCGAGGCGGGGATTTTACAGCCCCATAGGACCGTTCTTTTTCACATGGTGCAAAATGCACAGAACAACCTACGGTACCTACCCTCAAGAAGTGGTGTGAGTTAGGAACAGAATTAAGTGTACATTAAATTGAATGGTATTGAGCGTTGAGGCGAAGACGATGTCAGCGAGAGCTGTCCAACATTAGAGATAGCTCTGCTGTCCTAAGGCTTTAGTGCTGTGGATGGTTTGATGTTCACTCGGTACTGAGAGATTGTTAATCTATCACAGGCGAGCTCTGACATCTGAGGCCGGGTCACGTTTCACCTGTGGCCTGGACTAGCTCCTCCCTCTGAGGTCTGAGCCTATAAAATAGCTGCAGTCTTAATCCTTATTGGGATAGGGATATGCCCGGGCGCTGGAATTATGCAGCAGGGGAGGGCCGAATTATGCGGCAGGAAAAGGCAAAATATGCGGCATTTTTATAGCTTTACGTCCTTATTTTGATATTTGTACACACTAACACCACTTGCTGGGCAAAGGTTTCACCTCATTCGTACCAGTGTAACACAGCATTGCAACAATAAGAAACTGACATTTGACCAGTCAACCTCTGGGAAGCGCCATCCGCTGCGTCGCATCTGGGGTTCCTGCATTTTACATACTTTTCATTCTTTTGAGCTTGAAACATTTTGCATTGTTAAACTCTGCAGATGATGCAGTAGATGATTGATCATGTGGGAATGACCCTTCAGCTCTGCTGTCTCAAGCGTCACGCGCCGCTGGGTCCACTTGTAGATGGTTCTAGAATCTAACCATTGAGGGCGAGGTGTGGAACCTGGAGGAAAGCGCCGCTGCAGGTGGTTCTGAGCGCTTTACAAACGAGGACATGACATATTGAGGGACAGCTCTGCTATCTCATCCCTTACTCAGAGGTGGTTAGCCCTAGAGTTCCCAGAGGTATAGCACTGCTGTCTCAGGGCCTAGTGAGAGCTGTCTACCCTGACGCTTAACTCCACATACCATGCTTGTCTGCAAGGCACAGCTGTTTCTGGAATCATAAATAATATTCAAGCAACCTGTGGGGTAGCTTTGCCGTCCCAACTGTTGACGGCAGCTTTGGGGCCTCTGATAGAACTCTTCTGTCTCAGTGAGAGTGACGTGACCCAATGGATAGCTCTGCTGTCTTAAGCATTACCGTGAGATGTGCAACCAGAGAAGGAACTGTTATCTGAGGCTTCAATGAGAGCCGCGTAGCCTGAGGTAGCTCTGTGCTGAGGCAGACATTAATGAGAGCTGTGACGCACTTAGGGCAGCTCTGCTGACCCTCGTACTACCCACATGTGTGTAAATTAAGTATAGCTCTGCTGTCTCAGGTGTTAGGGATGGCCATGGATCTTCAGTCTTGGCAGTGACAAGAGTGCATGGTAACCTCCGGGGTAGCTCTGGTGTCTCAGGCCTTTAAAAAGCGTGTCACCTGAGGGGGGGCTGTGTTATCACAATTGCTGCTGAGATTATGATATGTGTGTATGCTGAGAGACAGCTCTGCTGCCCACGGCTTGCCACATCTGTGCAACCCGATAGGAAGCTCTGCTGTCCCAAATGTTCATGTGTTATAGTATCTGCTGGCTCGGGCATGATCTGTGTAACCCAAGTGATAGCTCTGCTGTCTTAAGCGTTACTGGGAGATAGTTGTTTTATCTAAGGCTTTGAAGAGAGCGGTGTAACGTGAAGTACGTCTGTGTTGACTCAGACATTAATGAGAGTTGCAACCCCTGTGGGGTACCTCTGTTGACTCTTGTACTACCAAGATGTATGTAAACTAAGTATAGCTCTGCTGTCCCAGGGGATACTGACAGTAGTGCAAACTGGGGGATAGCTTTACATTTTCAACACTCACAGAGTGCAGCATAACCCTAGGGGTAGGTCTGCTGTCCCAGGCCTACTGAAAGTCATGTCACCTGGGGGCGGCTTTGTTACATTAATATTAATTGCTACTGAGATATGTGTGTAAGCTATGAGACAGCTCTGTTGGCCAGGGCTTCACCTAGTACTGTGTAACATAAAAGGTAGCTCTGTTGTCTCAGAGATGACTGACAGCAGTGCAGACTCTTCATTGTCAACAGTCACAGAGTATAGTATAAAGCCAAGGGTAGCTCTGCTGTCTCAGGCCTTAACTGAAGGGGTTGTCGTCTGAAGGATGGTTATTTTATCTCAGTTGCTACTGTTTTTGAGCTAGGAGACAGCCAGTGCTTTGAATGGAAAAAGAGAAGAGACGGTACTCACCAAATTGATTAGGGTGGGTCTTAAGGGTTTGGTAGGGGCGTGTCAGGGGCGTGGCTGTGAGGAAGCTGTTGTGGCCTATGTATATTTTAAAATGTCTCTTTAATGATGATGTAACCCTTGGAGTGTTAAGGGCATCATATGGAATGTGGTACCCTGATAAGCAGGGATCAGTTGGTGAGGATGCTGTCAGGTGCTGGCTGTGCTGCTACATGGGGGATGCATTAAAGAGAGAGTTAAATCAGTCCTATGGTGTGGCGCACTCTCTTAACACAGGCCTTTAACAATATCAGAATTTTCTTTTTCCTTGGAAAGTGTCCTAGTGACTTCCGGCCGAATTCAAGGACATTAAGGTGCTTTACATGAGAAGCAGACGTTTTACATGAAAGCTTACGTTTTTGTTTTTTATGGCACGGGTAGATTAAGTGATTTGTCCAAAATTACAGGATGTTAAACCGACGCTGGGATTGGACCTCCCCATGCCATAAAAACCAAAAAGCATGCTTTCATGTACAACTTGTTCTTCTCATGAAAAGCACTTTAAAGCTCTCGGGTTAAGTTCACGCTATTTAAAACTGCAAAAAAAGTACAAATTACGCCCTGAACATATGAGCCAAACTTGGCCAAAGGGAGAGGCGCTCTGACAGTTTTCCAGCGCTAGGTTGCAGCTGCAGCCTCACACTCTAACTGACAGCGCAACAGTTTCAATGTAAGGAGCTCTAGCTGTTAGGCCACATCTCATTTCTGTTGCGCTGCCAGTTAGAGTTCAAGGCTACAGCAGCAACCTAGCGCTGGAAGAAAGTGGCCATGACTGTCAGAGCGGTGCATGGACACGCCCTGCTCTGAGTGCCTCGCTTGCTGTCATACCTGAGGTGCACAATCCATACCTCAGAGCCTGAGCCCAGCTGCCACTAGGAGTACCAGTACTCTCCTAGCACAAGGAGAGGTTCCGGTGCTCAAAGGGAGAACACTGAGAAATGCCGGTACTCAGCACCAGTGAGTGCCGGCCCATTTAAAGTATTTGAGACAGCTCTACTTTCAGGAGCATAGTGGAGTCCCAGCAGCCCCTGCAGTGTGGGTGGGATATCTATGCTTTGGGGGGGGTGCTCCCCATTTAACCTAAGGGCTATAAATATCTATGAGGTATGGGATTCCCTGGCACCCCTCATCATATTCTGGAGGGGGGTTTCCATCATTTTGTGTTACGACACTCTCTGCTGTCCATGGCTTCACCCAGAGCTGTGCAACCTCAGAAGCAGCTCAGCTGTCTCAAAGGTTACAGATAGCAGTGTAAGCAAATTTTATACTACAAGATGCCCTCTTACATTCTAGAGGGTTGTTGCAATTTTAGTCCTCCTTTTATTTGTGCCAATAGTTGCCCTACAGGGCATTTCAGGCAGTGCTTAATTTAAGCTGGGGGTTTCCGGTGCTAGGCACCGTATCTTAATTGTCCACGCCAGCACTTATGACAGTTGCCACATGGGGGCGCTGTTTGTATAATTTAGAGATGGGCAGGACAGCAATTGTTTATTAATTCAATATACATTAAAAACAACTAATACCTGCCACCCACTCCATTTTACAGCTTTGAGGGCTTGTAATAGTCTGAATTGTAGCAGTTTGCTGATTAGTAATTGTGTAGGTACTGTAAATGGCAACACTGGCAGTGACAATGGGTGGGGCAACTTGTGAAGGCCTCCTGCCGAAGGCACGGGCACTTTTTTTGTTACAAATTAAGCACTGATTGCTGGTCTAATCTAGCACCACTGGTACCGCTAGGAGCAGCACTGGTTGCTTCCGCATGGAAACTTGGATATAGAAGCTGTGGGTACAGAAGTTCATTGTGATCATCAGGACGTAAGTCAAAAGCTAAGAAGTTATTAACCATGTCAGGATGGTCTTTTACCAGCATACATGTCTCTCAACCATCTTGGAACATCGACCTCACCTTAACCCCATCTAAGGCTCAAGCTTTATGCAACCTCAAATCAGCTCATCTTTAGCCTCCTCACCTCACCTCAACCTTATCCTAAATCCACCTGACCTTCAAGCTCACCTCAAACTCATCAAAGGTCCGCTCAACCTCACTTTAGCTTCACCTTAACCACACCTTTTCTAAATCTCATCTTAAGCCTATCTTGCCTGGCCTCAACCATACCGCTTCCTCACATCACCCAAATCTCCCTCCCTCCTTGCCTCAACATAATATCCTCATCACCTCAAACTCCTCTCAACATCATCCCTCCTCAACTCCTCTCAACTTTAATTTCTCCTCCTTATCATAGCCTCACTTCTACACAGAGCATCCTCTCCTCAATCCAACCTCAGCCTCACACCACTTTAGCCTCAATTCAACTTCACATCAAGCAAACCTCAACTTAACCCATCCTCACTCTCACTTCAAGCCACCCCAGCCTTAGCTTCACCGAGCCCATATTGAATGTCATTCTTACTTGAGCCTCTTCTTATTCTCACCTCTCACATCACTCTCACACCTTCTCACCTTAGACCAACCCCACTTAATCTTAAGTCAACACTGTCATCTCAGCCAAGCGTCACCCAAACTTACCTGAACATCACCTGACCATCACTTCAAGCTCACATCATCATCACCGAAACCCTGCCTCAACGCGGCCTCAACCCAGCCCACCTCATCCTCATATTACTATAGCTTTCCTCAGAGTCACCTCAAGTTTACCTCAATCTTCACCCACCCTCAACCTCACTATAGTCTGAACCTAAACAAACTAATCTAACCGCACCTAGACTCATCTCAATGAACACCTCATTCCCAGCTTCTACTGCTTCAGTCTCACCCTTGCCTTAAACCTCCTCTACCGACCCCCTTACAACCACCAACCCTCTTCCTTCCCAACCCATTTCCACTCCACCCCTCACCTTCCATCCTTCCCTGAACTGTGACGTCATCCGCACCACAACCCCACCTCAGCCTCACCCTAACCTCCTCCATACTTCCCCTCCTCTCCACACCCCACTGCCTCATATTCATTCCTATAAATATTTACAGATAACAGATTTAGAGTTGTGGGGTGGGAATGTCCCCTGCATGATGTACATTCGTGTTCCTTGCTTGAGCTGTATACCTGTGGGTTTTGGGGTCATTTCAAACACTAATAGTGAGTGCTCATATCAAAGAAGAATACTCGCTTACGGAAAACAGAGTGGGGCAGATTTACAAGCCCCTTGCGACATCTTTACGCTGCCGTTGCATCACTTCTGTGACGCAGCGGCGTCATTAACAATGCACCACTATGTGACATATTTACAACGTGACGCATCTAGGGAGATGCGTCAAATTGTAAAGCCCTGCGCTACATTATACCTGCGTCAGGTATAATGTATGCAGGGTGGGCGTTCAGTTGCAAGGAAGCCTCGTAAAAGTGACGCAGTGAAGTCTACAAGATTTCACTGAGTCACTTTTACGACGCCATTCCGTCAAAACCTTCCGCCTGCATGAAGCAGGCGTAAGGAGTGACGCAGCATGATGGGAATAGGCATTCCTGACCATTGCTGGTGTTGTGTCGTGCATACGACACGACTTCAGCAATGCGCTGCCTTTCCGCCAAAAGATTCGTCACGCATCTGTCTATCCTTGCACCACGGAGTGCTGCATTGTAAATGCGACGAATCCATGGTGGCGCAAGGCTTTTTTTTCATCACACAATTTAGCTGACGTATCTCTGCTAATATGCAGAGATGGGCCAGTTCTTGTAAATCTGCCCCTAAATGACCCACAAATACCCCACCTATGATACAGCTTCACAAGCCAAACCAGACTCTGGCCTGTGGTGGGATGAGCTAAACCAAGGCTGGAAGATTTCTGGACTCCATGAATGCTGAAAGGACATACTGACAGGAGAATGTGGACTATGATGATATGGCTCTACCATATCATAAAATAATAAACCCAGGGTGCAAAGCCTGCTTTTTTCTTGCAGCCACGGGTCTGTATCATTCCATCTTCCATTGGTGTTTTTTTTTAGTTTCTGGGCGTAGACAGCTTCAGCTTTTTGTTGCAAGCCCTAATAAGATAAAGACAAGTCCACAGCATGGAGAGGATTTTTGCACTGTGCCACTGATTTTACATTTCGCACTCTGGTGTTGATCGACAGCAATCAGCTTTTAGCTACTTCACAATTTCACATCCATGAAATGAGAGTGACACTTAGCGTCTTCCAGGCGTATTACAGGCAAATAATACATTTGAACTTATGTGTCAACTATACAATATGCAACCCAGATGTGCTAGATTTGCTCGTGCTTTTTGAAAAAAAAATTGAGGTTTCCCTCCATAAATTGGCTCCGAGAACACCATTTGGTTGTTTCCACATTTCGATTACATGCGCCTAATTATAGTTGCAACTTCATTATTTTATGCTTTAATGTGATCAGTGCTTTTTTGTACTAATCAGAGTTGACTTATTATTTTTCATATTTCGCGAACTTTTACATGTATTTCCTTCAACACGTTTCTGCGAGAGGTGTTGCAATATATATACTTTACGGTATGCATATTACTTGGGAAGTGGAATGTTCCTGTAAGTGTTCCTCTTTAAAAAAAAAAAAAATCCAAGGAACTTTTTAGCTTTTACTGCATTTCAATAGGAATTTGCTTAGTATTTTATTAACTGAGTTAATTTATTTTTGTTAACTCTCTGTGGATTACTTTCCATATTGCATACAATTCTTGGTAGTGTTTTAATTATTTCTACACATACATGTCCCAACTGCTGAGGTTTCTATGTGCATTGTTTGCAGAATCTTTAATAACCTTCATAATCTTATCATCACGTCCATGGAGTTCAATCTTGCCACAAATGTTTAGTTCATATGTAATTTTATTAACATATAATTAACAAAGTCCACGTTCCATTTTAGATACTATTTGCTTATATGCCTAATGGGCTCCCCCTCCAGAAATCTGTAGGTTGCCAACACTACCCATCTCCAAATCAGACTAGGAATTTTCTCAATTTACTATATTTTACAATGATTAATAAACGTGTTATTTCATTACTATTAGTTAGGGGCTGTAACACTATAGGTAGTTGACAATTCACAAATGTATTATTATGAGCCAGATGCACAAAACTATTTTGAGGACACAAAGAGCGCAATTTGCAAAATTGCAGGTTTTGCTACTGCCAACAGGTATATTGAAATGTACAAAAGTTTCTCTGTAAACAGGAACGTTTGCCCATCTAGCAGAGTACCCTCTACGACCCTTTCAGAATGGTAAATAGGAGGGGGTTTGAAAAGGATTCTCTTTCTGTTAGCTATTTGAGATTCTGTGTTTTAATGGTTTGCAATCACAATTGAGGTAGTAAGCATGGATTAACTACCAATCCCCACATTGGATGATAATTGATTCACAACGAGATGTACTTGTGGGGAGCAGAGAATGGTACAGGAACCTGTGCATGCTCCTCCCGTGTCATTTTTTCCAAGTGAACCTTTTTTAAGCTGCCATGTTTGTTTAAGTGACACAAGACGATAAAAAAATATGTTTGCTTTGAGCGAATGCAAAGCAGGTATGGTGGTCTGCTGTCCCTCGTGGGCCACCGTCTCAGCATTTGCAGGCATTCGTCAGAGGTCACAAAATTCCTCCTGCCTAATTAATATTAATTGCAGAGTTAATTATTATAAGTTGAAACCTAGCTTGGCAATACCCCAAATATTTCACCACTATATATTTTCTTTCTCAGTAGCTCTGTTTTGTTTGGAATGGGAGGTCTGATTTACCAGAAAATGTATCTCTTAACATGTTCATATATTCTTCAGTAGTATTCAATAGTCTTAACATGCTGAGAGTGTCTTCAATAGTCATCAATTCTCTCGATGCAAATTTCACATTTTGTGCGTGCGAACATCTCTGCCTGCATTTCCTTAACCCTGCACTTTTGATAGCAGGTAAGTCAAAATGTGACAGCTAATGTGGGGCCAAAAAAGACATGTCCGGAGCCAAGAAAGGAACCACTTCACAGGTCACTTTTTTTTACTTTTAAGAGCCGGGCCTTATTTAGAGTTTGGTAGACAGGGTACTCTATCACAAACATGGCAGATGTTCATCGTTTTTAGTTTTTAGAGTAGTATTAGCTATAACACACTTCTAATACAGAGATGGGACATTCGCCACACTTTTGGGTGGGCTACCCTGTCCTCTTAACTCTAAACAAGGCGCTTCTTTATCTTTTGAACCAATGATGTCTCCATGCAGCTCACCTTGGCCCACTCACGGAGCCAAGGCCCAGGCTGGTTTCCAAAAAGCAGCAAAGATTTTCAGTTCATGTCTTTGACATTTGGGAAAATGTTCCTTCTTCTTGTCTTCTATGTTTCTCTGGTGAAAGCCTGGCTGGTGTATATTGCCTTCTTGTGCATATAGGTAAACAGCAATTGACGGCCCATTCTTGCCAGAAAAACTCATACTAGGATGTATTGATCACAACCAGTAAACACCCTCGCACATAACAGTCCCAGGTGTAGTAAATACCACCCCTATTCCACACATCTAACAGTAGGGGTCCAAGTCTTTGTAAAATGTGTGTGCATCTTGAGAAATACACATAACTGTTTCATAGAAGACATTTTTTTCTATTTAACACAAATATTCAAGGACATTACCAATCTCATCAGCACCATTATGTTTGTCTCTCTCTGTATTTTTAACATAATGTATTTTTCTTGTAATACTGTGCGAGTATATAATACACATCTGGTTAGCGTACTACCAGCTTTTGCTCTTAGGTACTCACTGAGTGTTAAATTGTTCTTTAGTTGCTAGATGACTTTTCCATATGGCTTCCCTATAAGATTGTGTGTTTTGATATGCCATACATTATTTTATTTTACTTTCCAATGCTATTGTAAAGTGTACTGGTGCCTTCCTATATGTGGGCATAGGCACCTTCTAAAACCTATGACTAAATGATCTCCACAAAAAAGAAAATGTGAGTATTGGGCCTTTTGCTGAATCATGGTGAATTGAACTGTGGGTGACCTTTGTAGACCACTGGCCCTAAGGAGTTAGGACACTCTCACACCAAGGAGTTGAGGGCACTGTCATATTGGGAGATGTGTCAACAGGAGCAAATCATTCAAAGGTCTAACAAAGGAGACATTAGTCATTCATATTGGGGGGTGTTTTGGGGAGCAGCAGATGAAAAACAGAAGGAATGGTTTATTTAGACCAAGAGGTCCTCAGAGAATCAGTGTAGAAGGACTATCAAGAGTAAATACTTCTTATTGTTCTGCGACTGTACGGGCAGTGCTTAATTAGCAAAACAATAGCTGCCGGGGCCTTCGTCAGGAGGCCACAACAGCTTGCACCATCCATTGTCACTGCAGGAGCTGACAATGGCAGTACCTACACAATTACTAACCATCACAATGCTACAAGTGTGACATTTCAGACTGTTCGTGTCCCTCAAAGCTATAAGAATGGCTTGGGTGGCTGGTATTAGTTCTGTTTAATGCAGTGATACCCAAAGTACGGCCTGCGGGTCGCTTTCGGCCATCCTGACCTTCACATGCGGCCTCCTGGTGAACAGCTGCCCTGGGATACTGTTTACTTAAGAGAGCACTAACTTTCAGAAAGATGGTAAATAAACGGGCAAGCATTTATTTACAAGATAACCAAAGTAACAGAACCGAAGCAAAAAAAGGTTTCCTGCGGAGCATATTCATTTCTAAGACATCTAGCAACAAACGTGTATAATAATGATAAAGTCTCTTCAAAATTCAAAAAGTTTCTCATGAACAGGCAGAAGTGTTTTACCTCAGTACAAAAGATTATATCAGTACATTTAGAAGTCATTTTTTTTAAAGTGATAGTCTTCAAAAAATGAATGTAGAAACATGAATGACTCCTCCCACCTTGACAACAATGCCGATTGTGAACTAAGAGGCAAGTCAGTTGTCCTGTCGAACCCTCTGGGTGCCTTGGGTCTTACTATACATGAGCAACATTATAGTTTATTGAATCAAACACATTAGGTGGTTTGTGTACTATGCATGTGCTGAACACTGATATTTCAAGGTGGTCTTTCATGTGAAATGAAGAAAAAGGAGGCAAAGTGAAATAAAACAATTGCCTAGGAACACACAATTTGGTCAAGTGGGGAAGCCGGGATTGATCGTAGCGTTTTTGGTTTCATATTGTGCAATTCTACTTCATTCCAATTAAAAAATGAAGTTACATCTTTTTTTACACTTCACTTTCCCGAGGTAGAGTTAGTAAGTACAGAAGGCTGGTAAAGGGATAGCGATTCAGTTACTGCTCAGCACATTATTGTCAAATCTATGACTCTTCCAAAGACTAGAGGATTCATTTAGAGGGTAGTATGGGCTGAAACCCTCAAAATAACTCCATGACTCCCTGACCGCACAATGTATAGGATTTGTTTCCCCAACACCCACCTTACATCCAGCCCGTAAAGCCCCACTCACATACCTCTGGCATCAATGTTGGCCTCAGGCACACCATGAACCATATTTTGTGGCCCCTGGGAAATGTTTGTGAGTACCTATGGTTTATTGTATATTGAATTAATAAACAACTGTTGTTGTGCTCATCTTTTAAGTGCACAAACAGCACCACCATGTGGCAGCTGTCATAAGTGCCTGTGTTGACAATAAAGTGCCGGTACCGAGCACCCGAAACCACCATCTCAAATTAACCCCTTTACCGCGACGGTAATTCCGTCGCGGAGCGTTCTATTAAGTGGGCGGAGCCGCTTCGGCCAATGGACGTGCGCAGCACTACCGAGGTAGTACTTGCGATGGCCGTTGGCCAACAGGCGCAACGAAGGGGTTAAACATTGTGTCTGTGGAAATGCCTCTATTTTCGAAGCCTATAATTAGAATGGTGTGCGATCATGCACCACCTCGACCTTCAGGTAACTGCGGTTGCTACATTGCTCAATGCCACTAAGGCGTTCAATTAATTAGAATGCGCCTATTTTATTCACTTCTCCAAAGGTTGGGACTCAGTCCTACTTTTAGCCAGTACATTTGCCTTCTATACACACACCCAACTCCACATGTCTGACTCAGTGGGTTGATCTCAGACCCATTTCCAATCACCCGAGGTACATGCCAATACTGTTCGTGGTAACATTGGAACTCCTAAAGGTCAGACTCCGGCAACCCCATGTCATTAGGGAAATAGGCTTTAGATCACAGGTTTGATAGTCTCAATGAATGCAGACAATATTATATTAAACATTTGCAACCCTCTCGAGAACATAGCATCAATTACACGCAAGATTATTTCCCGGTATACATTTAAACTGAGCTGATTCTACAATTCCCCCACCTCCCCCCCTGATAATACACACCATTTTCACACAGACTATCCATTGACATTGGTATCGGACCCAGTACATTACCTGGGTATATGCTGAGTCGAGACCTGCTGGATGTTTGGAAGGTTAATTATAGTCGTGCGATTTTGTGGCTAGATGACAGAATTCCTATCTGGTCCAAATTGCCACTCTCACTGGCCAGTCGGATTGCCGTTGCAAATATGGTGGTACTCAAAATTTCTCTATCTTTTTCTTAATGGCCCACTCCCACTCACAGTTCAATTCTTGCGGTGCTTGCAGTCTGATTTAGTGACATTGATCTGGGCTGGCGGACAACCTTGCATCTCCTGGTATATACTCACCCTGCCTCTCGCTCAAGAGGGACTAGGAGCACCGGACCTGTCACTCTATACCCTACGCGCCCAGGCAGAATTCTTACATTAAAGGATACACCCAACACCAAACCAGCCCCACACCGGTGTTGAGTTCGATCGCGCGGCTCCATTGCCTTTATCCACAGCACTCTATGTCCCTTATAAAGCACCACAGGCGGAGGGCTTGGGACGGCCTTAGAAAATGGTTGGGACTAACCTGCATATGTGTACCCTCCATCTCTATTAGTAACAATCCTCTAATGCCGCCATTTGAAGACAAGTGTGCTGGCGGGATGACTAAACGCCACTACATTCTCAGATTTGTATCCAGAAGATACATTCCTACAGACCTTTGCTGCTCTTGCCTCATCAACTTCAGCCACATTGAACCTCCTATACTATCAAATCAGGGACATTTGCAGAATTATTCATACTTTCCCAGCCCAGCCGCTGGTACTCCAGGCACTAGAACACATACTCAGCACATCCTCCTCTCGTAAATTGATTACCCGCCTCTATAACACTGTGTAATCCTCATCTCCAGTTACGACACCGAGATCACGTACATCTTGGGAAACCGACATAGGCTCTCCAGTGGCAGACTCTCAGTGGTCCTTCTGCTGTGGGCAGTTAGACTACTTTCATGGAACTACAGATTGCGTCTGATACATTTAAAAAATTTGAACCACATATATCGAACCCCGGCACAGCTTTTTAAGATAGGCCTAGTCTCCAATTCCCACTGCCTCCAATGGGTTACACCCCAAGCCTCCTTCCTTCACCTGGCGTGGATGTGCCCTGGAGTGGCAAAATTCTGGGAGGAAGTCTTTTCGGTTAGTCAAGCAAATAATTGGGTAGTGCACCCAATGTATCCCTCTGATTAGTTTATTGGGTTATGTTAAGGATATTCCAGCTGCAGACCGCAGGCTCACAGCTATGCTACTTACCGCTTATTGCAAAACGCAGAGTGGCCATGAACTGGGGTAGACGTTCAGTCCCTTCAATCAATGCCTGGCTGCAGGATGCAACATATTGTTCTGTGCTACTATCCCATTTTTGGGACTTGATGCCACTGCGGTTCCCCACTAAAGATTTTTGGGAACCTCTATTAGCCTATTTACGCACTAAAGACACACCAGTGCAATCACCATCTGTGGCCCCACCTAATGAGATCCCAGGCCCACCCGACAGCCAGCACCCTTCCATTTAAGGAGCACGTTGAGATTGTACAGACATCAGCTCTGAGTTTTTTTGGTGTTCCTTCAAGTCTTCATATTACACCAGTTAAGCATGAATTCATGAACTCTCCTGCTGTCCAGTGGTTAGTGTGCATTGTCAATCTGAATTAATTGCCTATACTGGTGGTGAAATTGTATACTATACATTGCGTTCTTGCTGTTCTGTAATGATCCTTATCACTAACCTCTCCCTCCCTCCCCCTGTTCTTTTCTTCCAACCACCCTGAATTTATTCTGACTGCTTGTATTTTTAGGTCTCGCCTGATCCAGCGCTTTAGCGCTGCACTGGCGAGAGTTTTAGTAAGCGGGTTTTGGAAGTGCTAACCAGTGGCTTTTTTCAGGCCTTCAGCTACAGGGCGCGCGCACCATTTGTCAGCCTGGGTGATCACTTTCGCGGCCGCTTTGATGTTCTCAGTGAGCCGCGCGGCCACTGAGAACATCAAAGCGGCCGCGAAAGTGCACACCATTTGCAGCCTGCGTGCCTCTCTCCGCCTTAGTGCGCGCGACGTACCCTACCCCCCTCCCATATCCCACTTCCTGCTTCTTTTGGGGGTCGTGCTCCTCAGTAGTTCGCACATACTTCAGTTATGCTCAGATCCACTATCTGAATGATGGAAGTTCTCCCCCTTGCTAAAAAAATATTTTGAGTGTGAGATGAGGAATAGACCACCCTTTCGATATCCCTCACACTCTCCCACCTATAGGATGTTACCCCTACGCTTCTTAGAAGAGGAGTGGGCGAGGCTAACTTCTGCATTGAAATAAAACACATCTCTGTATCACGGGAGTGCGTTGTGTTCTTGCCCACCCACGGGGAAAGTCCGCTTCTGACTAGGTTGCTGCAGACATTGCAAGGGGTGTGCCCTCTCTTGAATGAGATGGTCAAAGGACATCTTCTCGCAGCCTTGGTTTTGCAGTTGGTGGTGTTTCAGGCGAATTCTGCGTAACAATCAATCAACCAGAACTAGGTAAGAGAGCTGCAAATAGAGTAACTGAAGCGTACAGATTCTGCAATCTTTATCGTGATCACTCACATGTGGCATGGCCGACGCTTTTCAATAGAACGGTAATGTATTCGGCTTTATGCAACCGGTTGTTTTGCGCGCAAAAGAACATTTGATCGTACACTACCCAATATAAAGTGCCGCATTTCCTAAATACTTATAAGGTCCCAAAGGCGAGACCTATTGGCTATGCCAATGCTTGTTTTGTTTGTTTCTGTGTAGTCTTACTAATCATTTTGTGGGGTCTGTTGTAATGCTGTATCATTCTAACAATGGCAATAAAAACAAGTAATCCTATGCTGGCAGTGTCCTCCTAGTGTTACAGAATCACGATTAAATGGCAATGGACCATCTACTGGGCAGAGCATCCCCATATCATCAGCATCCACAGGTCATCAATACTCCTAAGGACAACAGTGAGCCAACGTCCTTATTGTACCTCAGATGGGAGGTGACTCTCAGCATCAAGGCATCTCCTCTGTCAACAGTGACACTAGACATTAGTAGCATTGTCCAGGCTGGGCACCTCTGCAGTGGTCATCAGCATTGTCCAAGTCAGAATTGTTTCCCATACTCTGAGTGTTCTTAAGTTTGCAGTGTTTCTCAGTATGGCACTGCTACTTCCTGGAATGGGGGTGCTCACCAGAATAGTAGTATTCCCTTGGCAGCAGTGCCTCTCAAGTCAGTCATGTTTCCCTAGTTCAGCAGCGGTCCGCAGGATCTGGAGATTCCCTGGATGCTAAGTTTCCACCAGAGTTTGCTGTTGTTGGCAGTGTTTCCTAAGTCAGTAGTATTTTCTCAGACCAGGTTGGTCATGTGCCCTCGGGTCAGTAGGATTGCCTCAGATAGATTCCTTGTCACCCCTGGAGGTCTATTGGTGCTATTTGCTGTACAGTGACACTTTTTTGTTCTCTCAACAGGTGGTGTGGTCTGAGTCTGAGTTGCTGAGATGGCAAGGACAGGCTTCTTCGGCCTCCTCCTATGTGGAATGCTGGGGTCCCTGCTCGCTCAGCCGGACACCACCGATGTGGCACGCTCTCCTGCCTGTGCAGGTATGACATCATTCAGACAATCCAGCACATATATTCTCACAAATCAAGCACCCAAGTCAAGAATGCAAATCCACAATCAGAGCCACCCTCAAACTCACAAGAAGAGTCCATTACAAGCTCTTTAAGCAGTGTCTAAATCACAAAACCATAACGAGCGCCCACTCCTCAAATCCCGCAGTCAAAATGCACCACTAAAACGAATTGTTTAGTCAGTGCTGTAACTTCTGAGAGGAATAGCATTCTTTCAAAGGTAGGTAACTAGGGCACCTAAAATTGTGACAAAAAAATAACAACAGAAGTTATGACCCAAAATGTTATGCTGTAGTCACTATATTGTCTGCCTATTTACTTCAGTGACTCCAGAGCAACGCTGAGCAAGTCACTTGATTGTCACACTACAGTTGAGTTCTTAGAGAAAAGAATTTAAAATTTAGTAGCCCAAAAAAACACAATTGGAACAGGGGTTCCACTAAAATTTAAATATTTAGGGTACCAAAGTCAAGCTCATAAAGCGACTTGTGAACTTAATGAGACTACAGGAAAACACCCACTCTACTTCAAGTCCACTAAATTACCCAATAACTACATTGACTACATTACCGATGGACACAACTACATTAAGTATCACAAACCACTAAATCATCAAAAAGTAACACAATAAAATAAGGATAGGAGTTCATTAAAAATAAATTCAGTTATATAAAGTTAATTTTATTCATTAAATCAATAATTTTCGAATAAAAAAAGGAAAGAGTTAAAGGGATATGGTGTTCCCCATAGAAATATTTATTGTAATTTTTATTTTTATTATAAGTAATGTAAAATAACTATGAATTAGCCCTAACAAGTGTGAGGGTCAATTAATTAAATAAATAAATAAAGCGAAATGTGATACATTTAACAGTAGTATTTGTGGGGTTGGTACACCCCCAGCCCTCGAGGTATACTCTGAAAAGATAAAAATGTTTTAAAAGGTTATTATATGTCATTAATTATGAATCAAAAACATATATATAAATATTAAAAGTTATTACGTTAAACTCTTAAAGTGAATAGCCCACATTTAAATATTGGGACCAGGTTGCGGCTCTTTAAAGATTTAAACTAAACATAAAAGAAGGGGTACAATTACAAGTAAGAAAATAATAATTTAGAATTAAAAATGTAAAAAAAGTAAAAGTGGATGTAGGGTCCAGGTGGGGTCGATATAGTGGTGCTGATGTAGTGGTAGAATACATGGCAAATATACCTTGATGATGTAGTGATAGTAGAAACAGTGGCCGCAATGTAGTTCTAGTTCGGCTGATGCAGTAACACGCAGCCATGACAGTGGGGTCCAGTTGTCAGTATCAAGTGGGACAGAGTTCTAGGGCTGCATCTGTCAAGGATCCAACTGAGTGAGCACTACTGGTCCTAAAGAGGGAAAGTGATCGGAGTGAAGCTTGCACCCACAACTGGTTCCATGGGGGCACAAAACTTTAAAGCTGCATAGCTCGCAAACAGGACTATCACAGTTCTGATTTTCAGTTGCCAGGGTCCTAACTTTAATCGAGAAAATACTACAAGCTTCTGGTCTTTAACAATTATTTCTCTTTTAAGTGTGGAACATTTTAATCTTCTGTAAATAAAGTCCCCTTCTTTCTAAACTTAAGAAATGCGTGCACATTTAAATCATGACCTGCTGTTCGACGTGCCATCTTTTTCTGAGTGTCTAAGGTACACCTCCCCCTGAAGTGAAACTTGGCTGCTCGGCCCTGCTACCGGGAGGGAGTCAAGAGCAGCAGAGTAGGGCCTCATCGTGGAGCTGGAGTGCAAAAGTTGTATGGGCCAAGGACACTTGTGGGTTATGATATCAATTACTACAGTGGGTGCCTAGAAACCTCCAAATGTCCTCTTGGCGTAGCAGGCTTGAGTGGTCGCACATTTTTCAGAGGTAAAATGTTTAACACAATATAAACAGAGATGGCTATCCTAAAACAGAAGCACTAAGGGGCATATCATCAAGAAAGGGCATTAAAATTATCGCCGCTTTAGCGGCAGAAAACTGCAGCTAAAGCGACGATAATGGGCTTGATAATATGCTGCAGAGAATTCCCATAGAAGCCCATGTTCTTGTGTCAACATGGGCTTCTATTGGAATTCTCTAGTGCGATAATTTTAACGCCGTGCTTGATAATATGCCCCCTAGAACTTTATGGGGTAGCTCACTGAGAGAAACATGTACAGAACAGTCCATAGCATGTTCTAGGGCATGCCGTCAGATATCTGCTCAAAGCCATGTAGAGGACATTTCTATCAACAAACTTCCAATTTGTTTTAAATATGTTTTCACTTTCATTGATTTCCAAGCTTAATTTTCCCTTACGCGTGCAAAAGGTACATATGCATTGCAGTGGGTGAGCATAACATAATTATATATTTTCGGCATTTATATTTACATTTTGTAAATTGTTCTTGTTGCTTTTATCTGTATCAGGGTCACAAATGTAATAAGCAATGTCATAAGTGTTATTTAATATAGCCCCCAAAAGCAACTTGATAGGTCGGAAATATAAAATATAACAATTGATGGCTTAGTTTCTTAAAGCACTCCTCCTTCCTGTGTAAGAAGAATGAATATCCACTGGCATGGAAGTGGTTGCTGACCTGTTTCATGAGAAATAACTCCATATAAAGAGCAGTGGAATCCATGTGTACCTTTCAAAATCTATCACTGCCAAAGGATGTAATGTATATGTTTATAAATACTTGTTTAGCAAAAACTTTAAATCACGGCCTGAACAAAGAGTGACTCACAAACCCACACAAAACAATACTAGAGTTCAAAGCATAACACTGCAGAGTCCACTCCACAAGCCCATAAGTGGACTCATTACACACATTTACAACCAAAGTCCATGACTCAAACCCCAGTTAAAGTACTCTTCACAAACCATGAAATACGTCCATACTAACCAACCAGCGGAGGTCATGGCACAAACACCAAGAATACGCTCCACAATACCTGCAATCTGAGCCCACCACACAGATATCACAACTAAAGATCACCACACTAGCATAGCAATATAGATAAATCTCACAAGAATAGCAAGCAGAATGCACAACACAAACCGGTAACCAGTGTACTCAACAAATCATTAACCCAAACCCACCACATGAACAGAACATAGTCCACTATGCAAATGCAAATTCCAAGGCACTCTTTATGAACCCACCCTGACGAAAGCCCAGGACCTTCTTAGGCTGTGAGTATAGGGCTGAAACATGTTGGTGAATTTGGGTCACAGGACCATCACATCGTAATACCCCCCCTGCATAGTCTTTGTTTTTAACCTTCCCATCCACCCCACTAATAAAGGGATACCTTAAAAGTGGATGAGTACATTTTATCTTTAAAATTACGCCCCCTAACTAACAATCTTCATAAGTACTCCCTGGAATATGGTCGAGCCCACCCTGACCTTTAGTAGTACGAGTGAACCCGATGATAAAGCATGCCACTATTAGAGTAGGTGAGGTTTGTATAAAAAAAGGGGTTTCTTTCCCTTCCCTACACCACTAGGAGTGCATAGGTGTGGCACGTAACACAAACCCCCCTCTTTTTCTCTGTGGAGGCATCTAAACTCTAAGAGATATACTCTTTGGTCATTAGGAATACAAATCTAACAACCAACTTACTGGGACAAAAAGAAAAGAACACATTTACCCAGCCCTAAAATCCCTAAACTGATTACCATACGAGGCCAGAATTTATGACGCACAAAGCCCTTCACTTCAAGACCCCCATCTATCTGGCTCAAAAACTAGAACTATGGGGGGGCTGCAGAGCGTCCCAAAGTTCAAGTACAATGCTGCTGAAACCACAACCTTTCCACAAAAAGAGATCAAGTAACAGAGCCTTCTCTGGCATTGCCCCAAAGATTTGGAACTCTCTTCCTCTGGAAATCCGTACAATCTCCTCGACCGCTTCCTTCAAAAAGGAAGTGAAAAAAATCCCAATGCGCAAGTTCCTGCCTGAATAGGCCTTGACTACTTGACTCCATTACAGCCCTCTATTCGGTCTTCTTGATTAACTTTGGACATGAATATATACCTGGGAGTAACATTGTTAGCATGCTTTGTACATACATATGTTTGAATGTTCCTCACCCATTGCTATATCTGCCCTACACTTATGTGAAGAGTTCCGACACCTACAGGAGTCTTGCACGCGTCTTGCATAGTTTTGTAACGAACTAATGTTTTGCATCCCAATACTGTATCCCTCTTACCCAAAATTGTAAAGCACTCCGATACCCGTTAGGGTCATGTTTGCAGTATACAAAACCTTATAAATAAAAAATAAATAAACCAAATAAACCATGTTATTGTTCTACTGACACCCATGTATTTTTTTACACATAGAAAAATCCAACTGCCCTATCCAAGTTTACTTCTTGATTGACACGTCGGAGAGTATTATCCTGCAGACAGCCCCAATCGAGAGTCTGCTGGGAAACATCAAGCGATTCATCCCCAGGTTTCTGGACAGAATGGAGAGTGAGGCATACCTGAACCAGGTGGCCATCACTTGGCAGTATGCTGGCCTCCATTACTCAGATGAAGTGAAAGTGTACAGCCCAATGACCTCCGATAAGAGTGACTACCTCAGAAGACTCAAGGACATTCAGTACATAGGCCGCGGAACATTCACAGACTGCGCACTCTCCAACATGACCAAACAGATGCTGCTGAGCCACAGCCCGGACACCAAAGTAGTGAAGTATGCAGTAGTCATTACCGATGGCCACGTAACTGGAAGCCCTTGCGGTGGAATAAAATCTCAGGCAGATGCAGCTCGTGATGCTGGCATCAAGTCATTCGCAGTGGCACCCAGTCATGATGTGTATGAGCAAGGGCTGCGCGAGATAGCCTACAGCCCACATGAGCTTTACCGCAGCAACTACGCTGTCACCACCAGCCAGGATCTGCTGAAGATCGACGAGGCCACCATTGATAAGATCATCCAGGTCATGGTAAGCAGTGCACGCAACCAGCAAAGAATTTGTGGTACAGACATGGGTATTCAGAGACCACAGAAGTACAGGCAGCAGCAGCCCATGCAGGTGGGAGCGGTGGGGCCAGATGGGGATGGGGGGGGTGATTTCGACAGTCGACAAGGAGGGAAAATTAATTATTCATTTAATTTTTCCTCGTGGTCGTCTGTCGAATCCCCCCCATTGCCCCACCGCTCTTACCGGCACGGGTCACACCTGAGTATAGGGGCATTAACCCCTACAACAGTAGTAATGTCCTGGTAGAGAGGTTTGCCTCTGAGGTGTAAGGAAACAGTGGACACTAACCCCCACAGGTGGGCTATGAAGAATTCATGATTAGCTCTTCCTTAAGGGGTAGAGGAGAGAGGATAGCGCTTAGTCCATGACAAGAACGCGTACATTCAAACGATGCAGTATAGATGTCATTTAATGATGTGTGCCTTTAGGGACAGTCTGGAGTAATGCAACGGGGCACACAGGACATTCACAGGCCATACTCGAGTTGGCGATTGTGAGGGACTTCCAAAGTTTGTTTTTATCACAGAGAGATGCCCTGTATCTAATATCAGTTGAGTATGTAAGGCGAGAAAAATGCCGAACTGCTGGATTTTCGCGAAGCACGTAAATATGGGATCCCAGCAGGCTGCAGGAGACCAGGAAACTGTTATTGCAATTCAGGTTAGAGGCTGTAGTCAGTAGAGTTCCTCTGGGAGCAGTAAGAGGATAGAGCATGCAGAGTTGATTGTGAGCATGATTTAGAAGTGAATTTCTGCATCTAACTTGTGTTTTATTATTTTCTTTTTTCCTTGTGACAGAAACATGAAGCCTATGCAGAGGTGAGTGTGAGCTGCAAGGTAGAAGTGACTGACCCACCTGTTGTGAACATCAAGTGCCATACCACAACTCATACATGTATACTATTATCTAATCTCCAATCAGTCTCACCAGAAGTTGTGGCAATCTTACTTCCTCTCCTGGTGTTATCGTTGAAAGAGGATCTGGTGGTGACCTCCTGACATATCATGACCAACCGGTGGTGCCGGGAATCTTCCTGGGCCACGGTAGCCCACGCTTCCCTTCACTGGTGATACTTCGCAGAGTCCTTGAGTCTTCTCATGAGCCACTAGCCCCAGGGTGGGAAAGCTCCAGCTGCATCTGTACCTAACGTCTGCCTCAGTATTAAACCAGGGTGGAGGGGTTTTGGGAGAGCCTGTGGGGGTCACACCTATGTTGCGTGGCCTGCGGTGTCAAGTTCTTCACTGCAGAGAGCTGGGCTCTCCTGGTCTCGCTTGTACACTCCCAACAGTAGACCAGCCCTACCCCAGCAGAGCTGGATTGACGTCCCACAGCCAGAGCACAGCTGCCGAAGCTCGTAATTGGCCACCAAATGTAGTTCTTTTTACACCCAGGCAGTTTCTGTCACATTGTAACCTCGATTTACCTAAGGAACGAGTGATTGAAAAGGCTGTTCTGGAACGTCTTGCCTGTGATGCCGGCAGTCTCTAAACCCCTGTCATCACTTACCTACATATACTTAGAGGTAGTCGTCATCCCGCAGTCAATATTCTTGTGGGTTGGTATTAGAAACTCAGTGTTGTGCTAGTGCATCCCTATTGCTGGTGTACATTGAGGACTTTGCAGACCCGTTACAGTAGCCCGCCTCCTGCGATACCAAAGTGTCTTCATTGCATTGGAGGTGGTGAGACCACTACATGTGGCACAGAGAAGGACCTGACGCCTGCGGCTAGATGACCCCCAAATCATGTCTTTCACTCTACATTGTCCTTGACAGCCTGGATGCCTCTCATGCTTTCTCTTCTAAATGTCTCTGCTTTCTCTTCCTTCCAGTGCTACAAGATGAGCTGCTTGGAAATCGCAGGACCTCCTGGACCAGCAGGATACAGAGGACAGAAGGTATGACCTGCCCACCATGGCAACTACCAACAGCCTAAGTGTCAACAAAAGAACCTGTTGAGCATGGGCCAATTTCTGGTGATTTGTACTGACTTAAACAACAGTACAAGAAATGTGTGACTCAGACTAGTGGAGCACAGAATGGAAAGTATGTGACGCCCAGGGCTTGACATGCGTCCCGAGAGCTGCAGTCTAATATGGACAGTCGAGGTCATTGGTGTACAGTACCCAGAGGGGATTGTACAGCTCCTGCGCCTCGGACTGGTGAATGCCTTTTAATATCTAGAAGGTTGCAGCGGTTCCCTGTTCTCTAATGGTCCATTCTGCAGTGTTACCAGTGAGTATCCTTTTTAATGAGAGGTAGGCCGGCCTATAAATAAAGCAGGACATTTTCCTGCAGGCAAGTGCGAGGGCATCAACCAGGGGTAGTCAGGAGTAGCAGCTGATGGTTAGTCCAGTGGTACCCCTGGCGCTACCCTGGCTATCTCTCTTCTCATGGGTCGGATTCAGTGGCATGACATGATAGTACCGAGAGATCTACTTACTTTCTGTAGTTTTCAGGAATTCTCGCACCTTTCCCATTTCCTGTTCCCTCCACATGAAACAAGAGGCTGTTCAAGGGTTAACGGTGGGGCAAGCGGGGCAACCCTTTGCTGTCATAGAGAGGGGTCACTGGGTGAATGAAGTGACATTAACTGTGCAGCGGTCAACTCCTGGAAAGGCTGCCAGGGCTAAAGCAGATACGGACTGTGCACCTAAAATGTGTCTGCTGTGTCTCCCTTAACCTGCCCGACAGAGGCCGCCATCAGGCAGGAAATCTGGCGGGTTCAATGCGGGTCACCAGAGGAGCAGCCCCTGTGACTGCCTGTGGGAGCCCTAATCTGTCCCATCCGGCATTCCTTACATTAATTGCATCCCTCTTTATTATTTTTTCTGTACATGTTTGGTTGTAGGGGGTCATAGCCACCCCTTCCAATGGAAAGAATGTACAACTTAATTTAATAATAAAATAATTAGTTTAATTTGAAATGGGCAATACTTTTCGGCCTATTTCTAAAGTGAAAGTTGTCTCCTTTCTGGGTTTTAACAGAAAACTTCGGTGTAAGAAAAAAAGGAACTACTTTTGTGGCCGGATTCACGTTCTTGGGGGCATATCATCAACGGCCAGCGATAATTATCGCTGGCCGCTCTTAGCGTTAAAATGTTTAACGCCGGCTATTGCAGATAATTATCGCCATGCTAGCGCTGTATTAACAACGCTCAGCGCAATGGCGATAATTATCCTAGCAATAGCGATGTTTTCCATGGAACATCGCTGGTTTTCCAGCAATGTTCCATGGAAAACGGCGATACCCTTGATAATAGGGGCCTGTGGTCTTAGCCACACAATCCACCCCCCATGTTAAGTATGCCTTAGTCAGGAATTTAATAGATGTTAAATTCCTGCGTTAAGGCATACTTAGCGCGATTTAAATAATCGCTTACCCGCATTGTAAATACCCATGTTGTTTCCACAGACACGCCTACTTTGCATCTCATTAGCGATGCAAAGTTAGGCGTGCTGGAAACAGGAGCAAAATCAGCAAAACACGCGATAACGCGTCTTTACTGATAAGGCGATAAAATTATCGCCGCTTTTCGGCCGAAAACAGCCGCAAAAGCGGCGATAATTTGTTAACGCCGCATTGTTAATATGCCCCTTGGCCACCAAATTGGAATATTGAGAGAGGTTGATAATCGGCGATACAGCCCATCAGTTGTATTTGCTCTGCATGATATTTGGATTAAAAGCAGATCAGACAACAAAGCCAAACCCCTCAATCTGACACTCAGAACAGTGATTTGTTTCTGATGGTGGTTGGCACCTAGGCTCATTTCTTCAGACCGAGACTTATTTGTTCATCATCTTTTGCATAAAACAAGAAGAAAGGCAGACAAAGGTAGAGGAAGAGAAAGACAAGAAAGCAGTTAATAACGGAGAAAGCAGGGATGAAAAACGACGGGGCATATTATCAAGAAATGGCGTTAAAATTATCGCCGCTTTAGCGGCAGAAAAATGCCACTAAAGTGGCAATAATGGGCTTGATAATATGCCCTTGAGAATTCCCATTGAAGCCCAGGTTCTGGTGTGAACCTGGGCTTCTATTGGAATTCTCCAGGGCATATTATCAAGCCCATTATCGCTGCTTTAGCAGCATTTTTCAGCCACTAAAGCGGCGATAATTTTAACGCCGTGCTTGATAATATGCCCCGACATTCGCGAGTTACATTAAGAGACAGGAAGTGAGGGTGGAGGGAGATAGAGGAATGAAGTAAGACCAAAACCGTACAGCCTGGTACTTAGCAACTCATCACCTTTTAAGTTAGAACAGAGGGGCATATTATCAAGGACGGCGTTACAATTATCGCCGGTTTAGCGGCAGAAAACTGCCGCTAAAGCGGCGATAATGGGCTTGATAATATGCCGCCGAGAATTCCAATAGAAGCCCATGTTCACACCAGAACATGGACTTCTATTGGAATGCTCAAGGGCATATTATCAAGCCCATTATCGCCGCTTTAGCGGCAGTTTTCTGCCGTTCAACCGGTGATAATTTTTAACGCTGTCCTTGATAATATGCCCCAGAATCTTTGGGTCTATTAACTTATTCGTTTTTTGTGTGGTTTTTTTGTGTTTTTTACAAATAAAGCATTTGTTTAGAGGCGAGAAAGCAAGAATTGCAGGAGCCATAGAGGGCTTCGGAGGGTGTACACGTGCAGACAGGGGTCGCGGACTTAGGAGTGAGTCAGGTGCTGCAGCATCCCAACATCATCTTCAGAGGTTGGGCAATAAAGTGGCCCTTTAGATTATTTTCTCCTGCTAAATTAGATCTATTTACAGTGGGTCAAAAGTTAAGTGAAATTAAACCAGAGAGAAAATGTCTTTTTGCAAACAGTGCGTGTGCCTCCATGAAGGACATCCTTCTCTAAATCTGTTTGGCTGAAGATTGCCGGCATTTAAAAAAAATTAAGTTTGGTGACATTTGCAAAATTCAGGAGATCTTGGAATCAACAGGCTTGTGGCCAAGTCTTTTAAACTTCAAAGTTGCAAAAAGTACTTGCTAGCATAATTTCTAAAGTTTTCAAATGTTTCAAAATATGTAACCGACAATGTAAGCACACGTGACACACATTGCCCTTAGTGTGGAGAGTGACAGGAACAAGAATTTTGGATTCAGTGAAAAAATCACAAACGGGGCATGAACAAGACTACCACCACTCTGGTTTTTTTTTTTACATCTCTTCTTTTCGGTAGACAGTGACACACTCGCAGGCTCACAAATCAGAGTATGTTATGACACAACAGAAGGCCTTATACTGTGTTATTCTGTTACCAGATTTTCAACTGTGGTTTCAGGTTTTATTCCCAGGCTTTCTTGGGTTTGTACAGGAGCATGTACTCATTAATCCAGCAAGATACCTAACTTTTAGTTAGGAATCAACTTCTCCTTAGAGGTCTGCTGCTGATGGCCCAATGTAGGCCAAGAAAAATTATATAACATGCAACACCAAAGAATGTATCTGCCATTAATATGGAGCGCTGATTGAATCTATTCATTGTCTAGAGCAGAGCTCGGAGGTACTCTAGGTATGATCAACAAGAGAGAGCCTCATGACTATTGGAATATCATGAGACTTAGGGGCATATGTATCAAGTTCCGTATTTGCAATTCTCAAATAGCGATTTTTAGGGAATCGCTATTTGAGAATTGCAAAACGGGATGTAATGAAAAGTTCGCAAATGTTTTGCGATTCCTTGGCATTCCTTAATTGCGATTAGCAAATTGCTAATCGCAATTAAGGAAAACCTTCCCATTCATTCCTATGGGCTAGGAGGCCCATAGGAATGAATGGGAAGACATTCTCATTTTGCGATTCGCAATTTGAGAATCGCAAAATGAGAATGCAATTTCAAGGGTGTCAAAAGGACACCCTGTTGCACCCCTGAAATATGTATGTATGCACATGTGGCGCAAATACATGCCCTAAGGGCATGTCTGTGCGTCATATGGCACTTTGAAAAATGCCAAAAAGTGCATTTTTCAATGAAATCGCAAATTAACACCAACTTGAAGTTGGTGGTAATTTGCGATTTCTTACGGCCAAATAGCAATTTTTCTAGGCTTCATACATTGCATTTAAGGAATCGCAATTTGCGATTCCTTAAATGCAATCGCAAAATAAAGAAACACAAATTTTGCGATTCTCTAATTTGTGATGTCCTTTTGGGATGATACATCCCAAAAGGCCTTTTCCCGTTCGCAAACGGGCCGATTCTGAGAATCGGCTCGTTTGCGAACGGGAAAAGGGTTTGATACATATGCCCCCTGGTCTGAAAAACGTACGCCTTTTGAAGCGAGTCTGGGTACTATCAAGACCAGATCTAAATGGTACTGTGGATTTTAATAAGGCTAGAGCTGTAGTATTTGTTTAGCAAAACGTGCAATAAATAGCACATCATACTCGCACTATATGCAGAAAATGCCTAGTTTATCTGAGCCTATGTAGATCAGGATCTAAAAAACTTTATAAAATAATTTCACAGAATATGACAGAATCAAGTAAAAAGGATGGTCAGTTTATGTTCAAGTTGCAAAACAATTGTCTATATTTGTTTGAATAATTATGATGATGGCGGAATTGGACCACACGGTATTCTGAGATCACATTATGTGACCTAGGCCGCATATTTTGAGCAGCATTGTTCCAAACTAGAGTATCCTGCTGTGTACACCTTTAAATAAATAAGTACCAATGATGACATCTAGCAACCTCCATCACCCTAATGGAATTCCAGACTACACTTTCTTAGATTTAATGTTTAACTTGTTAGCTTTACAGCCCTCTTTTCTTTCTAATGTCTCGATTTTTCTACAAAAAAAGTTCTAGTAAAAAATATAATATTTTGTAGAGCGTTTTCCTGAGCAAATGACTACTTTTTTAATTCTTGAAACAAATCAGGGGTGATAGCAAAATTCTTCATGGTGTTTTAAACTATAGCCCAGTCATAATCTGACCATTGCGCTTGTGATGCGCATGACCAGAGCTGTGGCTCAGTGCTGTTTCATGCTGACCAAGGTCGGATCCCACACAAACACATTTCTGTAGTACATCCATGATTCTCCCTGGGCGAAGCAAATAGGTAATGGACATACAGTCACAGGACAGGCATAGCTATAAAGGGCTACTACATCAGGATAGTGTTGCAGATTACTGAACCATTGGATTCATTCACAAGCTCCATGCCAAACCACCATGAGTTCAGAAGCAGCATTGAGACCTGGCTGTTCTGAAAATCTGACACCGAAGTGGCCCTTCAGTGGGTCTTTTGCGCTTCATGTGCATTTAAACGCATTTTAATGGAAAACATGTTTAATATAAATCTATTCACGTTTTACCTATATAATTAGGAATAAGTGTGTCAAATTGCATCTATACTGCTCATTTTTGCAAAAAATGCCTTTGGGAGGCCCTTACAAAACCCTGTTAGAGGGGTTCTGCTCATGTGTTGCACTGGTTTATTCAGTAACACAGTCATTTTTCGAGCATCCTATGATTTCATTGAGTTTGGGCCACTGACCAACCCCCCACTCTGAGCACTGTTCTAGCATTATGTGATTTAGTGTGGGTCTTTACAGGAAGACAAAGCCCAGAAAAGCTCCATAGATGTTAATGGGTATTCAGAGTTTACATGCTCTTGCTCCATTCAGCATCTTTTTGTTCCAAAATTCTTTATTGTTTTAATAAAGGAATACAAATAATTAAGATTATATAGAATACAATACAACAAGTCTTATAAATCATACCAATATGAGCAATTCATAAATAGAAGTATATTTCATGTAATAAATAAGTTAAATGTAATACCCAAATAATTAGTTGAGAAGAAAAAACAATTTCATGAAAGTGGTTGTATTGCTTAGATAAATAAATAATGTGAATAAAGAAGAGAGAGAAAGAGGAAAGAAAGAAAAGGAAAGTAAAGACGAGGAAGAGAGGAGAATAATCAAGAGAATAAGCACAAGATGGGAACGCCTGCTTCTTTGAGAGAAATAGCTTAAGAGGAAGACACAAAAGGAAATTGAGCCACCAGCCCTTGCGAAGCCAAGTCCATGTATCTATCCAAAGACCTCCAAACCACACTAGAAATAGACGGCGTATAGTGCCTGTCTTCAACCAAGGTATGAGCCCCTCGAAGAAATGATACCCAAGCCCACCAAGTATGGTACGATACGCTAAGGAATAAGATTGCTCCTTCTCTTTTTCAATCAACATTTTTTACTCTGAATCTCCTAAACTGGACCCCGGTTTGTCTACATAAACTAAAACTTAAAGATAACAATCTTTGTTGGAGTTGCAAACTAGTTGCTGGAACCCATCAACATATGTTTTTTGAATGCTCGATATTGCAACCTTTTTGTGAATTGGTCCACAAACACTTACTGCTAATTTTTGGTATTAATTTTGAGCTCTCAATAGCTTTAATCTTATTAGGCCCATGGGCTGCACCTACCCCTTTACCGCTTGATGATACGGATATGCAATTGCTAGACTTGCTTATATCAATTGTTGTTAAAATTATATTAACAGAGTGGAAATCTTTTAATTCAGTATCGTTCCATTCAGCATCTTTTAACATACTTCAGGCATTGAATTAATTCGGAAAATATTGTCTCACATGTACATCATTGGGGTTTGTGTCCCAGAGTCCTGTCTGTCTGCCCTCCTGTATACAGTCAGTATTGGACTGATTGACTACTGATAAATAGACTGAGGAGTGAGTGACAGGTGTCCTGGAATTCCATCTTGTGGAATTTAACTGAGAATTGCAAGTTGTGCAATTACATGTATTATAATGTATGACTGTGAACTGTTCCAGCACTTAAAGCAATGTTCTGTCTCTTTTCCCAGGGAGCAAAAGGTAACGCCGGGGAGCCTGGTGACGCTGGAGAGAAAGGAAGGCAGGTAAGTGCCAGGATAGCCTCAAACCTTTCCTGAAAACCGATATGCAGGAAACAATCCAGACCTAATGTATTTCATCTTATGTTTACTTCACAGGGAGATCCCGGTATAGAGGGTCCCATCGGATACCCTGGTCCCAAGGTGAGTGCCGTGACTGCTAGACACGTGTTATGGTAAGATCTGTTAATGAGCTCCACAGATCAATACAATCTGCTTCATAGCGCTTTGGAGTCCACAAACACAGAGCGGGCTGTATAAGGGTAACAACACAGTAGCATTTGGGGGCCACTTCCTGACACATGGCTGGAACTTGAAAGTATTGAAAATATTGTTATAGTTGCCTCCAAGTTATAAGTCTCATTTAGACTTTAAGACAGAAACCCATGACATATTCAATATATTAGCACTATGGCTGGCTACAGAGCTAAAGATTTTCTACTAAAAGGGTAGTTATTGGAACTTCACAAGGCCTTCTCAAAGGCTGCATTGTAATACCAATGCATTCAAAGGCGTGGTGTTTTGCGTATGGCTGCTTCAGTCCAGTATCATGACAATCTGGGCTTTAGATGAGCGTACACTTCAATTGGAGCAGAGGTGAGAGTTAAGCATTTTCATAGAAGAGATTTCCTTAGAACTCATAGTGTATAAAGCAGGCTCTTTTAAACTTGACTTCCTGCTTTTCCAGATTCTAACTGTATCCCTTAAGCTGTCTTGATTTGGTCTTGCTGAGTATGCTTAAAGATGTTTGGACATTGCCACACTGGCGCCATTTTGAAGACTGCTCCACAGTGATATTTTGTGACGTTTTGAAATGCAGCAAGGCTCAATCAAAGGAGCCTGAAGTGAACACAAAGTAAGGGTAATCTGTAGGAAAAGCGGTCTAAGTACCACACAGATCTTATGATTGCATGGAGGCACAGATCGGATTTGTAGTCAAAATCCCAAGGTCAGGTTGTACGTAACCTAAAATAACTCTATCACAAAGAGAGGGGACTTCTGCATTGTATTTCCTTGTCTATGTCCCAGAAGACTTTGGTGGTAGGGGACAAGAACCCTGGAATCTCTTTGATTATATTAACCTTTTAGCACATATTTTGTAATTCTGAAATGTGATTGAAGCAAACATTTTAATAGGATCAAAGCAAATCAAGACCCTTTACTTGGTGATGCACAAATTATAGATATTCACTAAAACCTGATTTCCACGCACTATCATTTGTGAGCAATATAGTTTTAGCAGTACAATTGTAAGTCACATTTTGTTGCAATTTCATTGGAAATTTTTCTGTTGTAAATGAAAGTGTGACGCCACACGATGCTTTATTTACATAACTAATCCCTCACCTCGTCCATTAAATCTAGGTGGGTGGCAAAGGTTTGTTATTTTAAAAAGTGGGTCGTGGTTCTAAAATGTTCGGAAAGCACTGGTCTAGTCAGAGAAATGTAAAGATTCTGAAATTGGTTTTGGTTCGGTCTTAGAATAGCTATGGAAGCTTGCCTGGACCACAAATCCTAGCTCTTGTGATGGGATTCATTTTCAGGCTTAAATGTAAAATATTTCCCTTATAAGAGGAGAGGATGTAGCCTTACGGTTAGAGCAATCAACCTCGAAGCTGGGGAACTGGGTTCAAGTCTTGGCAACGATGCTTAACATCCTGTGATTCTGGGAAAATCACTTAATCTCCCCGTGCCTAACAAAAATGAATGTGACCTTGTGTAACGCAACTGGTACTCATGTAAAGCACTCTGAAAAAATAAGAGTTTCACCTCTTGGCTTTTAATTCTTAATGCCAGGTGTGGTCATAGCATGGTGGATACTCAAAAACAAGGCTTAATGACAGAATCTGCTCTAAGGAAGATGCTCTGGCTCAAGCAAGGTTCAAATGAATCTTCAAGAGCTTCCCTAGTGTTTTAAAAGCTCACCAGATCCTCAGGAAAAAGAGTAGTGTAACCATACACCTTCGGGGACCAGCTCCTGCTGGTTAGCACTCACACTTTTCTGAAGTGTACAAGACTCACCCACTCCCTCAACTCACTGAGCCGGACTTAATAATCCAAGTTTGGTGGCTGAGGGTAAGAAAAATAGGTTAAACTAACAATATGGACCCAAAGCTGCAAAGAATAGAGAGTGATGATGAATATCAAGTACATAAATACTGTGCTCATGAAACATTGTGGCCAAAATATTGAGAACAGAAATATTTAGAAGAAAAGTAGTTATAGGCAAGTATACATTTACTCTTCATAAACCCACATGTATGTACCTTGAATATAAATATACCATCAAGGTATGTATATGTGGATTTCAGCAAAATAAGCCTATGCTTACCTTGTCAATTATTTGGTACACAATTTTCTGGTAGCTCAATATTCTGGAGTGGATGTTAAGGCGGAATACCATGTCAGCGGTTTCCTCATGGGACAGGGTGTGATTGATGAGTGAGCGATTCCAGTTATGCTCTCATATATTCTGTAAATCCTTGTGATTGTAGCTGTCATTTTTTTCTTCTCTCTAGGGGGCTCCTGGTATGAAAGGTGAAAAGGTAAGAACTTCTAAATCCTTTTTTTCAAAATTCCAAGATATTGAGGATGGATTTCGGTGGGACTATCAATTCACATCTTTGTTTTGGCTTTCCACAGGGAGATTACGGGAGCGATGGCAAAAAGGTGAGTCCATTTTCAGAAATGTATCTCCTTCTATCATGCAATTTCTAAACTTGTTTCTCTTTGTGATCACAATTTGCTTGACTCATATTATGCAATGTCTGTTTCAGGGAGCCTTCGGCTTGGCTGGGAGAAATGGAACCGATGGGCAGAAGGTACGGTGGCTACAGCGCTTTTGTCTTTGTTTTAATTTCTGAATTTTGGCCCAGTAAAAATAATTAATTGACATGATGGCCTTCAGATTGTGGGCGCCTGATACCCAAAGACGCCATCTTAGGTATCCAAATGCTGTCAGGTGTTTCAAGAACTGATCCCCACATTCACTCTTATCATTCACACTCTTTGGAGGCTGAACTTCAAGGAATACAGTCCATATGTTTACTTACCATTCAAAGTCTTAGAACACTTGTCTCTATTTCCGTTTATATGCAGATTTTTTAGGATACAAAACATTGAATTTTAATGTTGTGATTCACACATTTCTTTAATTCTTTCAGCAGAGATAACTTCAAGAGATGTTTGCAAACAATATTCTTATTCTCACTGAATTTCCAGAGGGACGTTTCTGTTTCTGTTCCAGATCCTCATTTCTTTTAATGAAAATTAGAACAGAAAGCTTGATTTCAGAATGTTGTTTTCTAACAGTGGTTCATGATACCCTAAATGACATTTCAGCCCAGTTCTAACCCAGACCCCCCACTACATGGCTCATTAATGCCTGCCGCGCCTGTATTTACCATACCCCAGGCATTCATAACTCTATGATGGCAGAATTACACCTCATTATACGTTTTCGGGGAATAACTTGCGGCAATCAGTGTTTCTTCACCCATTCCCGCATGATATTGGCCAATGGGTCACCCACGTTTCAACTGCTTTCAGCGCGTGAATTGTCCACCAAAACACTTCCAACCCACAGTGCTCCGTCATCACTTATAAATCCAGTGGGGCTGGTGCCTCCCATTACCAACCTGTTAGGATAAATAGACTACTTGTAATGAGTTATTTTACTTCTCTACCTATGCTACACAGACCTTCACACTCTGTGACTCCTTACAAGTAACAAAGCAAAACTGATTCTTAAATTTCCAGGCTCAGAAGATGCTGTAACCCCATACCGCTCTACCACCACCATTAACATCTCCATCTCCTCATGATCTATTGCCCATTATTTTTAAAAAAACATCTTCACTATCTGTGAAAGGTTCTGCACTGGACTGTCACTAACCTAGAAACAACTTCCTATAGCAGGCTTCCTAAAAAATTGGCAGTGGCCCTGCTACAGCAGTTTATAAAGATCAATCAGACACAAGAGTTAACTCAAAAGACTTCAGATCCAAACTCAGCACTAAAACTGTCATTATCCTTCTCATCATATGGACTTCTTTTTACATGGTTTCTCACGCAACTGTGCCAGGCAGAATATATCATTATCTTGGTTTATGAGGACACATCCTGGATTGGCTCACACCCTTCGTCTCACACAAGCTTTTTTTAAATAAATGGCGGGCAGTTGTAATGGCCCTTTGCAGCAGAAGGAAACCTTTTCCACTGCTACAGAGAGCCTTGCAGGGAGTGACACCTCTTGGGAGCCGTCCAGATTCCCTGCTCTGAGCCCCCTTATATCCCCTTCTTCCACTTGCCTCCACTACATGGAATCGAAGGCCGGCAGCCTGCTGTTAGACCACGAGCTGCGTCTGAGGTGTTCTCCGCTCCAGCATCCGCTGAGATCCAGTCATCTTAATCCCACCCTTCCCGCACCATGCACCGTCCCCTATAGACCTCCACAGCATCTCAAACCTGTTGACAGAGGGAGGACTGCAGGCTCTGACCATCACCTGATCCAGGATGTCCCACCAAAGTGGGATCCTCAAGCAGAAACTTGTGAGAGGTAGACGAGCTGAGAGTTTTAAAACTCTTATTGACAAATTGAGAAACGTTGAGAAATGTAGGCCAATTTTGAGTAGGTTGAACATTTGCTCACTCCTACCCCAATGCATTCCTGGAGTACCTAAGGAATAAAATCTCTATCCACATACCCAGCATACTGCGTAGAGCAGACAACAGTAGTCCAGTGTCTGAACCCTACTTTTCATCCTCCAGTACTTCTTTTCTTTCTGATATGTTTCTATCCTCTGCTCATTTCTCTGTATTTTACTTTTCAGGGGAAGTTGGGACGAATCGGACCACCTGGTTGTAAGGGAGACCCAGGCAACAAGGTGAGAAAATATATTTTATAAGACCATATTTTGTAATGTCTGGTGTTCCTGCTTAGGCAGGGTCAAACTGAAAATTAAATTCGGCCTTGTCAAGAATGTTAAAACCAGCCCCACACTGTAGGAGACCTCAGCTAGAATGGGTCCATCGGGGCTTCAAATCAGCCCCACATTGTTGGAGACCTCAGGTTGAATGGGGCCATCTGGGCTTTCCTAGTTTGGTCATGGCAGCCCACTCACCACAGCAAGCAGCTGCCTAGCCCGGAACCTATGGGAGCATGTCAGAGTAGCAGAATACATAGTCCACCATGTGCTTGAGACATTCTATGTAATACCAATACTGTGAGATACTCTGGGCAGGATGCCTAGGTGGAAATACTGAAGACAGTATTCATCACTTGAAACGCTCCAAGAAGAATGCACTGTTGGAAATAGTCCGGGCGATACCCACAGGTCATATATTTTGAACAACAGCCACAGCCATCAATACTTTGTGCACTACTCATAGCTCCAAACATTTTGTGGCAACACCTGTAGACAGAAGAGCGATAACACAAAGTAATAATCATAGCTCAAAATAATGTGAGCGGTGTGAACAAACATGGGAATATTCTGGGTAGTATTAGCAGGTGGTCATGTTCTGAGTTATGTTCACAGGTAAAAATACCATGCACAATACTTATTTACTCAATAGACTCTTCACTGTATTCACAGGTTGAAATACATAGAACTCCCCTAGTTCCAAATACTCTGGGATATATTCATGGCTCAGATTACTCTGAACAGTGCTCCCAGCTTGAAACAATCTTGGCGCAATCCAAACCTGTAAATACTCCAGGCAAACCCAGCTCAAATGATTCTAGGAAGATTACAGTTTAAGAAAAAACTCTGGGTAATATCTATACGTTGAAATCCTCATGACAGTTCTAATCGTTTTATCTACCCTCAAAAATATCTACAAGTAGAATAGTGGTAATGCAAATAGATGTCATATGCTAGACAATACTATCTGTCACGGAAAATCTCTCAACAATAAGAAGTAATGGGAAAATAAATTATTGTTAGCGGTGTCCAGTAGCTTGAATGCTCTGGAAGAAGTCCATATTTAGTCGTACGCTCTTCAATGCGCACAGGTGGAAGTATTCTGGCCATTCTCGGAGTGATTAGAATCCATATGGGTGTCATGGAATGTTTCTAACTTTGCAGGTATGGCGGACCCCTGTTTAACGATAGTAGAGTGATAAGTAATACATTTTTTCTAGGGCTCTCCAATGCCCATAGTAAGGTGATGGAGACCCCATGCACTTCTTGATGGTTTTACAGGACGCCAGTCATACATGCATGGCTGGCAGCCTGGGTATACCTCTGTAGGGAATATTTTGGCTGTGTTCCCTTCTTAGCATCCCTTGGATAATGAATGATTTTGGTAAAGCTATACTGTCAATTTTCTATGGACTTTAGTCAGAGTATCAGCTCTACCCCTGACTGGCCATGTTACCCCCGGTGTCAGAGGTATTGACGGTAACAGCAAGGGACAGAACTTAGACAGTTCTCGGCGTGTCCTGCTTATCTTATGGAGGTCACACTCCTTTGCGTCAGCAAAAAGTAAGGCTGTTCAGGAGTTAAGGATGATGCAAGGGGCAACTCTGTGATGTTGCCAGGGGATAAAGGGTACCTGATGTCATTATTGCTACCCCTGACGTCCATGGATCTTGCTCTCACTAGTATTTAAGATTCAGATGAGTATGAAGCACCAACAAACATTTTAAAGGCTGGCTCCATGAATGGCCCAATGTACAGAGTCCCTAGAGTTTGTATGAATTCAGCACTCAGAGTCAGTGGGTGTCCCTTTAGAAGCATCTCTAGCCCCCCAGAACAGGAGGCTTGTCTTCCCTTCTTAGCCCTGTAGTGGTCATCCTGTACTGCTTGGCTTGTCACGTTTGGTACTATTGTGTCCCAGAAATCACACACTAAGCTCTTTTTGTTTTTTCCAGGGGCCTGAGGGATATTCAGGTGATGTGGGAGAGAGAGGAGAAGATGGCGACCCCGGTGTAAAGGTATGCACAATCCACACCTCATCTTCTCAGAATCGCTTCGGCCATCTGGGCCCAAAGAGCTCTAAATTCTATTTCCTGAACACTCTGACCCATCTTGCAAATTCTTTTATTCTCTCTGTGGTTCTCATGGTTTTATCAGTCTGGATTTCTTTGCCTGGTTTGGTCTCTATAGGCTTTTGTTTATATCTCCCTGCACTGCACACACTCATAGCTCTGTTTCTCACTGTACCCCTGCATTGTCTATTTCCCTTTTGCTTTCTCTCTTCTCTTCTCCTACAGTGTCATTGCTTCCCTATCAGTTTAATTTTGTATCTCGCTTGCATGTCATACACACATCTGTGTAGCACTTGCTCCCCAAAAGTCATTTAAACACGATCTTAATAACTCTACCTGGGACGTAATTCTTTATTCTCCAGGTGGGAAAACATTGCTAGTGGTTATTGAAGAGTTATGCTTTCAAAATGTTATGAATGTGATTATGCTTCTGTTAATGTTCTGTTCGACTCAGTCTAAGAAGGATCTTTTCTCACTTCACCATGGTAGAGCAGGAACAACCAACCTTTCATGTTGGTGTTTGTCAGTCTGGGTATCTGTGGTAGTGATCCAGCAGAGCAATGCGAACTTTGAAGGTGTTTATATGCTTGGATTCGATTTCTGGGTTGGTTGGTGTTAGCTCGCCTGCATGTGTGCTGCTTAAAGCATACCATTTATAATTATTTGAAAATAGTGACTGTCATTCTTTAAAAGTATTTGTACCCTTACTTTACATTTTGATACGATTTGCTAATCCTTTTGGTAGTGGTTACAGTGGGTATCAAATATTGTCATGTTTGATATTGCATGTGAGCAGATAAATGTACATACACAGCCTCTGCCATTCTAACATTTCTATGATTCTAACATTTCTATGATTCCTAACCTTTATGTCTCACAGCCTGTAGATGCACCTCTCATTCTCTTCTATATCTCTCTCTTACTTTGCAACAATGTTCTCCTTTGTCTCTCTTTTGTTGTTCACAAATTGCTAACTCACTCCCTTCTGTGTCTTGCTCTTTCCTGTTCATAGCTTTGTCTGCATGTTTGTCTCCATCATTTTTTGTGGGCACAAACTCCCCACGTGTTTCTTTTGGAGTAGTGGAGATGCTGACAATAAATGGGTTATAAAGAAGCATGCTCTTGTTCAATATTGATAGGAACAGGAGAGATTCTGGCAATGTTGTTCGTTGGAGCAGTACAAGTTCAGAAGCTTTAATTTCTCTTTCAGGGTGATCCCGGTCGCCCAGGACGTGGCGGCCCTCCAGGACCACCAGGAGAGAAGGGAAATAAGGTAAAGTATGCATTGTCTGGCCATCTCACCTGCTTTGGGGCTTCCAGAAATTTATAGAACTAAAGAAACGACATTCCAGGCAGTGCCTGCTTAGCACATATTCAACATAGCTAGTGCATAGTGTCACACTGTCTCGGCCTTCCTTCTACAGAACCATGTATCTTAGGCTTTCCTCTCAAGTGCCACCTAACCAATCTCCATTGGTCATCTCTGCTCACCAACTTTAGTCAAAATTTCCAGGACGATGGATGCTGGTAGGCTGGAGTTTGCACACCAGTGAGCACATGAAAATGGCAAAAACCATCTCCTGAGCTAATCCACATTGCTACCTCTGAATAAGATCGTTTCCATTTACCTCTGAAGAAGGCAAAACCCACTGATCTGGAAAAGACCAAACCTCTGAGAAATTTTAAGATTTCGTCCTCTGAGATAAACCAACAGCTCCACCTTTGATGAAGGCAATACCCAGCCATTTAAAAAATACCAAAACCCATTCTTCTGAAGTAGGTCCACACCTCTAAAGATGACCAAGATCTGTCAGTCTGAAGAAGGCGAACTCCAACACCATCGAGAGTCAATTCAAACTCATGATACCTCATGCTGTGTGTTCACTGCCAGTCCAAATGGGTAAAATAATGAATATAGCATGTAGTAGAAAACAAGTTTTGTGGGATTATTTCATTCAACCTATCCGACTTCAAATTGATGTTTTAGTCCTTCAACATTCCAACTTCTTCCTGTCAGACAGATCTTCTCTTCTGGTGAATCTTTGATTCATAAAGACCTGGGACATTCTATTATCCCTAATTCTTGATACATTGGATGCCAAGTTGCTTCGCATTCCTTCACTAATACTTGCTGTCTTTCTTCCTGCAGGGCGGTTTGGGGAACCCTGGAGCTCCTGGAATTCCTGGCATCAAAGGAGGCAAAGGTTCTCCTGGCACTGCTGGACCCAAAGGAGAAGTGGTGAGACTGCAGCTTGTATCCCACATATTCAGCGCAAGAGTTGCTTTTTTTAACCCCAAGAATACACGTTGGTGGGATTCATGTAGAAAATCTGTTATTTATTCTTCAGTCAATAACCAGCCTTTTTCCAAGACAGACATTACAAGAATGTAAGTTAGAGCACTGCGATGTTAAAACATCCCGTTACGCAAAATAAAAGTTGTAGAGGGCAAAGAAACGCTGCTGTAGACCTTCTTCTCCAACATTCCAGTGTATGTCTCACTGTTTCACCTTGCTTCATTTAGAATATTCCAGCTTAAGTGTTTTTATTGTGGCAAGATGCATTACATTGTTATATATTCAGGGTATTATCATAAGGGTGTGAAGAGACAGGCACCTTTCTGCAGGACGGCATCCACAGGAAATAAAGACAAAGATCGCCTTCCTTCCAGTAGAGTAGCAGCAGCTCATCTAGGAGGCCAGCCACTCTGTCACTCAATCTCTTGAGGCTGTGAGAAGCAACTCATTCACTGAGACTTCTGTAACATTTGTTTTTGTGTACAAATCCTGGATTACACAGTGAGATGACAAGGGTTAAGGATTTTGTGTTGTCATTTCCGTAAATACCTACAGTGACGGAAGGTGAATTTAAAAGAATTAAACATAGTCTTTATCTTGAAACACCAGATAAACATTTACTGTAACATATATACCCAAGATTGGTAGTAGAAAAATAATGAAAAGTTGTGCTGGGGGAGTTTATGAGATGTGATCAAACTTTTTCAAAACTCAAGTCCCTTTCACAGTTCTTCTTTTTCCACAAAATGCATTTTAGAAGGAAAGTCTGAAATAGCTGTATATCTCGTACAATGTGTGCGCCAATGTGCTTGGGATGTAAACAATCTCATATAAAGTTCAGTATTTTCAATTCTCTGGGAAGATTACAGATTAGCCTCTGACACTTATAGAAGGACATCTTCTCTTGTTTATGTTGTAAACTGTTTGCTAGAAAGTCTTCATCTCAAGAAGTTCAAGAAGCAGGAAGATCTAATGGACTATTCTCAGGCAGAGCAGGATACATTTCTACAACAAATTAGAGTTAAAATCCCTCATATTGGCCCTCCATGGGCTATCCCTACTGGCAGCAATTTTGTGAATTACTTAAGCCTTCCCAGTTAGGCCCCTTTAATATTAAATACATAGATATTAGATGGCTTGGCAAAAACCAAAAGAGGTTCACCTCTACTTGCCATTATAAAGGTACTCCACTTATGGCACTCTGAAGGGTGTAAGTATACACTTGCTGTTTAAGAATTTTAACCTTTGATATTTAAGTTACACCAGACGCCAACAGAGAATGCTTAGTTTGGTAAGCCATCTGATTGTCCTGGAGCGAGATGAGATATATATCAATCCCATTTGGTGAAATCCACTGTCCCATGGTTTGGAAATAATTGGCTGTGTTAAACATACAGGACCTGATTCGCAAAGGTAACTTAAATGTAGTAAATTGTTATGTCTCCGCACCAGGGGCAATTTCACCCCAAATGCAAAGACTTCTCCCTGATTGTGGAGAATCCACACTAGTAACCTTACTAAGCGTAAGTTACCTAAGTGAATCGGGCCCACAGAGTTTGGTGTTTTCTGCACCAGACTCCACAATTCCCGGTGTGTATATGAGGTATATCCCCCAGTGTATATCAGGATGTTTGACCTCCTGGAATGTACATGACAGAAAATTGTGCAGTAGAGGGTTTTATGATACCTAGTAATCTTTGCACAATGTATAATTCTTATCCCTGGGTATCCCTGAGTAAAAAGGGGTTTGTGCAGTGGGTGGAATTATCCAGTCCAGTTGTAATCAGGGAATGTGCCTATCTCTCCTACAGTTCCTTCTGCACCCCTTACATTGCATCCTTCACTGGATCTTTCTTTCACACAAGTTGTATTGATCCCCTTCTGTTCTTCTAGGGCCGACGAGGTGACCCAGGCTCAAAAGGAGGCCAAGGAGTAGATGGCGGCAAAGGAGAAAAGGTGAGTGGGCAAGGCTTGGGAAGTTGTGTTTGCAGGAGAGGCAGAAGACATGCGCACGAGAGAGCAGATGGCAGATGTAGGTAAGTGAGGTAAGGGATTCAAGAAGTGTGTGAGGGAGGGGCAGAGGAAACAATAGCTATTAGGGAGGCATAGTAGATTCACATGAAAGTGTGGAAGGGTGTTAATAATGTGTCAGGGTTCAATCAGCTGAGTATGTAAGTCTGAAAGATTGTATGAATGATGAACTATTATTCCCATCCTCTATGATGTATGCTGTTCTCACTGAGAGTTGAAATACATCAGAGGTATGTGGCTTTGTAAAGATTCGGCACTGACAGTTACTTCTTACTTGACTCAATCATTGCAAAGGGGTCACTTGGGCTGGATGTTGCTCAGTAATAAGCTGTGGCCACAGACTTTTACTAAGCTGCGGTATAGTTGCTTACAATTCTCATAGAGGCAACCATTTAAAAATAGAGCACAGAAATAACCTAAAAATATGTGAGCGCCGATGAATAAAAGCTAAGCCCATTGTACAGAGTTTGTTGAAAGAGGATCTGGCTCTCCTTTGAACCCACCTGCTAAACATCTGATAGTAGGCAGATCCTACACTCAAAAGTTTGCTTGGAGCAACAGAAGTTAAGCGGTGGCAAAACATTTTCACCTCAGGAATCCCATTCATTCCATGAATGTAATGAATAAATGAACTGGACAATTATAAAGCGTGAACTCTCACTCCAGAATGAGCATCCTAGCGCTGTTATAAGTAGCAATTGCGAACCTTAAACTTGGACCTGGGTAATCAATTAAATGACGGTATGACAGAGTACATCAGGGACTTGAAAGAGCCAGGTCTTATTTTTTAAATGCATCTTCCGTGTTTATAAATCGGAGGTGCAATGGCAGTTGGTTCCCAGCTTTGGTGCATAGCAGCATCAAAGATTTAACACCTCGAGTTTTTAATCTAAAGGATGGAGGCTTCAGCAAATTTATTCTTGAGGATGTCAATGTTCTCAAGGTCTTGTGGTGGCTGAATCTGGCATTTAGGTATTTTGGGCCCGTTGCCTTAAAAGCTCTAAAGACTAGCAGCAGGATCGTAAACAGAATTCTTTTATGAATTGGTAGCCAATGGAGTCTTATTAAAGCAGCTGATGCTGAGCTCCATTTAGGGAGCTGTAACGCCAGTCTGGCTACTGCGTGTTGGACCATCTGAAGTTTGTAAATTAGCTGTTTTGAACAGCCCGCATATAGGCTGTTACAGTAATTTAGTCTTGATGCAATTAGGGAAAATGCTACGGTTTTCCAGGTGGTTAGAAGGAGGAATTTAAAACATATTTTGAGAGATTTAATCAGATTGAAGCATATCCCAGCTACTGCTGCCGCTTGAGCATAAAAAGAGAGTTTGGTGGCAAATTTGACCCCCAAATTCTTTGCTATCTTAACCATGTCAGGTAAAGGGGGGGGTGAGTTTGGCCACCAAGTTTTAGGAGAGAAGAGAATTTCACTTGAGATGTTTGTTGTGCATCCATAAGATGATATTAGAGAGACACCAGGCTTAGGCTTTCTGAGAGACCCCTATGTCTTGGATTCGCTGGAGAAGGATGTTGTGTGAGATAGTATAGAAAGCTGCGGAGATGTCTAACAGAATCAACACTTAATCAGTTGCAGCACCCAGAGTCATTTTAATAGTATCTGAGACCTCAAGTAGGGCCGACTCGGTGGAATGTCTAGGCCTAAAGCAAGATTGGCATACATAGAGCATGTTGGAGCTTTCTAAGAAGGTACTAAGTTGCTGATTCACACTTTACTCAAGTATTTTGGCTAATACGGGCAGCATGGAGATAGTCCTGAAACTGGACAAGATGGTGGGATCTGCCAGGGGCCTGACAGAGGGAACTTCGGCTGTGGCTAAGAAGGAATTGAGGATGTGGTTAATCAGAAGATTTACTGTGTCAATGACCTCATGGAGGATTGCTGGTGGACAGGGATGAAGAGGCGAGCCTGATTTACAAGAAAGGGTCATTTGCCGTGAGTCCGCGACGATATCAAGGAAATGTCTTCAACTGCAGGTAGATTTGTATTAGTCCCATTGTGGGGATGGCTAGAAGCAGAACCATTTAAGGGGGCAGTCATAGAAGTGGGTGCAAAACCTTGTTGTATGACTTGGATCTTTTCCTCAGAAAAGGTTAAAATCCTGTCACAGAAGTCCTGGGAAGGGTGAGAATTTTGGGCTGCAAAAACATTTTAGATATGTTGAAAATGACTTTGGGGTCCTGATTGGCCTGTTCGATTATTGTGGTGAGGTAAGATTTTTTTTGTTTCCTTTAATCAACTTACAGAATATTTTCTGAGCCTCTTTAAAATGGTAGAGGTCATCCGTGCTGTATGTCAATCACCATTTGCGTTCACGTTGTTTGCAGTTGAGCTTTTGCTCTAAAAGTTCTGGAAAGAGCCAGATTTGGGAGTATTTTGGTCGACCATTTCTGGAATGAATGAGAAATGGAAATTCTAAACTGCTTCAGTGACCCAGGTGTTGAAGGCATTGATATCTTCCACCAACTTCCTTTTGAGGGTCGGGCTGTAGGAGGACTTATGAGCTATGTGGATTAGATTTAATTTCTCCGCATTTCTGGGGAGTGGAGGGTAAGATGTCTATTTTGTGAGGAGGAAGGCTTTGAGGCATCATAATTATGTTAAGTGGGACTAGACACCCACTTAACATGTCAGGGATCCGTCCAGGATTGGGTGATGGGTACACCGGATATCAGGCTGGGATGGTTAGTGCAGATACCATCAAGGGTGTGGCCACATAAGTGGCTTGGAGCATGTATCAGTTGGGGGAGACCTAATATTTTTAGGATATCTCAAAGTGAGTTGGCATCAGAATTGTCTAGATCATCAAAATGGAAGTTGAAGTCACCTTGAAAGGTACAATTAGCATAACAAACTACTTCGGGGGTAAGTGCCTTCCCTACCATGGGCAGGAAGCTGGTGCCGGGGCCTGGAGGACAAGACAGTAGACAACCAACAAAGGATTTGGAGGAGCTAACCTTAAGCCAGAAGTCTAGGCTTTCTGCACCTTTGAGGGTATCCATGTCAAAAGAGCTACATTGAAAGCTATCGCAAAATATGAAGGCTACCCCATCACCCCAACCTTCTGTTCTATCCTTGGACACAATACTGAATGCCAAGGTGCTGGCTGCTGAAGGAATATGCAACTGTGTTAAATGAGGCTGTGGTTCAGAAACACATATGACTGTAATCCATTGCCATCTTTCACATTGACCGGGCTATTAACACCAGCTACGTCTGCTTTAGAAACAAAACGCAAAGGAGCCAGTTCATAAAGGGCCTCCGCACTAGTGGTAGAGGCCTTGCAGTCATGGTGGGGCATGGTGGTGGGGGCCGCCCTCGTGATAGTGGCCCCACAATATCCACAGGGCCTCAGCGTTGAGTAACTGCAGTGCGGAGGTCCTGCCACAACTGCAGGCCCCCCCACCATGACTGCAGGGCCTCTGCCATGAGTACGGAGACCTTATGTGAATCGGTCCCAAAGAGTACATTTAATTTATTCTGTGTCAATTTTTAAAAGTGCTAACCAAGGACATTATCCATTCTGGGGCATGAGATGTCAAAAGGGTGTATTTGGCTATATTGACAAAGGGAGCAAAAGCTCTAAGCCTGACACTATTCAACAATGAAATTGACTACCGGTAAATGGACAGTCATATGAAGAAAGTACTGCAAGCAACGGATAACTGTTATTTGTGCGTGTGTAGGCGATCATAGAATACGGCTGAAGGAGGTCTGTTGCCTAGAGCAATGGGTCTCAAAAAGATGTCTAAAGGACCAGCCACTCCGTCATTAGTTTAATACTTCCTAATATAGTCACCATCATCTTAACACTCTCTAGATGGAGCAAGAGAATGAAATAACAGGGGAGTTCAAAATACTGACTCTAGAAACACATGGTAGAAGGATGATAATTAGGTATTAAATGTCCTGCCCTATGGAGGTTTGGGCGATTGCAGCAGCATTTCTTTCTAAAGCATGGGCTACTGGCCATGCTTCCACCACACTGAGGGGAAATGAGAAAGAGTAGGAAGAGACAGGAAAAGCAGCAAACATTGTGACATAAATGCAAGGCCAAATGAAAAAGGTTCACTGGACAATAAATGTTCTGCGGTGTACTCTAAGAGACTTTTTTTTGATTTACCTATTAAAAGATTTGTTTAGTTGTGTTTTATAATGTGCCACCTGAAGCCCTTAGTATATTTCATTCCTACTTTTCTCTCCATTTATCATCCAATACTACCAAAACCTATTATGAATCTTAAATCAAGGAAAACTAAAAGAGAGTGAAAATGAGTAATTGTAACAAGAAACAATTTCATAGGAAATTCGCCAACAGGAGTAAGAGCAGTGGGTTTATGAATGCATGTATGCCTATTCGTATATGTGAGAGTCTGGCGGTGTGTTTGTGTCTGCATTTGTGTTTTTATGTTGTGTGAGACCAGATTCTGGGTCTGTAGGGTTGAAGATTCGTGTGTGTGTGTGTGTGTGTCTGCCTGTCTGTCTGTCTGTCTGTCTAATGCAAAGCTAAATACAAAACGTTGAATAGTCAGACATGCTCCTCTACATGTTAAGGCTCTCCTGTTGGTGGTCAAAATCAGTACCTAAACGAAACTAAAACAAACTGCTGTGTAAGGCAAAAGAAAGAACAAAATAACAATTAAAATAATAAAAGCACAAGGAAGAAAATTAAAATCACCTCCTAATTACAAGGAAAAGAAAAACTGCAAACAATTAATAAAATGCTGCATCACCAATGAAAAGAGAAAGTGTGGAGCTGTGGGATTACCACCCCAAGGGATAGCCTTACATTACATCCACAATGAATGTAAAGTAACACGTGAGAGAAGGGGAAGAGCAGGGAAGTGTGATGGGTTAGCAAGCTTAGAGCGCTGAATAGGCAGTGGCGCATAAAAAGAAAGTCTGGGTATTTGCTAAAGGCTCCCTTCTGGCAGAAACTAAAACAACTGATGTGGAAGGCAAAGGAAAGAACAAAAAAGTAATTAAAATAATAAAAGGGCAAGGCACATAATTAAAAGTCTAAATTAAAATAATGGTGGGGTAGAGCAAGGCATTTTTTATCACAAAGAAAAGGTCAACAGCTTTATAAAATACTGCATTTTCCATAATGTAGAAGTCATGGAGATGTGGGATTACTACCTCAAGACATAGACCTGGAAACTAAACCACACAATAAGTCACAGTTGGACTCCTTAGGAAAGCCCACATGATAGAAACATATGCTCCTGCAGGGGAATCATTCATATATCTTCTACTTGCACTCTCCTAATGTTGTGGAGTACCTCATAGTTGGCCCAACCCCTAGAAGGATGCCTGTATAATCACAGCCGTGGGGACAACTGGCATCAGATATATGGGGCACGCGTGCCATTCTAATTTCCACTGATGCTTGTGATTCTCTCACTGCATGAATTACCCTACTTGTCCCATCACTCTGTAGTGGGGGCCCCTTAAACGTTAGGTGAGAAGGGGCATGCGTATTAGGGTTGGTATTGGGAACGGTAAAGGGATTAAGGTTGTATGTTAAAAAGGGTTTTGCAGTGGGTTAGGGTGAGAGTATGAGCAGAATAGCCTATGACACTCCCACCTGGGTTAACTAAACCAAGGGCAGCACTTCATGAAAAACAGCAGCGCTGTACAGCACATATGGTAAAGAAATGAGCAACATATGCAGTAAAAGTTGTGCATCGATAATACCAGCAGTCAACCTCTTGTTGTAAAAGCTGCTAGAGGCATTTTAGCAAAATTCTAAGCATTGCGCTTCAGAGTAAAGGCAAGCCGGTGCTTCCTTGCATGAGACTTGTACTCGAGGCACACCTCCAGTAGAAATGCAAACACCGGGACAACTGTCCAAGAGTAAGCCACGTGAAATGTGTAACTTCACAAAAATTACACATCTGATGTACGAATACCATATAATATCCCGTCTGACCCTTGTTGGTGGTCAGTTTTATTTGGCGCTAGAATTCCATGCAAAGCCAGGTGACATTATTTTAGTAGATTCACCTTTTCATGAAAATCTAGAAGTTTGTGCTGTTCCTGCATACAAAAAAAATGGGATAGGGATGGCACTGTATTACTCGAAACCACTGTGGATTGTACTAGCATCAACTTTTCAGTACGAAAGATATCATCTACTGGAACGTTGATCAGCACTGGCGTTTGCACAGCTTCGTGTCACGCGAGCGTCGCACTAAATAGTAGAGCCTCTAACTCTAAATACTGTGCCTTTTAGATGGTATGGAAAGGAAAGACTTTATATCAGTTTTTGAATCTAAGCCTTGAGTCTTGTTAGAAGGTCCATGAGGAAAAGTGTTTCTAGCTGTGAAGCTCAGCTCTGAGTCTTGCAACACGGGGTCCTCTTGAAGATGATGCTCCCACTCCGCTTGTACTCTGCGCGTCTGTATCTGCGCAGATGATTCCCGGAGACTCAGATCTCAGTCTTAGCCTGTATCTTGGCAGGCATTCCCTCAGGTGGAGGCACTGATTCTCAGTCTCAATACTAAGCTCTCTTTTTCATTTCACAGGGAGACCCTGGCAGTGACGGACCCCGTGGTTTAGGAGGAGAGACTGGAGCCAAAGGATCCAAGGTGCGTTTTGATAGTAAAATCCCACCTCATAGTGGATGAATTGAAGGAGCTTCAGAGAAGGAGATTGCGTTGTGGCACTGAGTCTTACACTCAGAATATGTCTCCTCTTCTGAAAATCTCGCTTATTCGGACACTGTCTCTTCCATACTTAAAATGTCTCCTGTACCAAGACTGTTAATTGTGCTAAAAATGTGAATTCTATTGAAGAGGTCTTAGCATTTGTGTCTTGTATTAAACTGCCTACTACATCTCTCACACTATGACTGCCACTTAAGGCAAGGTTGTATTTAGCTGTGTCTTCCACTGTGGATCTGTGCTGAAGCTGTCCTGTGTATTTCGACCTATTATCTTATCTAAGTCTCTGCTCTTTTTATAGGGCTGTATCTCTTGTATGCAAGATGTGACTCACATTTAGACTGTAGAATATTTCTCTTTGCGATTAGATTGAGGTCACTGCAGGGGTGAGGGCATGGGAAGGCGTCACAGGGATGTAACTGCTGCTTTTTTTTCTCTTTTGTTTAGGGAGAGCGAGGATTGCCTGGTCCTAGAGGTGCCCAGGGTCCACCTGGGGAGGCTGGAAGAAATGTGAGTTACATATGTACTACGTGGGACTGTCAGTGAGAGCGCATCAAACCTATCAGATACTCCTATAAATTGAAGTCCATGATGTGACAGGACAAAACGTTACCTACAGTAACAATCAAACGCAAGCTTAGGTCAGTATCGAACCCTATGTATAGTCAGCCGCAAACCTGAGCGACAATCATCCTCACAACCAACCCGCAAACTTCCTCTTAACTCAGGATCAAACCCCGTATGCAGTCAGGAGTACACCCACCCTGCAGCCAACAAAAAGCCCACGCTTTAGCAGGGCCACACCCCTGCTACAGTCAGCAATAAATCCATTCTGCAAATCCCAGGTAAAGGACCTAAACCCACTAAGTAAAGGTCAAACACCAGCTACAATCAGCATCAGCCCAAGCTACAGACATGACCTAAGTAGAAAACAATATATTATCAACAATTGGTAAATCCAATACCTTAACCCCAGCAACAACCATGCTTAACCCTAAGAACAGACATTCCTAACTCAATTAAGTGCCACTGCAAAGTCAGTGGCATCTATGACCCACTCCAGAAACAGGTAGTGCCATCCATGAATACCATTTGCCAGCTCAAGATCTTGCTGTCTTAGCTGAAGCTACTGCCACCTTCAGCAACACCTACTATTAATCCATCAATAATCAATGCAACCTCCTGCAACAGGCACTTCCCAGATCCAGCAGCAGCCTCTAGAATTTCCAGTAAGAATTGCTCGCAGACACAGCCCGAATCACTGGTGAACCCTAACATTTGCAGTATCCTATACTGAACAATTGAAACTCACAACTCCAGCATCAACCACTAGTTCCAGCAATAACCACTGCCTTCATCAGCAACAGAAACCTCAAGCCCCAGCATCAATCACTGCCAAACCCAGAAGCCATCAATTCCATACATCTATCAACAATTGTTCATCCCAGCAAAAGACACTTCCAGCCCCGGCTTTTGCACAGAAACTACCATCCACAAATTCTCTCAGTGATACCTCAGATATTTTCATTGCTATCCCATTTCCGCCTCCTTTGATGTGGTTTGCCAGGTGATAAATGTTAATTCCTCTGCCTTTCTCTCCTTATTTGTAGGGATCTCGTGGGGATCCAGGTGATCTGGGAGAACGAGGAAATCCTGGACCCCTAGGACCTAAGGTTAGTGTGTATGTTTCTCAAGCTTAGATTCATGACAAGTAGGAGTGACGCGTGTATTGCATGTCACATATATGCAAAATGTATGTGACAGACCAGAGTCATTGTATGTGAGGATTTTGAGCTACCCATGCTGATAGCTTCAAAGCTGTGTCCTAGGTGTGGAACTCCATGTATGAATCATATACTACCCTTAAAAAATCTCTATAGCACCAGTCTCAGAGATCATAAGGGACTTATCCCAACTATGCATAAAGAATGAATTTTGGCACCTGCAAGCTATGTTTCGCAGCCATACAAACCAATCACTGACACTACTGTCAAGCAGCAGCCTATCATGCGAACACCCTACAATATACATCCTGAATTCAGGAATAGTCATCCTCTTATTTCAATCTTTGATCAAGATATGCCCTAAGAACTATCAAAATATTGAAATTCATCACACGAAATTCTAGTTCTTCCATTTGTTTATAGAATTCAGAACCTATGATCCACATGGCATGATCAGTGTGTGTTCCAGTGGGATATACATCTTTAAATGTGTCCCTTGAGCTTTGACATGTAAAATATTTCTCACAGTCATCTCCTTTGCGATTAGGACTCTGGACTATTGGGTCAGGAGAGATTTAATTGGCCAATAATGCTTCATAGGAGTATGACATTTCATTTGTTCCAAATAGGCCAACACCCTTTGCAGTGAAAATGGGGTTGTGCATTTCCCATTAATAATTCCTCCGTTGGACAGAAGTGCAATTAGAAAGTGTATTTAAATATTTTTATAAACATGAGCCACAGTTCACCAAACAGTTTGCACACCTAAATATCACCTAGGTGTGCAAAAAGTTGAACTTATGTTGGGGAATCTAAAAGGTTTAGACAAGGGATCGGGATCAGGAGGTTTTATGACAACAGAAGCCACCTACAAGCTGGAAATTCTGCAAGTATGAGATTTATGCAGACAGACATTTTGGGGTACTGAGCAAAATAGAGTAGATTAATGAAGTATCTGGGAGTATTACAAACTCATGAAACACCCACAAAGTGAGAAATATTGTGATTTTGGATAACATTTCAATGGTAATTCATTCTCTAGAAAGACACACAAATATGCACATACAGAATATAATTGTGTTCCATGGTGGGAAAGGGTGTGAAGCGCCACAATTTCTCTTGGTTCTTTTGGGAAGGTGGTTTCTGAAAATGTAATACAACTACTGTCCCTGAGGAACGCCACACGTATAAGAGTGTCATGGATATTTGCTTATGCTTCTCCCACATACCACTGATTCCTCAGGCAGAACAGAAAGTAGCACAAATACCAATTACACCTATTATTATTGGCACAATGTGGGCATGTGAACCTTGGTGTTCTCTACTGTTGGAGATGTGTATTCAGCTTCACTAAAGTAACACTTTACCTAGGCCTACTCTGTCAACACAAAAGGAGGTTATTACATCTCAACCTCAGCGTACTGAACTTTATGGTCCCTCACCTGGGGTCTTAGATTTTGGATATTTACAGCTTCTTCAGTACCGTATGCAACCCCTAAAGGAGGCTAGAATGCCTACCACTAAAAAGAGTTATGAGATAAATTTAAATACCTTGTTGTGTACTGCTCCAGTCTTCTCCTTGATCAGTTAATAGCTACAGTACAGCACATTGTTTGTTATGGAACACCTGGAAAAAGCAGGCTTAGCCTACACACCAGTTTGGGTTCATTCAGTGGTATTTGCTGCATACCCTCAAAATAGAGAACACCAGTCTGCCTATACAATTCTTTGAGCTAATAAATTTGTCTCGGCTACAATTTCTATCATTAAAGGCTCTTGGATAAGTAAAGTTTTTATTTGCAGTGAGAGAAAAAGAAAAAAAAGGTTAATGTGCATTTCCACCTTAAATATATCAGTGAACTGGTACATGATAGACCTGAAAATATATGCTGCTTTAAAGTAAAGCATAAACGAGAAAATATATTGGTGCTTACAATAACACCAATAATATTAATAATATTTAAAATGCAATGACAGTAATTGTGATATTAATGAAAGAGATGATAGAGATGATAACAAGATTAACAAAAATCTAATATTTATCAATGATAATAGAAAAATAATTTTGATAACGCATTGGGCCCGATTCATAAAGGACCTCCACACTCTTGGAGGCCCCACAGATATGGGAGTGTCTACACTCGGGGCAGCATTACCGCAAGGAGATTTCTCATTGTGGAAATTCCGCCCCAATGCGGAGAATCCCCCACAACTGCGGGGCCTCGGCCACAAGTGCAGAGGCTCTTTGTGAATCAGGCCCATTATTTCATTATCTATGGATTTTGGGTTTTTTACTTAATAAAGAGAAGATCACACGATGAGCCAGATCTTGAGTGTTATATCTCTAAGCTATCATGCTTGATAATACTATTGCTTACCATGCAGTTATTCAGAGGGCGGCTCGTCATAAGGTGGAGATGCACACTCTTCAAGAAGATGTTAAATCTGAAAGACGCACATTTCCATATCCCTATCCACCCTACTCATAACAAGTACCTATGGTTTATAGTGAGTGGACAGCATCATCAGTTGAAAGTACTGCCGTTCACGGTCACTATAGCCCAAGGGTTCACTGTAAATGCCAAGAAGTATCATCTTTAACCTCAACAGATCCAACCCATCATAGGGCACAGCCTTAATGCTGTCACATAGAAAGCATTCCCCAATCAGGAGAGGGTGATGGCATTTCGGTAGCTACTGCCTCTTTTTTCGTGCAATAATTGTAAGAACAGTAATGTAGCTCTTGGGTATGATGATATCATACTTAGCAGTTGTTCTGCATGCCAGACTGTACGTGTGCCCACTCCAACAGTGCCTCGCCAGTCAATGATTGCAGGTGGAGGGTAAATGGGAAAACTAGTGTTGATAAAGGCCAACCCTCAACACACTCTGCAGTGGTGGAAAATCAACAAATTGTTTATAGGCAAACCTTTTGTAGACCTTCTTCCTCAGCTGACCATTACTACTGATGCACCACTCCAGTGACGGGGCACACATTTAAACAATATCACTGTTTAGGGTGCCCAGACTCCTCTTCCCCAGGAGCGGCACATCAATGGCCGGGAACTGATGGCCACCTTTCCGATCCTCAAGGCTTTCTACTCCATGATACGAAGCAAGGTAGTTCTTGTATGCAAGGCATGACAGCCATGTACTACATTCACAAGTAGAGGGGTACTTACTCCCCTCTCCTCTCAGCATTGACTCAACAGATTTGGCATTGTGGTATCCATCACCATGTACACCTTCTAGCAGAAGACCTCCCACAGCTGGACAACGATTTTGCGGACCGGCTAAGCAGGACGCATTAACAAGTCCACAAGTGGAAACTCAATCTGCACTATGCACCATGGATGAACTGATCAGGAATATTTGCCTGCGCTTTTCCATCTCTCCCACTCATTCCATATCTGGTCATGATAACGAGGAAATCCTCAATGACTCTCATCCTTGTGGTCTCAACTTAGGCTAGACAACCATGGTACTCAGTGCTGCTAGGAACATCCATCAGCCCACTCCCAATCAGGCCAGATTTTCTCACTCAGCAACTGGGTCTAATCAGGCACCCAGGCCCCAAACAGCTCAACTTTGTCATTTCGCACTTGAGATCTTTGGATTTGGGCACTTACACCTTCCAGGCTAATGTATGGCCATCTAGTGGGAGGCACGCCTTCTATGATGTACACTTTTTTTGCTCCAGGGTGCATATGTGCGCACGCACACTGCTTCCTCGAACCGTCCAGAGTCTTTGACATAGCGTGCAGGCCACTCCAGAAACAATTATTAGCACTTTGTAGTTACATGCATATCTTTTAAAAAGGGATGTGTGTCAAAAGTATTATATCTTTTGTAGGATGACAGGCCAAGGAAGTTAAAGTAATCCAGCTGAGGAGGGGTCAGACATGTCTTGCACTGTGACGGGAGCAAGTTCTGTGATTGGCTAGAGGTGAAGAACAAGCAGAGGTCGGGAGGGGGACTTCTGAGAGAAAGGGAAGGCAGCTCTCGCCAATAAATTAAGAAGTAGCGGTGAGACTAGTTAGTGGTCTCACCTGCTCTAAGAGCCTTATAATGGTAGATATAAATATAGATAATGCAAGTATTTCTTTAACATTTCACCATAGCATATCACATTACATCAAATGTCATAGGCGCTGGAAGTAGGCATCCAAGGGGTGCTATAGCACCCCCACCCAAAAAAAGAAAAAAACCATGCTGGGGTTTTGAAGGTGAATAAGCAATAAAGATGCCTGTACATTTTGTTTTTATCTTGTCACATTAGCTGTGTATCCAGAGACAGAGGGCAAATATCAGACTGTCTTCTGAAAAATTGCTAATTAATCTTTTAACATGAAGAGTGGTGTTTACATTTCTTTCTCTGACTGCAATTTTAGAGGATTTAGTAAAATGAACTATGTGGCAATTTTGCTGGTGTGACAGGAAAGTCTGTTGGGTGTCATTTTTTCTAACTCACAACAAAATGTAGGTACTTATAAATGAACTGCATAAATGTTTCAGAATATATCAACAAGTAGGAAAGCACAAAGCTTTTTTTATAATTCGGAAGTGAAATGGAAACAAAGATTTTAATGGGATCAAAACAAATCACGACACTTTACTTGGAGATATGCTAATGTTAAATATTCGCTGAAACACTTTTTCCACACAGTATCCTTTGTGCACTGTATAGCTGCTACATCACTAAAACTTCATGGCTTTGCAAATTTAGTAGCCATTTCAATGGAGATTGTACTCTCTATAAATGACAGTGAGCTACCACACTATGATTTAGTAATGTATTTGCTCCGACATGCAGTACTAGTTTAGAAGGTAATTGCATATTGGTAAGTATAGAACAGGACCACTGGAATTATGTGGCAGTGGAGCACCAAATTATGCAGCAGGGTTGAATAAATTATGCGTCAATAAAAGGCAAATTATGAGGCATAATGCAGTACTTTTTGATACTATTATTTAACTTTTTGTGGTTAGTACACATGGCGATACTGTCTGGGTAAAGATTTTGTCTGAAAACTACCAGTTTAACAACCAAATACAGAAATAGGCAACAGAAAGATGACCAATTAAAGTTTGTGAACTGCATGCAAAACATGTTGCAATGTTGTTAGTACTTTTTGATCCATTAGAGCTAGAAACCTATTTTTGGGCAAAATCTGCAGATTATGCAGCAGATGATGGATTATGTGGCAAATGCAGCAAATCCATAATTATGCAAAAAAAACACAGGCGCAAAATCGTATAATTCAAGTGGCCCAGCCTTAAAAGTGCTAGTCTTAACTCCAGATATGAATACCTTGGCACTTATCTCATGCCAGACTCACACAAGTTGAATGTGGGGTTAGCACTCTAGTCTATTGAAACAAACAAGGTAATCCCTTTTTTAAATACAAATTTTTTTGCACTCTACCACTTTAAAAAGACTTTCTAGACTATGGGACTCTATGGTCCAGTTGAAGGCATTCGCCGAAACGCGTCGACCGTCCCTGTTGTTTTGCACCTGGTGTTTGAAAGAAATGAAATAAACAATTGAACTACCTTGCCGTGCTGTGGATTTCCTCTGTGCCGTGGATAGGAGCAGAAAGCTGAGCTAAATAATTGGGTGACAGAACTTAAACGTGACTTGTGTAATCGATTTTACTTTCTCTCCTAAAATGCATGGTTATTCACACCCCTTTTCCCTTCAATACATGGAGTCATTCTCACTTAGGTGCACAACATCGTCAAAGTGCAGATGTCAAAAAACTAATTGGAATTCATGTTATGGTTATAAAAGAATGCTCTTTGCCACCCTCAGTTTCTGGTGTAGTATATTAAGTCGCTTGAAAGGCAGCTCTCAGTCTGCATTACTGTTGATGGTAGATAGATACCTGCTCATCTGCCACAGCGTCCAGCAGTTTACTAAATAAACTGAGAGACATGAATATTTCTTTAACATTGAATGACTACGAACTGCCACAGAAACAACACTTCGCGTGAAAGGAATAGTAAACGTAATCATTGTGTTTAATTAAAAGTTAAGGGGTGCTCACTTGTAAGAGTGTTTAAAATTACAATATTTTCTAGAACGCCTAGGTTGATAGTAAAATAATTGAAACAAATATGAGTTTATGTGTAGTACATAGGCTCCGACATGATGATTAACACATGTACATTTCATATTCCCTTTCTCACAGGGTGATCGTGGCAGACCGGGCTTCAGTTACCCTGGGTCCAGGGGACCACCGGTATGGTTCCACCTCTTTTTATGCTTAGTGTATGGACTGCCTTATGCAGTCACTGTATTTTGTTACTTCCCAGGCGCATTTGACCCGTGTGTATGCACTATCCTTGGCTTTCATCTACATTGCCCAAGATTCTTTTTTTATAGTGCATTAATAGAGGTTCACACCCATACCTGTCTGTGACACATGTTCATCTACATGCATTCCTTATTGTGTAGTTACGTTATAATCTGCATGTATGGACTCTTGTGCCTGCTTTAATGTCACTGTGTTTGGAGATGCCTGCGTCATTTTATTTCATGCTTTCTTTTTTTATAATTTACACAAAAGTTTACAAAGGCGAACATTCAGTGCGTTACTTATGCAATGCTAACAATTCAACTGAAGGAAGTATACATTGTTTTCAAGTAAAGACACTATCAAGATGGTACACTTTTTTCGAGCAGATTTTTAAAACAAAAAGTAGGGGTGGAGTGAACAGAGGAAAGGAAAGGAATAGCAAATTTGGAAGAATTTCCTGTAAATAGAAGAGTTTAAAAAGAATATAACTGAACCGCACAGAAGATAGAATAGCTTTGGGATGGTAACCTGGCCATAGAGGCCAACAAAGATCACTAATGACCAAGCAAGAAAGGAGTAAAGTGAGAACTAGTGTTTTGGCTGCTTGAAACCGTGGAGGTCGTGGGAGATCGCAAACAAATGGGGTGTCAAAGAAGGGGAGCGTTTCACAATAATACCATTGGTGTGTGCAGCTGCAAAAAAGAGAAGAAGTAAAAGAGGAAAGAGGATGTCATGCATGAGGCAAGAGAAATATCAATTTCAACAGGATTGAACTGAAGCGAGTGGCAGACCATCCATGGAAAGTCACGTGAAGATGGTGTTGTGGTGGATAGACTTGAAGAGAAGAGAATTTTAGTAAAAATGTAGGCATCATCATCTTAGAAATGAAAGAAAAGACCAACAATATTAAAAAGAGGAAGGATCAGATGCAGAAAAGAAGGGTAAGCAGCACTGAGGCTTGCAAGTCCATGTGGCTGGGAGGAAATGAGAGCAGAGGTTGAGCTGGAACACAAAGTAGGAATGCCTACACAATCATGTAGATGAAGAACCAGACGAGAACAAACACAAACGTGCTAAATGAGGAGACTGTTTTAAGAGGATGGGTTGGCCCACTGTATCAAAAGCAGCCAATATATCCATATGAATAAGGAGCAAAATAAATTAGACTTGTGGCCAGTGGATAATGTGGGGCAGTTTAAGTGAGTGGGAAGATCAGAATCCAGACTGCAGTTATGAGGGATGATATTGGGAGTAAGGAAAGACAGAAATTTGGGTAGAGAAGAAGAGAAATGAAGTGAAAGCAAGAATTAGAAAGTCGAGGAGGCACTTTGATGGGGCCACAATGACTACATGCTCAAAAGAACTGGGGAAAAGACAGACAGTAGGAAGCAATTGACTAGCAAAGTCAAATAGGCAATGAGAGCATAGTATATCCGGGGATCGGAGCAGCATGAAGGGAGCAGCAGGGCTTTAAGTGGAATGAAAAAACGGTGGGGTCTCTCAAAGGGGCGTGGTCAATGTAATTAAGGGCGTGGCTTAAAAACACGTAAGCTAAAAATCTGTGTTAAGCTCAGTGTGCCGCCCGACTTGTATTTTGCTGTTCCTGTTATTGAGTCCAGATATATGATACAACAAGTCACATCATACCTACAAGTCAGGACTATTGGCTTTGTCAATGGTTGCTAGTTGCATAATAAATAAGCAGCATCAATGGCTTGTATATAATATTGAAAAAACTTCCACTTAAAGCCCTGGTGACACCACGAAAATGTTTATTCTCCTGAGTTTCAAAAAGAGAAGGGAAATCCAGAGAGAAAATGACTCTCTTTAAAGGATTTCCCTTCCTCTAAAACGCTCATCACCCGCACATCGATGTGCCCGCTGTCACTGCAGTCCGGGGGGAAAAAACGGCCCGCCTGTGCCAGAGCACAAAACAGAGCCCGATAGAGATCCGTTTCGAGGCCCCCTTAAATAACTGCCGGTGCTCAGACCCGGTGAGACCCAGCCCACTTAAAGCCCTGGGGGGCAGAAAATTAACCTGTTGGACTGGCTGATCTCAGAAAGGATAGGGCAGAGTCAGAACTGAGGTCAAAGAAAATAAATGAGGGGGAAGATGGGAAAGACGAGTAAGCAAAAATGGAGAATCAGGTGAAAGTAAAACAAATAAGATACATTTTTGAGGCAAAGTAGTTACCAAGGTACAAGCAGCCAAGGAGGAGTTGGCAGTAACTCAACTAGTGTTAACCACAAATCAGATATTGGCAAACATCTAGAAAGTGACTAAAGTATTATATTTTTTATTCATGTTTGGATTATTTTTATATTATCCTTGTTTATATATGTTTATTCCTGTTGATTTTCTCCATTGTACTGCTCTGTAAAGTTTTTAGTTCCAAACACAAGTTTGAAAAAGAGCATGGCTGACTTCAGGAGTTAGTTGGTCATAAAGGCAAGTGGTCAAGACCACCCCAAGGACTTCAACATACAGTTCATGGTATCAACCAGTCACTGAAATCCTCCCGCCAACTGAGAGAATGGTGTAGTACATGTGTGAGCATCCTTTCGTGTTTTGAAAGAGTGTAGAAGTATTGTGAGTGCCTCAAAGTTGTGGGTCTGGGACTTACACGCCTTCCCTGTTCATCACTTGCCACTGTTGTAATTTAATATTAAATCTAATCTTGCAACTGTCTTTTACAGGGAGATAATGGCGAGAAAGGTACTCCAGGCCCACAGGTCAGTGACATAAGATGTGTCTATAAAATGTGAGCCATACAACCCAGAATAAGATTCAAATTATCAAAAATGCAGGCAATGCTGTATGCAAGTAGAGGGAGATGGGTTTGCTGTACAAGAAGAGGCTCTGCCATCTTCAACGTAATGTGTGGAACAGCTGGATCGGCCAAGAAGTCTCTTCGCTGACATGCACTGTATCAAGAAGGGCTTGCCATTTATGGGTTGAAGCAAGTGCTGTGCCTAGATGGGAACCTGCTATTTCTTGGACGATGTATTGGCTATGTATGGAGGTGTTCTGTCATCGCATCTGGGATGTTCACAGTTCCTATAAGGGCTTTACCGTCTCATGGTCGATATGTTCTCTTTGAAGGGGTTAAATTCTCCTGCATGATGTATGCGCTATCCTTCAAGGGAGATGTAGTTTCTCCGGTTATGGGTGCACCATCCATGGTGGGGTTTTATGTGTCGATATGTGAACCTATCACTGCAGATGCCATGTAATTTTGTAGGTACTGAAGTGATTTTCCCAATTAATTTTGTTATCACATCTGACGTGACACTATCTTTTCGACCATTGGTATTTCTTACCTTCCTGTTGATAGTGTTTACCCTGTCACTGTTGATGTATGTTCCATTAATGGGTGTGCCTGCGCCCTAGTTTGTTGTGTTACATATCCTGTAGGTGGGGTTTACTCTCAGATACGGACGTCTTTTCTCTTATTGTTGCTATTTCCCTCTCACTTTTGGTGATGACTCTCCCTTGGTGATGTCTGCTGTCTTGTTTGTGGTGCCCTCCTGCCAGTTGGTAGTCTCCTTCCTCTCTTTGTCAGTGTTGGCTCACCAGTTTGTGGTGGGTTGACTACAACTCATGTGTTATACAAGTAGAGTGGATGGTCCTTCACAGTTTAACCTAAGCTCTTCTTTCCTATCACAGGGTGGTAGAGGTGACTTTGGACCAAAGGGAGCTCCTGGCCCTAAGGGAGAAAAGGGATTGCCGGTAAGTATTTGACAGGGGGGAACAAGGGCACTTCCTCTATGCCCGTCAGGGGCCTTTCTGCTTTTTCATGCTCAGAACTGCTGTGTCTGGCATGGCACAACTGGATGATGGACTGTATCCTAAAGAGTAAGACAAAGAAGGTATACTATAACTTAAACAAGACTTTCCTTAATATAAGTATTACAGCAGCCCTGTGCTGCATTACTTTTAGCAACACCTTTTGAGTCAAAACTAGTGGAATCATGGACATCTCGGATTGCCAGATGGGAGCCTATTTTAATCCAGGTGACATATAGATCTCAGTTTCCTTTCAGGGAAGTTTTGAAGAAGATTATTGTGGGATCTTTTCAAGGCAGCGCTATAGTTCATAGTTGCTAAGAGAAACAGAAGAATATCAGATCAGGGATTGCAAAATGGAATTTAAGAGATGAATCCAGGGGCAATTATCCTGATGTTGGAAATATAAAGAAATGAGGCTAGGGTATCGAGGATCATTAGGATCCACCATCATGGTCGCATGAGTTACTGAAAATATTTACAATGATGGATTTCAAAGTTGTATTAGGTATTGAAGGATCCTAAAAACTGGGATTGTGAGGTTGTAAACGAGTCAGCGAGGTCAGTTAGTCAAGGATCATGAGGTGGTAATAGTAGTTGGGTTCAATCAGGATCCTGCGTAGCTAGAGCTTCTGGTGCCCGGGGCTATCCCTCAGATTACCGCCCATGGCCGGGGAAAAAGGATGGCGAGTAGAGGGGGGGGGGGACTGGCAGGGTTTAAGTTACAACGCCACTCTCTACTTCACTGTAGGTCTCCCCGCAGCCCATCTATTCTTGTGCCTCACACCCAGGGGTTTAATATCTTCGCTATGAAATATGTATTTTCTGCATCAAGAGAAAGCAGTGAGGAAACTGAAAGCCAGGTGCAGGGGAACATTTCACACACAAAGCACTGTTCCCATTCCTGGCTGAGGGTCACCAATAAGAAAACGATGGGGGGGGAGGAGGGGGTGATAACAGCCTCATCCATTACAGGTAATGTTAATGGCTGAAGCTCTCAGTTAAATCTGGGATGCAAGGGCGTCAATGTAATGCATTCCCTTATTTACAGTTGAAAAAATACAATATTCCTATCTACGTAAGGTCTTGGGTCTAGTTCGCGCTATATAAAACTCTAAAAAAACAAAGATCCAGCAGAGGGCTGTCACCTCAGGGTTAGATAGAGTTTAGTTGTAGGAGGGCCCAGTGCGGTTAGAGTGGTGGTGGGATAGAGAGAGAGTGCATGCTTCTGCATGCCAACACTGCAAAGAACAGTCAGCAGAACAAAAACATTTATGGCAGTGTTATTTTATTTTTGCCGGGCTAGAGTTTTTAAGTGAAAGCCAAATTTGTCTTTGCATTATACCCAATATCTGAAATGCAATCATTTTAGGAAGTTGCTTACATAAAACTGCTTCCAACATATTTTTCCAACAAATTATGAACTTTATATTGGTGTTCATACTGGTGTGTTTTATTTCATACTACAGATTTCATATTTATTCGGAATATTATCAATCATAATATTTTTTGAAAAGTAACAAGCAACTAATGATTTATTATTTTAGGAAGAAGGGTAAAGATGTGGACATGTATTATGAGAAATAAACCACCCTCCGCCATGAGAATGCTGCAGATCACATCAGAGTTCTATGACTTCATAGCGCAATTCAGCTCTCAACCTTCTCCTTTTATACGTACTTGGGAACTCCTTGGTGACTTGCAGACATATGTATGTCATCTTCAAACCACTTTTTAAAACTGAAAGAGACAACTGATAGGCCTCACCAACCTGCCATAGAGATTTGTCCGTAACCTGCAGGTTGCAGGACAGAATTCTAGGAAGAAGATGAAAACCCGAAAGTTCAGGGTTTGACTTTCAGTAAGACAATCGGAGGGTTAATGCACCTTCCGCAGAGATCTCTTTGTCACCTACAGGTTAGAAGTCTAGTAAGACAACTTCGTGAGTTAATGCACCTGCCGTAAAGGTCTGCATGTAACCCGCAAGTGACAGCATCCAATCCAAAAATACAAACATGAGTGCCATGCCTTTGGCCAAAGGGAGCACACATTGAGTGGCGAGAGATCATTTGCTTTGCGGCTTGCACAATTTCAGTGGCATCTCAGGCATGATCTGCGCCATAACGACATACTTCCCGCCGGAGCGTCACTTTTTTCCCATTTCAATCGTGCAGCTTCAGTACAAATTACCCATTGAGCCAGCATCCGCAATATCACCAGCTCGTTAGACGCAGCAGCACAAGATCTCTTGCGCTCAGCATTTAATATAACCAGGCTGCCCTCCTAATTTAATCCGTTTGCTTTCCATTTAGAACTCTCCTCAAAGTGCCGAGCATTCATTTTCACAGGAGACCAGCAACAGGAACAGAGATGTATAATGCTGGGCATCGAAACTGGTAGTAATATAGAACACCCGAGTTTGACAATTAAAGATCACTTCTTTAGAGTCGAGATGTACAAATTGTTTTTTCGCATGCTATCGCTGTGAGCAGATTATGCAGTGACGGACTGGCTGCTCAGAAACAGCCGCCGCACATGTGCCCACCGCCCCATAATAGTGCCGCCTGGGGCGGACCGCCCCCCTCTCCTCCCGCCCCCCTCTCCTCCCCCCCCCCCCGCCCCCCCCCAGCTACGCCAGTGTGAAGATGTATTAAAAGGGGAATTAAGTCAGGACATCAGGACCTCACATTTTGTTCAAAGTTATGTTATGTTATGTTAACCTCTTTTTATAACGCGCACAGATACTAGAAAGTGTCCCGGCGCGGGATGAGACTCGCGTTTCTCGGATCCTCAGATTATGTTAGAGATGGTGTGTTGCCAGGTTATCTCAGATCTTAATGTTGTGTGAGGAGTGTGAAGCCATAGCAACCAATGCATCAGGGATACAGAGGTTGTATTTGGAGGTCATGGAAGGCACGTTATCACCTCCTGGGATTGACCCATATTTTAATCTTATTAAAATAACATATGAATATTGCTGGTACCATCTACTCTCTTTCTTTTCAGGGCGATCCAGGACCTGGAGGAGAGCCGGGCCTCAGAGGTGGACAGGGAGATCCTGGACCCGAGGTGTGTCTATGCTAAGTACACTTTTTTTTAATGCCCTTTACCCTGCTGTATGTAAAGCTCCCAGATCGTTCTCATTTGCCTGTCGTTTCTTCACTTTCCCACTTACATCTGTTATGTATTATCATATTGGGCTGTGGGATGTCATGCTAGCTAATGTTATGCTATTTTAATTATATTGATTAGTTCTGTAGTGCTAAGATCACCTCAAGTTGTCTGTTTTGGGGAATAGGAGAGTTTTTAAAAAAGGACCATGAGATAGGGAAGTAGGTACAAGATAGGAGGAATGGAGATGGAGTGAGTGTACCAGATACTGGGATGTTTGTTATGGTTTTGTTGATGGGCCCATCTGCAGTCTATAAGCCTAATTGAGAGTTCTCCACTGTCTTGGTGGAACATCTTCCAGAAAGTGCTCCAATGGGCACGATGGGAATACTTCTCATGCAAAACCGCTGCTGAGGAGTCCTCCATGTTATGTCAGCCCGCTCAGCAATGTTTTTGTTTCTCAAAGGCAACTCTCATGGGATTTTGTTTCTGAGAAACAAAAAAGAACAACCCTCAGTCATTGGAAGATTTTTAACACTGTGAGCCGATGTACAGTGGGTGTTCTCCATGCCCGTCAGGTGTATTTCTGCTTTTTCATATTCAGAACTGCTGTGTCTGTAATGGCTGCACCAGAAAGGAAAAATTAATGTTGGAAGTCATTGTCCATTAGAGAATGCTTCACAGTATTATTAGCTAGTGCAAACCAGGCACTTCACCCATTTCTAAATCATATTTTAAGATTCTCCCACTGTTCCAGTCCATTTGGCCCCCATAGCCTGTTGTGGATCTTTGGCCATAGGCATCTGGTTGGTGGGCAGGAAGGAAGAAGCACAATAGGTAAGACATGGGAACAGGAAGAGGAAGAAAGTAGAAGCAGGTGCCACTGTAGCTGGAGCCAATTTCTGCTCTCTGGTACCTCTGTCCTACTCCTCCGTAACTCCATCTTCTCTACTTTCACTCTCAATCATTTCTTTCTACTCTCCCCATCTTCCCACATTTTCGTCTTTACCCTCCCATCATGCTATCTTCAAGCCCACACGTCCTACACCCTATGCAATCTCTCAGTGTTTACCATCTAACATCATCTTTCCTTTTCCTTTCTGCTCTGCCAATACTGTTGCTGAGTCATAACAGTTTGGTCTTTCATCTAAATGTGGACTGCTTTTACTGATGGCCCTTGCTTGCTGGCCACTACCGGCTATTGCAGCTAGGACTACCAGTAGGAGATTCATAACTGCATGATGCAAGCTATGGGTAATGGTAGTTATCAAATAAATTGTAGTGAAGTAGGGATTGATGAGAGGATTCCTGGCAGTAAGCACGGCTCATCCACGGACACGGACAATGATTGCAGAGGGCAATGTTTAGAACATTCCTCACACTGCCTTGCTTCTCTATCTCCAAGGATAATGGTTGCCTGCCTCTTTCTGTTGGCTGAAGATGTTGAAGACACATACAAGATGCCTTGAAAGACAGGCAGCTGAGCAGGGTGAAACCCGCATGGCGTTTCATACCCCGTTCCTCATTTACCACCCCATGCAGCTTATGATCAGATTGTAAGGCGATCTTCCAGCTCTACTGCTACAGTGTGTAATTTGTTGTTTATTTGCAGGGAAATCCAGGACCTTCAGGTGACCCAGGGCTAACGGTAAGAATTTGTCATCATTACTTCCATGCTGTTAAGGTCTGTTGTCTTCACAGTAAATGTTCACACTGAGTCAATCATTCTATGAGTGCGGCTAGATCTGTAGCCCTCCTGGCTTATAGTGGGCTAAGGTGTGCTCAGCCTTCCAATGTGATTAACTTAAGTACCACTAAATGGGAAATGGCTAAACCGGTTATTTACAGCAATTAGAAATTACAAACTTGCTACGTAAAAAGAAGCTAATCTTATTGCATACTTGCAAGCTCAAATCCAGCCTGCTTCTTTTCCACTACAATTCCAACAGATTGACTCTCTCATACTTCACATTCTGAATGTGAAACCTTCTCATTATGGCTTAGGTGCTGTATATTTGTCCACTGTTGAGAAGAGTCACAAGGACATTGCTTACCTTGCCTCACCTTTGAGAAGAGGCACACTCGCCCCCACAGTGTGTGTGACCACCATTTACCGTGAGGTTTGTGCGGGACTCACCTTTGATTCAATTTTTCCAACAGGACTGTGACGTGATGACATATGTGAGAGAAACCTGTGGCTGCTGCGGTGAGTGCCGAGTCTTTTCATCTGCACTGCGTCAGGTTCACACAACAGACACAGACAGTCCCACGCGGAGCTTTTAGGATTGATGGGGTGAATGCTTTAAATGTAATTCACGTGTCAATGGTTTAAGGTAGGGAACGATCTTGTGGTCTGTGTTTTAGGATTTGCTCTGTAGTGGGCTTCTTCGTTGAAAGCTGATTTGGCAAGCCTTCAGACCTTCACAGTTTAAGCAGCGTTTGGCACAAGGACTTTCTAGTTTTACAGAGTGCTATATATGGAGTGAGCCTATTTGATCCTTGTGGGTTTAGACATTTCTGGTTTGTGGTTATACATTTTGAGGTGGGGAGACAGCGGTATTGGCCAGAGGCTTGTTGGCTCGATGAATGCTCATTTTATATGCGGGTTGAGGTTTTTTAAAATGGATTATATTTCAGGTTTGGCAAATCATTGTTTTTTAATTTGCCTGGGGAATTGCTAGCATGAGCGCTACTGGTTCAGGTATTTTTTTTATTAAAATGCTTAATATGTTTTGCTGGTTAAGTGGTTTCCGTGTTATTGGTTGGTGGTTTTTGCAACTGTATTTAGTTAAATTCTTTTTGCATTTCCACCACATATGATATACATACATTACTTGAAGATGTGCATGAGAAACGACCACATTTGGTACAGAAATCAGTATTTGGAAAAACTGATGGAGAGAGAGACAGTACATGGTAACAATGCCAGGTGGCAACACACTGCGCATTTGTAGAGATAGGACAGTGTCGTGAGGGAATCTGTCTGGCAAATAGACGTTTGCACTCTTTAGTGCATGTGTGAGGTATTTGGAAGCGAGAAGATCAGAGGGGTTGAATTTGCAGATGCAAGATTCGGACACCAGGGAGGGAGGAGTGACAGAGTCAAGGAGACAGAGATTGACTTTAGAATCAGTGAATGAAAGGCAAGTAAATAACCTCGTACACACAAAAGGGAAGGGGAGGGTCCGAGGAGAAAATCTTGAGACATGCGAGGGTTAGCTCCCCAATCTTTCCCAGCAGTTCCTCGTGCCTGGAGTACCAACTGTGAGAGCGGTGCCCCCTTCCTGAGCTGTATGCCAGGTTAAGGCGCGGCTATTCCCCACAATATGCGGGTACCACTAGTGAATCCCCACAGAAGAAAAAGATCACTGGTTTTGTATTCTGAATTTTCTTTTCCATATAATGTTTGCACCTTGTCATATGTTTTTTTCACGATTCATATAATTGTGAACGAAACTAATATAGCAAGCAGCAGCACACTCTGGTCCTGACGAACGCTGCGACACCACTACAGAGTGTCAATAGGCTGAAACATATAGACCTTTCTTGCTCTCGTCTCCAACTCACAGGTATATGTTACCCCTGCTAGTGCTCTTGTTTCAATCCTGGCCCCAGGACGAGCTAATAAAGGTATATTATGTACCTGGTAGCCAGTTTTATCCCGCTTTCTCACTAGCTTTATATTTTTTTTGCACTGCGTATCTTACCGAACCTAGTTTGGTACTCCTCATTGTCGGATTTATTACATCCAAAACTAGGAACAAAACATCCCTGAGCTCCTCCCTCTCAGAGAAGGGGTTGTAGCCCGTGGCGGGACTAGGCTTTTCCGACACGAGGAGAATCCCAATGGTGAAGCATGACACCTAAGGTGGGTGAGGGATTTCGTCCTAAGTAATGGATACCCCTAGGGACACCGAAGGCTCATCTTGGATGCTTTCTCTCTTCTCTTTGTTTTCATTCCAGACCGAGGGTTCTATGTGGTGTTATAAGTAAATAACCTCACCTTTGGTTGACTGAAAGCATTGGATGGCCAGTATTCAATGACATTGAGGTAGTCTGTTACGCCGCCTTGGGTCGGAGGTAGACAATTTGGTGTAGTCAAACAAGAGTTGGTCAGAGCAGCCAAACTAGGACATAATATCACCAGAATAAGTGCTGTTAAGGGCAGAGAGGAAGGGACTGAGGCTGAAGCCTCAGCCACTAATAATCAGTGGCACCGATCTAGCAGATAACTAAGGCAGAACCATTATCAAGGTACAGGTAGGGTCAAGAAAGTGCATTCCAATATACAAGTGTCTCATGTTTCTGGGAACATCTTACTGTCAACAGTATCAAAGGCAGAAGAGTTGCCCAGATGCAGAAGTTTGGAGATATTATGGGTGTGGTGAATGGATCTGGTGACACCAGCTGTGCATTCCCACAGGAAGCTGGAGATCTGAGAAAGGATTCCTGAGGGAATCCATTTTGTAGAACCAGATTGGATAAGATTGCAAAGGCTTTGATGTATTGTCTATGTTAAATACAAGACTATGAAGGGATTTCAAGCAGAAAAGAAGGGAACGGATGTGAAGGGGGCGGTACTTGGTGGGTGTAGAAGATTCAATTAAATACTTCTTGAGTATAGGGACTATAAAAGTGATTTTGAAGTGATGTGGAAGAAGTGTGAGTTAAGAGATAAAGTGGTAATCACCTGCGGGAATTGTCTTGCATTGAGTGGCTTTGGGATTTTTATTTAGGGATTTGCTTATATGTTACAGCTCACTGCTATATCAGAATGCTGGTTTGGGTAGGGATTAGGAGCTGAGGTTACTCATTAAAGATCACTTGAGTTTATTTTAGTTTGAAGATTTTAGCGTTAGATCTTTGTCTGGTTCTGGTAATTTGATCACTTGGATTTGAGGGTTTAGCTTGGTTTACTGAAATATGCCACCCATTCTGCCTGCTGTCATCACATTTCCTACTGTTCTTAGTTGTAACTTGCTTTCATAATTTTTTTTTCCTCAGACTGCGAGAAGAGGTGTGGAGCTCTGGACATTGTTTTCATCATTGACAGCTCAGAAAGTATTGGTTACACAAACTTCTCCCTAGAAAAGAACTTTGTCATCAACGTAGTCAGCAGACTCGGATCCATCGCCAAAGACCCCAAGTCTGATACAGGTGAAGTTCTTGGCGAGGCCTAAATAATAACCTACAGGATGGAGTAGCCATTAGTGTGGTCAAGTAGCAGAACATGGACCTGATAACTGAAAGACAGATCCCGGGGCCATGCATGTCACCATATTTTGAGCTTTTCTTTAATTTTGTTTTGGAGGTGTGAAATGTGTGTCAGCGTTATGGCACTCTTGGGGAGCTGCACGTACTTGAGGGTAGCTACTAGTCCATTTCAGTTATGTTTAGATTTGGAAAGGAGAAGAAGCATGGGACTTAGACAATATAAAAGCTGCGAGTGCATTACTGCAATGTTTACTCTAGAGTATATAAACAATGAATTTAGGGAGGCGAAAGACAGAAGAGAGGCTAATCACTAAACTGAACAAGCCTGGAATCTGAAGAGAGCTGGGGCAGAGTAACAAGCAGGGTGATTCAGAAGAAACCTACACGGAATGCAAAGTGCTTACTAAACACAATTAACAATATAGCAGAATTCAAGCACCGAGTAAAAGTCTGGCAGGAGACACAGGAATATTCTAGTAACAAATCCAAAGCAACCAACAGGAGTTGTGTTGACACCAACAAGTGCAGTGTATGAAAAAGGAAAACAAGTCTCTGGTTACTGCAGTGATTGTCAGTAATTTCTGAGAGTACTTTTTGATAAAGAAAATGCAGTAATAATAATGAGCCTTCCCAACTCTCTTGAAAGGGGAAGCCAGAGCCGGGAAAGGCTGCAGAAATGATCTTAGTCACTTACAGTTTTACCAAATGCCAGAACAAAGCCCTATCAGTCCTATAATTCCTTTAGACATGACATGGGTGCATGGCTATGTTCCCTGTAGTCTCTGTTGCTGGTATGTTTATGAATGAGTTTCCCTCACATTTGTCCTAATGTTTTTCTTCCTTATGAATGCCTCTTTAGTTGTCCTTTTTTTTTTTACTCCAACCTGACCCAATATTGTATTTTTTTCTGTAAGTGACTGCCTTGGGTGGTTGGGATTGGGTTACTCTTCTTTATGTTTCTCCATATTGGCTTAGTTACCTTGATGTTCCAATGCTGGCATGGTTATCTGATTTCCTTCTTTTATATTTTGAGTCTGTTTTTGTCATTTATACCATAGGTGCCTGGGATATCATGGGTATTACTGAGTTTTCTTCTAATATGTCTCTGCTTTTATCTTGACCTTATTCAGTGTTAAATTTTGTGTAGGTTCAAATATAATCATGTTTCCTGGTGGGGCAATACTGGAATGGTTATTATTCAGAATACATGTCATTTATATTTTTCCTGATTGTTTGTTCGGGTTAGGTTCATTTGATAATTTAGATGGGATTACATTTCCTGATGTTGTTTTTCTCACCTTTATTCTATTTTATTCCTTGTAGGTGCCCGTGTAGGAGTGGTGCAGTACAGTCATGAAGGTACCTTTGAGGCAATTCAACTCAACGATGACCGTATTGATTCACTCTCCAGCTTCAAGGAAGCAGTAAAACGTCTTGAGTGGATTGCTGGTGGCACCTGGACACCCTCTGCACTGCAGTTTGCCTACAACACTCTCATCAAGGAAACCAAGCGAGACAAAGCCAAGGTGTTCGCTGTGGTCCTCACAGATGGTCGTCATGACCCTCGTGACCCTGACGCTGGATTGAATGCCCTCTGCCAGGGTGACGTAATTGTTAATGCCATCGGCATTGGGGACATGTTCAACAAACAGCAAGATGATGAAACTCTGAACTCCATCTCCTGCAACGACCCCACACGAGTCCGAAAGATGAAGCTCTTTTCCGAGCTTGTAGCAGATGAGTTCATTGACAACATGGAGGAGCTGCTCTGTCCAGGTCTCATATGGTTCTATTTTGACTACTTTGTTAAGGTGGTGTATAGGGTCTAGGTTACAGAGGAAGGTGGATGAGAGAAGGAAGTGCATAGACTTGTTTAATTTGAAATGAATATTGTATGATGCAATAGGAAGAGGAATACATAAAAGAAACTATGGTTCGCTATGGACTTATTTAGCATACTTTTTCAAAGTACCTGTAAGTAATTCAATTGTTAAACACAATAATTATAACTCATAAGAAAGGAGACTCGCTTAAAAACAGAAAATATTTTCATAGGTTTCAGAAAATATTTTAAAAGACTTCAGAAAATATTTTAACAGATTTCAAAAGCGACAAAGGAAAAAAAGCAATTCAAATACTCCTTGACCCAGTGGTTGCAGAGTGAGAAATAGCAATGACGTTTATTACAAGTGGGTATATAAAAAGGAGACTACTTGGGTCAGGATAGCACAGCTGTGTGTTCAATTGTGAATTGCATGGTTCTGTCTTTCATTAAATGAAAGGGCACCTGGTTTCCTTGAACCGATGTGGTTGATGGTTCTACCTTATAGTTTACATCCAAAGTTATCATCATTAGCAAAGAACAGTGAGTGGAAACTGACTGCTGTCAAATCATAGCACATATAATAGAGGCATCCATATTCAGTTATTCTAAGGTGATTCCAAATGTTAGCTAAAAAAATCAAACTTGGACTTAAGGTGCTGACTTAAGAGTCAATCAATGAGAAGCAGCAGAAAAGCAATTAATATGTGCAGTGAACAACCTCAATGGTAGAAATGGACAAAGAGAGGATATACTCTCAAGCTTTGGATGTGGAATCAGAACGCAGAGTACTGCATCATAAAAATTATATTAGGGAATGAGGCCCAAATTATAATACAAGCACTAAGTGCGAGTCAGTGATGGAAAAACATACTCACATAGTACTGTCATTAAACTTGTAAGAACTGCTGAATCAAAACAAAATCGATAGTGAAAAGCCAGTAAAAAAATGAAAAGTCCATTATCCAGAATACAAAGTTTTGAAACGTTATCAGGGGTTGTCTCTTGCCCAATCATAAAAGAAAAGTGTACACGAAGTCACCCATGTGGGTGCCAGCAGTTCCAGGGAACAGTCATTGTCTTGGGAAAAAGAAACTTTTTACATGCATGGCTTTCAGAGGCGATATTAAAGATGGCAGCCGCCAGAGCACTGGAACGGCAATCATGTAACAAGGGGAACAAACTTGACTTCAGGGAAAGTTCAAGGAAAAAAAGGACAAAAGTAGTACATAAGTAGATGTCAGTGCAGTACATAAGGAACAATGATTAGAGATCTGAATCTCTAAATTGGTGGTGACTAGAATCTCTTTGCAATAACATGGGAGACAAAGAACAATAAGTTAGAACTAACATTAAATTTTGCACGAAAGGAAGAACAGAAACCATAGGATGGTGGAAATTGTTGGGCTCAAGGAACGAGATATGATCAAAGACAGAGAGATGAGTTAAGTAGAGGAGAAGTATAGTGGGGATGAGAAAGTAAAAGAGAACAGTGAAAAATAATTATATGTCATGATAGAGTTTGAATAGGCAAATTAAATTCAAGACATCAGAGGTCTTCAGGTAGTGAGTTCCAGAAAAAAGGCGCTGAGCCAGCGAAGGACTGAGTGGCAACTGAGTGGGATTTGAACTTCTTGGTTTCAAGTCTGAAGATATCTTTGCTTGTGAGGCTTTTAGACCTTCCTGAGATTTTAAGGCAGCAGGCAAGTAGGCTGATTGTTGCATATGACTGGATTTGCATGTGATACAGACAAAACTGAATCAGGCGTTGCTTAAAAGTTGGCTGGTATAGGGTGAGGAATTACATGCATTTCCTCATTAGATTTAGCATGCATCAGAATTTACAGCATGATTTCTCCTAATACATTCTGACCTGCTGAAATTCATCAGAACAAACATGCTGGGGTGAGATCTTTATCAGTGATTTGCGCAGGGATTGGAATTTACCAATCCATTTGAAATCAGGGCCTTAGAGAGATGATCCATTTCTATGATTATGTTCTACATTACAGAGTTCACTCTCAATATCACTGTCTTATTTATTGTTTTGTGCTCTTACGTATTACATTGTTTTGCTCACCCTTTGTGACCATTTTTATCTTTCCACTCCAGATCCTCAGATTGTCTGCCCGGATCTCCCATGCCAAACAGGTAAAGAAACATCATTTCATGTGTATTGCTGTCACTCTCCTCTTGTGTTTTGCAGTCTGTGTCTGCTTGTCATGCATTCAGTATCTCCCTTTGATCTGGATTCATCAAGTGTTGTGTCTTGTGTGGATGATTACATGAATCTCTTTGTGTAGTATTGTGTAGTGGGTGTGACTGTGTCATGTATGAACTAAATCAGGGAGGAAAGATGAACCAAAGGATCTTGAATTTAGACCTAAGATGAAAAACTAAACTGCATCCGTGCTTTTTTAAAGCAAACTAGCAGTAGATCAGGGTCAAAAAGCCACATGGAAAATATTGCTAAAACTAGAAGTTGAAAAAAATACGTAAATCCTTCCCTGAGTAAAAGACACATTCCAAGGCGACCCAAATTAACCCGCAACAGAACAGATTCTTCTAGTGGTGGGGCCCGTACACAGCTCTGGCAATACACCCCAATCCTGACCTTAAACACCGTTATCCATTTCAACACTGAGCAGAGGCGTAGGTACACTGATGCAATATGATCATGACCTGCAGCCACTACAGTGGTTCCTTTATTGAAACCGCATGACAGCAGACTACCTTCTGCAGGCTTGCAGCTCCTGAGCAGGCAAATGTCTTTTTGATTGAAATATAACGAGATCCTCAGTTTATCATGTTAAGTGTCAACCTTCTATGGATTCTGCCAAAACTTCTTAGGTAAACCCATGGAGAATTGCAAAAATTGGTCTTTCGACACGTGTACGAACAACTTGCAGTCATATGGAGACTTGAGGTAATATTATGTCTACTGTAGGCCCAGTTAAAATAATTATCATGGTAGTTTTGCGTAGTTTTATTTTCTATTACTTACGCTTCACAAAATTCGTTACTGACGGAGGACTGGTTCAACCCAAAAATGTGCCATGTTTCAAAAGTTGAACATGTTCTATTTTCCCTATTTACCCTAAATAGGTGCTGCTACATAGCAAGGCAATACCATTGCCTGGCAACTCTATTGTTGCCTTTAAACCAGAGTCAGAACCAAGGCATGTTGCAAAATGATTAAGTTGTTATAAAAGTAGATCATAATTTATTCACCACAAATCCCAACAGGTTTAATAAAAAAAAAAGTAGGTAGAATAAGTAAGAAAGCAAGAATGTATCCGCCTGTTACTGAATTCTGGCTTTGAGGCTAATACAACTCAATAGCCAGATCTTCCTTTGCAGGAAGAAAAGAGGATTTAAATAGCGGTTTCCTAGGGAGAATCTCACCCAGCCTGGGATCTGAATCAAACATGTATATTCCTGGTACGTTAAGCACCGCTCTAAGGAGAAGGGTCCTGTTGGTATTGTTTCACCATCACGGACTGTGAAGGAAAGCTATCAATCCCTTTCAAGAAGATGTGAAGACAAAGCGCATTCTGCCTCATTTAGACCAAAGACTAAAGCTAAAGACCCTAAGAAGCCAGTCCCTTCTAAAGCGGTAATGTCTAAGATCCATATTCACACTAACCTTAGAAAAATGTTAAACAGCTTCCAAAGGTTTCCCAAAGACGGGTTGAGGTTACATTACGCAAATTCTAGCTCCCAGCCGTTGTCCTTTATACATTTTTTCACTATATGTTATTTGTTTAATAAAATGCCACACTGGTTTTAAATTTGCAAACATCGGAAATGCTCTTCCTGGCAGATGATGCTACCATTTGGAACTCAATGCCTTCAATCCATTCTGCATTTTGCAGTGAGACAGTGATAAGCATAGTCAGGTAGACAGATGCGGGCAAACAAATGGATTTCTCTGTCAAAGACAATTTACATATCTTAGCCCACGTTCCGATTGGTAGCAGTGACAACTTACATTGTACTTCAAATAGATGATCGTATCGTCCAATATGTAGGTTTCTGACTGGACAAGCTCATCCAGAGATGTTCAAAACCCCTTTTTTGAATGTACAATCAAAAAATCTTATTTTTTATGCCTTGAGTAGTTAAGAAATAGCTTGGCATTCAAAGGCTTGCTAGAAGAAACTTGTTCACAGTGAAATGAAGACAGATAGGGCTTTGGTGTTACACACTTCAACCGTTTCCATATTGAAAGAGTCTACAGTGCTTAATTTGTAAAAGGATGAGTTCTGGCGGTTCTATTAAAAAACAGCACATTGAATACCAAGATTGAATTTACCTCAGGACATCTTTCATCCACTACCAGACACTGGCGCCCCTTTATCCCAGCTAGCTCCCTTTGTGCTCGTTTTCCATCCTTCTGTCCCTCGTGCTTTTCCGTTTGTGTTTTTTTCTCTCTCTTAATCGTCGTTAATATCGGAAAAATAAGTGCTGGTCCAAAAAATTGATGGCTGGTGGGCCCCACTGGCAACTGCCAGCTCAAATTAAGCCCTAGAAAGAGATCAGAACATAAGAATTTGGAGCGATAACTGAGTACCACTTGTAAAAAATCTAAATATGAGTTATTGACAGACTTAAATTTAAAGAAGGTGCAAAGGACAAAAAATATAAAAGAACAATAAAATCTATGTCTCCAAATTCAAACTCCAACAGAAAGACAATTGGGAGGTACGTCAGTTGTACTTTGGGTTTATGTGTGAGAAGATAGCAGCTGGAAGAAACTCTGAGGAATCCATCTTACGAACTATTAAAAAACACGCATGCATCTCTTTTGCCAGATCTTGCCAGAAAGTGCTTGTGCCCAATTCCACAAATGAGCTTCATGTGATTCTCTGGTCTTCTAAGCACTTAGGACAAAGTCTCCAGTTGCAGAGGGACTGAAAGAATATTTTAGAACCCAGAAAAGAAATGTGATATGGATGCTCTCAGCAAGGAGAATCCTTGTGTGACTACACCACTCATTCAGTAGACCATCAACACTGAGATGCTGATGGCCTGGCCTTAAGCCATACCTCAGCCATAACTATTTCTAAACTCAAATATTTGGATGAAGCTGTCCAATGGTCTCAGAAGGGAAGCACTATGACCATCCATGGACAAAATGGATACTCAGTATGTTCATACGGCGCACCCTGGTCATATTCTTGCTTGATGACAGCATAACTGTGCTCTAGAGGCTGAACTGTGCAGGTGCGGTAGAGGCAACACTGATACAACAAAGCCACATATCACCTATCAAAGGTATCAATCTGGATAATGTAAAGTAGGCCTGGACCTCTTAAACTGTCTATGTGAATACATTTTTTGTAACATCTGAGTGTCTCGAGGGATGAGTATAGGTAGTGCGAAGTCGTAAAACTCTTCACATAGTTTGTGATTTGTGTTTTGTCGTATGCTTTGTAGTGCTACAAAACGTACTACAAAGTGCAGTTTGAGATTCAGCACACTGTGTATATAAGCAGAATGCTCTCCATTCCTAGAGAGTTTGATTGCTTGGAAGTAAAGTAGGCTTTCTTGTGCAATCAGAGTGGACTGTACTCACCACTGAAGACACAGCCATGTCCTCCTCTGGTTTGTCTTTCAGGTATTCGGATGATGGACAGAACTGTTATTCCCTAAAAAATTCATCCAAATGTTCTTCGTTCAAAAATGTTAGGTTGAAGAAGAGAAGAGCAATTTCTGGATGATCTAAATTACCTTTCTTCAGATCACATAAAAATCTATCACATGGGGGTTTGACAGCAGGCAGATTAACGTGGAGTGGAGGAACTTTGAGCTTCTGTGTCTCAGGCATCAAGTGATGTAGAGTGATGATTGTTTGCAGCCATCTACTGGGAGACAGGCCAGCCTGAATTCTGTTGTCACTTGCCCATACCACAGTGCCACTCAAAGATCATTGTTTCTCATGAAATATTTTAATTGGAGGGTCTGAAACACAGCAATTAATTTGGGAATGCTCCCCACCGCCTTGCCTTCCCAAAGCTGGGTAATCTCTGCCTAAAGATCCCCCCAACCATGGAGAATTTGTCTACATAAACTGATTAATAAAACCCGAAGGCTCAAATAGCACTCCCACACAAGCATCTTACTCAGTCCACAGCGTATCTTCCCCTGTGTGCTAAAGGGCAGACATTCTCGGACAGTGAGCTCCCGCTATGGATAATTGAAACATGTTCATGGTAAACAGGCATAGTTCACCCAACATCAGCTGAACATGCTAAAATTGTTAATGGCAAAGGGTTCAGCACATACCACTGCTGTGCCACAGTCTCTTCTTGTTGGTTCTTTTTGGTAATAGGATGTGAGATCCTGCTGTCCTTGGTGTGTAGAGATCTCTAAGATATAAAAAATAATCCAGCTAGAAATGTTCTTCTATCAGCAGGATTTTGTCTTTCACTATCTCTGCTTTGCTTTTGAGCTTTCCTCAAGAGGTCCTTAGATCTCTAGGGCGATTTTACCCCTGGTCTGAGTCATGTCCTTATAATAACCTTCACTGCACTACTTGATCCTGAGGGTGCTAATATGCAAAAAAATAAGTTTTGGAGTATGTTTTGCTCAACCGTTGTTCACTGATTGCTTTGCCAGGGGCTAAGGAAGATGTTCCTTAACTATGTCCTCATGATTTCTTGCACCAATCCTTCCATTCTTGCTGGACATGCGTTTTTCCACAGCGTCTCACAATCCTTGGATCTCTTCACTGTTAGATGGTGCCACATCACATTTGGGGACTGTCATTACTGATGGTGATACCCTTTGCACTGTCTCCATTTTCAAGTAGAACACAACACACATTTGGACTAGAATACTCCTGCAGCAGGCATTCTGTCTGGCCTGGTGGTAATCTGTTAATTGGTATGCATAGCTTTTGATAGAAACCATATTGTCTACCTACTTTGGTGGTTTGGTTTTTGAGCTTCTTTCTAAAGACTTCCCACTTTCTCAGAGTCTTTGCCCAGTTTGCCCAGTTTCTCCAACAGTTAAACTGTTTCTGAAGTACCTCAACTTTATTCTTTCCCACTGTCACAATCATGCTACAGTGGGCAAACTCTGTGCTCTGTTCCAAATTTTAAAAAATCAGTTTTTTTCTGGGTTTCTCAGAAAACCCTGAGCTATCCTTCTTATCTCAAGATTTCCCACCTAACTGAAACTCATCTTATTTAGAGTTTTCTGCAGTAGCAGAAGTCCAGTTAAAGAGACTGAGAAAATCTGTATTTCTGTATTTCTTTTGATAAATACATTGTATATTGCAATTGCACTGCCTTGCAGAAACTGAAACAATATAATTGCTACAAAATGCAGTATGCTTTTAACCATGAAGGAATACATGAATTTACAGTTTCAGTAAGTTTGGCTTTTAAGGGACTTTTATTAACTTAAGCTGGTGAAAGAGATTTGCTTATAAAGGGATAGGATACAGAGCTAATACTTTCTACTCAAACTGTCTGTTTATCAGAAACTTCAATTCCATGTGCAGATGCACCATACTGTGCTCTGTCGAGCTTCATATCCGATTCCAGGGACTTGCCTATATGTGCTACACTTCATGCAAAGCAACCTGAGCAATGATTGGTCTGCCGGGATTGAAGGTTCACTTCACTCTGAAATTCCTCTGTCCATGTCCATTAGGCCTTCAAATCTCATTGCATACATGAGGCCCCATGAGCCTGATGCCCTTCCAGATTACATTATGATCGAACCCAGTTGGAGTGGCGGGATTAGAAAACCAGCCACTGCCTGGTTATGTACTCACCAAGCCCATAATATGTGATCTAACCTCGGAAAATTAGAAAACATAATCTGCCAATGAGAGCCCTATCTCTAGGCAGCTATAGAGTCTGATGTTAAGTTTGGCCACAGAGCCATTGTTGTGCGAGTGGAACTGCCTCCACCCTATCAGCAGGGGTATGGCCTTTGAAATTACAGCTGCCTGCCATTGCAGTAGACCCTTTTGCACCAAAACCTCTAGCGAATGCATGGCGGAAACTGCTTGAGGGTGACAAAATCATGCCAAAAGGTTCAATGGTAGACCTCTCATCATGCCAGTGAGTACTAGAGAGGAACCCCTCGAAGATGTGGATCCATCTAACATAGCAAATTTACCAAATACACTTGAGGGTTTTCTGCCAGCACATGGGAGACATTTAAAAATATGTTCTACCTCTGATTGTTATGGTTTTAATTATGGCTGTGGACTGATGGAAATGACAGAAATGACATCAGACTCATAATGCTTAATTGGGTGGCCCCATTCAATGCCAAATCTGCTGTTGTCAGGCACACTGAAAGGTGTTGCTAATGGCCAAGCCAGCAATTGCTATGCCATTCAGAATTAAGTACCCAAAGTGCCACCCTCTAAATCCTGCGGTGGTGTAGGAGGGCAGACAGGATTACTGCCTATTTTTTCACAAGGTTGGGTCTAACCCACCTTAAAAGGAAGCTCGCAATCAGACTTCAGTCCCAAACTCATTCATATGTCACCAATATGTATGAATAACGTCCTCTCTTACCCCAGCTACTACTTGTCACCGCAGAGCTGGGTAGCATGCACATAAACATTCATTAAATGTTCATCGAAGAGAAGTGCGAACTCGCCTTCAGGAAGGAATCTATGTAGCGTTCAGAATCCCCCTTACATGTAGATACTTCCAAATTCCCTGCTCACCCTCTGAGCTAAGTTTACATATCACTAACCCTGGGCAGAGCTCGCAGAGTTTCACTCCCCGGAATTCTCTGGAGTTAAAGAAAAACTCCGCTAAATTCCGTGGAGTTCCAAGAGCGGGTAGAGTAGGCAACCACACTACTAACTATCCCTGCGTTGTGTTGAATAAACATGACCGGTCCTGCCTTACTGTACTGCTGTGGTCATTATTCTTTTAAATCATGTACTTTGACCGCAAAAGCATGATGGATGCATTTGCTTGGACTTTTGCAGGTTAATTTAGTTAACTTTGGCTCCATTTTACAGCCGCTTTGCCTATAATGAATCATGCTGCCAATAATGAATCATGCTGCCTAGATTGCATCTGAGTGACCATTCCCAGCTAGGAAGATCGGTCGCCACCCACTGCTGGCATGGCACAGTAAAGCTGGTACACGACTGGCAGACTGCGATGCACTGTGCCACCCCCCATGATCCCTGACGTGGAAACGTTTCAAGTTTCACTTTCAGAGCGAGCTAACAGCAAAGTTGAGATTGTGGGGAAAGGAAGCTGGAACGAAGCTATGTGCACACAGTAGCCCAAGCAATGTCTGCCAGACTCTGCAATAAGGTATACGTTTCAGTGGCTGCTACAATTACCGTCATGTCCGGTGCTCCCGCCAGGCCTCTTATTTCATGGCAATATGAAATACTTAACTAACACTACATAATGGAGTCCACTCCACACCCGAGCCACTTCACGCCACAATCATTTAATGCAGCATATAAATAGAATAATTTAAATTTCAACAAAAACTGAATTCTCAGGTGCACTGCAGAGATTTGTGCTTACACAGTCTGGCGCACAAACGCACGTCATGTACACAGTCCTTGTTCCCCCTGGACTCACCTTCCGTATTGGAGTGTGCCTCCTGTAATCAGCAAATCAAGATCGGGTGTATACTCACAAGAAGGGCTAAAAGGTCCCTTTAACATTGCCAAACTGTGCTGCCTGTGTGTGGGTCCCTTTTCAGCCGTTAAGGAAGCCGATTGCATGCCTTATGCCGCGTCTGCCCTGTGCAGCATCTGGTGCTATTGCTGCCTCTCTGTGGAATCAGCAAGAGCTTGCGTCGTGACCGGAGCGTCCCCAAGCAATGACATACAAGGTCACAGTGATACCTGGCACCCTCCAGAGACATAGCATGCCACGCTTCAATTTAGCATCCTGCCAGCCTGATAAGTACGGCCTGCGTGTGTACATAATAGGCTGACCAGAGCACTGAGCGTGCCGGTAAACTCCACTCCGCTTACGTTTTTTGATGACCTTCACACTCCAAGCGGAGTGCGGAGTCACAAAATTCCGCAAACTCCGCTGGCAGAGCAGAGTTTGCCGCCCACCCTTAGCTTACATATCACTCTGTCACCAGTAGCAAGCACTCCCTAGGCCCAGCCTCCCTAGACCAAAGGAACAAGAGTGAATGCTGAGAAGTCATGGACATAAAAATGTTCAGGGAATCTATGAAGTGTACTGTTATCTCGTCCTTGCTTTGGTTTTGAGCCCATTAACTACCATGGACCTCCCCCGGGAGAATTCTTCCTTTCGTCCTGGCGGGTGCTGTGTGTTCAACTGTGTAAACCCTGATGTTAGTGAATCCTTCACTGGTCGTTGGACCTGAAAGTATTTTTTGACGCTCCATTGCAGATGAATGGAAACTCAACCCTGAATCCTACATTAATTTCGACTTTAATGAAGAAGGTCTTGAGCTGTATTACCCCAAGACCATCCCCACGATCGCCGAGTTTCTGCAATCCGCCAAGGTGCAGCCTGACTCCAGCCCCTACTCCCAGCTGGTGGGTGTCATGGTCTATACAGCCCAGCGTGCAAAGTTTGCCAGCAGTGAGGAGAGACAGAACTGGACTGACCTATTCATTGACACCTTTAAAATGGTACATACGGACATTGTAGGGGACCCTGAGACTGCAATCAAGCTCTGCTAATGAGAAGATTTCCCTGCATGGCAGGGAAGGGAGTGACGCATATCACCAATGAAAGATGCACAAATAAGGCTGTGAGTGACCCTCCACTTGAGGAATAACAGAGTAATCCCTCCACAAATGTATAGCAAGGCCAGTAATGTAAAGCTTGTAACTGGGGATTAAACAATAAACTCCTTTTTTTTGTTTTTGTTTGGGGGGGCGCATTTACGAAGTAAGATGAAAACTTCTTTTGCAGGGCCAAAGAGAATACACAACAAAAAGGATATGGTATACCGAAGGGATAAATTCATGTGTGAAACATATACACTACAATGATGAAACTAGTACGTTTCACCAGAAATAGCGTTTAATCAAACGTATCTAGCTTATTCATAAACTATATAAGCCTCTCTGTACATCTGTCCACACTTTAAATTCATAATTTATCGATCTCTGATACAAAAGATGATATAAAACGAACAAATACAATTATACACAACACGTTACAGAGTTTGCTGCATGTTCTCACAGTCTACAAGTCATGGAAGAAATCATTGTTCTTCTGTTCCTCCTTGCTTATTTCACATTAGAAATTGGTGGCTACATGATAGGTCCAACGTTTAATCCACCTGGAGATTGCGACCAAGTCAAAGGAGTCCTAGGGCACCTGCCCCCTTGTTTTTCCTTATGACGGAACTTATTAATTAGCAATATATCTTGTGGGGCTCCTGCTACTAAAATGTCAACGCGCTTCGGCCTAGAGACAGTGAAGGCCTCCGCTGGACTAGGAAGACAAGAGAACCAAGGCCTGAAAGGTGGTCATGTCAAATATTATGCCTGTGATCAATAACAGTAATCCAAAGCTATTCCAGAAGCACCAAATCTGGACTGCGGTAGTCCAATGCCCAGAAAATGAGGGGAAATAGTTCTCATGGCTTTGAAGATGACCGTGTTCAGGATCTGTTCACCATTGCGCTCCTCAAAAAAGAGGATGTGCTTGGACTACTTTATGGAGGTCCATGTCTCTGTGATGCCCACGTGACTTAAAAACAAGCTGGTGTAAATGTTTCACAGATAAATTTATCCCTACTTTATACCATATCTTTACTCTTGTGGTTTTCCTGCCCAGGTTACATGGGATGATATGGGTAAATACTTTTCTTCTTTCCAAAGAGAATACACAGGCAGGATGTGTGGTCTTTTTTTGTGCCTCCACTAATATCAGTTCCATTTATGATCAGGTAAGCTTCTATAATGTCCTACTTTCTTTGTACAGGTGATGGTGCAATGTTATATTCAGTGCTTCAGTCACCCCCCTTTGGTAGCACCTTTATCACTGTAATCTGCAATAAATGCATACAATTTTCAATGAATTTCAAACAGACATTTACCCAAATTCTAGTAACAAAAATGAAACAGATATTGTTGGTATAAATTGCTCATTAGTTGATTTTATACTTATTAAAGCCTTGCCTCTTCATTTTGGTTGCAGTAGAATATGTCAATGATGCTTTCCTGATCTTTCATGAACAAAAATATTTCCTTTCCTGGTTGCCTGTGTGTGTGGACTGTTTTCATATTGGCAATGTGTCTTGTAAGGTGTCTTCTTAGAAAACTCATGTTCCGGATACTGTCTTGTCATTGGATTTCCGTCCTAAATGCCACCCCACCAATGACTGTGTCTTTGTGCTTTGTGCAGCCTTCCTATTGACACTGTGTTTTGTATGTTGTTCGTACACTCTCTTCATTGACTGTTTCCTCCTAAGTACCTTCACAATTGCCAGTGGCGACTGGCACAGGTAAGATCAGGGGGGGTGGGGGCAGTCGGGTAAGTCGACATACGATGGGAGAAGTAGAAATCAAAAAAATGTAAAAATCAAAACCACTTACCTTGCGCTCGCCACATCGTTGAGTAGGGAATATGGCGAGTGCAAGGCAAGTTGTTTTATTTTTTTTGTTTGTTATTTAATTCTACTTCTCCCGTCATATGTCGACTTACCCGACCCCCACCCGCCGATCTTACCTGTGCCGGCTGCTACAGTGAATAGCTTTACATTTGCCATGAAGCCTCTTCAGTGTGTCTGTTGTATTCATTGAGCTCTGTCTCTTCCCAGATGTGTTCCACATTGAATTACTGTGCTGACTGTTTTGAGCGCTGGCTCCTCATTTGACTCATTAGCTATTCATGCTGCCTCTAAACTCCTTATGGTCCTTACGTGCCTCCTCAATAGTGGTTAGTTTTTCATTTTGCCACTTCATTGGATGTGTGTCCATTTCAATGTCTCTTCATTAGTCATGTGTTCCATGTGATGCTACCTAATTGGTCCTGTGTGTCTTGTGCTGCTGTCTCACTGGTCCTGCGTTCAGCATATTACTTCTACTTTGGCTTTGTATTCTGAGTGCCCTCTTGTATTTTCTCTTCCCTTACTTTGCTTTGAAGAACTTGCTGTGGCTCAGTGTACCCAGCGGCCGGTGGACATCGTTTTTCTGCTGGATGGATCAGAGAGGATCGGAGAGGTGAACTTCCACAAGGCAACCAATTTTGTGGAAGAGGTGGCCCAACGCCTTACCCTAGCACGGCGGGATGATGACAACATGAATGCACGCATTGCCCTTCTGCAGTATGGCAGTGAAAATGAGCAAGTGGTGGCCTTCCCGTTCTCCTACAACTTGACTGACATCTCAGAGGCACTGGCGGAGATCAAATACCTTGACTCATCTTCCAACATTGGTTCGGCCATCATCTACGCCATCAACAATATCGTTCTGAACCAGCTTCTGGGAGCCCGACGCAACACCGAGCTCTCCTTCGTCTTCATTACCGATGGCATCACTGGGAACAAGAGCCTGAACGAGGCTGTTACCTCTATGAGGAAGCAGGATGTCATGCCCACAATTGTGGCCATTGGTGATGATCTGGATATGGACATCCTCATGCAGATTGGCCTTGGCGACAGGACGGCCATCTTCAGAGAGAAGGATTACAGCAGGCTCTCCCACCCCAGCTTCTTCGACCGCTTCATTAGGTGGATCTGTTAGACAGCAGAGGACCCACTATTTCCCCTGACTCCACCACTCTCTCCCCTGCCCCACCCTCTGCTGCTCTGTCCCCTCCCTCTGTTATTACTCATGTTTTTAAATCCTACAAGTGTTAGTGCTTTTTGAATTGTACAAAGAATTGTTTCCTGAGGGACCCGTTTTTTAAAAATCAGAGTTTGAATGTCTTTTTTTACATGCAATTGTGGAAAAGTGTCTTGCATATCTGATTCATGGTGCTAAGTACAGTAAGAATAGCTGAGAGAGCGGCTGCAGGTTAGAACAAGATTAGCAGGGGACACCCTTGGTCAGGTGACCCTGCCAGGTGATGAGATATAAAATGGGTGCTAATTGAATGAGGTCAGTGCTAGGTCAGAGGGCGCATCCTCTTTCCCGCTCTTCATTCACTCATTAACCCTGCATGCAGTGAAGCAGCAGGAACAGTTTACATGCCTGGAAAGGGCTACTATTGTTACACACAGAGAAGGTAATCATGGCTCAAGTAATGCATGGTCCGTCACTGCAGTGTGTGACTGCATGGGTGCCACAGTGCTAGACAGACCCCTCCATGAGGTTCCAGTTCCCACTTGCACATCTCACAGTATTGCTGTTGTCCCTCACTGTGCATTTACTGGTTCAAGCAAAGACTCACCCTGCTCAGTAGTAACGTTGCTACTCGATGATACTCCACGCTCCTCTCCATGCACATATTCCCACACAGGCCACATCTCCAGGTACTAGCCCCCCCCCCCCCCTTTCTGCCCCCCCACCCCCTTTCTGCCATTCCTAGCAATGCTTCTTCTACCTCTCCTAGCAAGGTCCCTTCCTGTGCATCAAACAGCGTCTTTTTTGAACCCGTTCTCTGCATCTGCTAAAGCCGGTCGGGCCACTACTTGACTACATCATGGTGCCAGATAGCTCATTCTTCTCAAGGGTCGCAACAGTAGTTAGTCTAGGCTCATAGTTAGTCCCAGTACTGGAAGGGTGTCAGCGGTACTCAGTTCCAACCCTGTGAGTGCCCCTGTGGTAATAAGTCAGACTTTTGCAAGGGTGTCAGTGATTTTCAGTACTGGCCCAGTAGCAGCCTCAGAGGTGGTCGGCCCTCTCAACCCTGAAGAACCATTATTGCAGTCAGTCCCAGCCCTGCACAAGCTCGTTGATGGTCATTCTCAGCACTGCATGTGTTCAGTACAAGATTTGAAGGAGCGTTAGTAGTAGTCAGTGTTGGCCCTCCTGGTGCCGGAGTCATAATCAGTAAAACGCATACCTGTGCTTTAATGGTTGTCAATCCCTGCCCTGAAAATTCCTCCATGACAGTCAGTCTCAACCCTTGTGGTGCCTCAATGGCAGACAGTCCAAGACCTGCAGATGTCTCAGTAATATTCAGTTAATAGGGGAAAAAAGGTCCTTATGAGGGAAGCGTAAGCCTCAACTTTCGTGCCAGTATGTACAACACTATCAATAGATTGGAGCATATTTGGAGCACTCTATTTTTCAATGTATTTGTTAAACTAAATATAAGACAATCTTCCAATGATATTTGTGGAAATGTACTGAACAAATTCTGTTTTAATCTCAGTTTAAATCAATCTACTGATGGTTTTGTACATATTGCCACGGACGTTGAGGCTTAGACTACCCGCATAGGGAACTTTTGTTTACTTATTAACTGTTCTACTCTGGTGCCAGGGTTTCTGGGTTGCCCTTTTTTCTTTATGAATTCAGTAATATTCAAACCCAGATCTCCTGATTCCACAGTGGTCGTCAGTCCCAGAAATGCAGGTGTCTCGGTGATATTCCGTTTTAGACCTGCAGATGCCTCAGTAGCTTCAGTACGGGACCTGTAGGTACCTCAGTGGCAGTACGTCACAGACCTGTAGATGCCTCGGGGTAGTCAGTCCCCAGACCTGCAGGAACCCAATTCGCCACCTGAAAGGTGTAAGTGCTAACTGCCATGGGCAATGTTTGGACATCACTCATTTGGCCACATTCGGCCAGAAGTCACCAGGCATGAGTGAATGAAGTATTGATTAAATATAATTGGTGTTTTGTAATTCCAGTTAACAGCCAACTGATTATCCAGTAGTTCCCTGTGGTAAAGTGACTTAAGACAGTAGCTGTTGCATGTCACTTAGCTCTGAACATGTCCCACGTTTGTATATATAACAAAGGCAGTACCAGTAATTAGTCCCATTGTGCAGGTGCAGTAAATCCACCAGCCAGAAGTTGTGAGTAGAGTCTACACATTTTTTCATCTGTTACTAGTCTTGTTCACGTTGAACCTTTCCATTAAAAATTACTGTGACAGGGTCATTGCGTGCGATTTGTCTGTTCTGAGGATGAGCACATTTCTTCACTTGTATTATGCAATGTCTTCTTGCCTTCTTCTAGGGTCCCAGACTGGCTGTGTGTTGACTATATGTACGAGAGAGAGAGAGAGAGACAAGGCCTGGGCGGAGTTCGCAGAGTTCCATTTTGTGGAACTCCGCATAGTGACCCAAAAACTCTGCCACGCAGAGTTCTGCAAGTGGCGGAGTGCGTTAGGTCTTGCCGTTCATGCTGATTTTTAGCGCCAGGAGTTTGTCCTGAGCTTGAAAATGAGCGTGAATGCCACCAAATTCAGCACAAGAGGGCGCTACTTCTTTCTGATGCTTGAATAGCTGTTCTACTCGAGGGCAGCTTCCTCAACTCAGACAGAAGTTTTCTCAACTAGAGCGATAACAACCATCCGCGTTGAGAAATTTCACGGTGGAGGTGGTCTAGCATCGGACACTCCTCACTCGTGCTCGGCGACTTAACGTTGGAGAGCGCGAGCAAGGGGGAAAAACGCTCCGCTTCCCAGAGCAGAGTTTTTCAGAACTCTGCATGCTCTGCGGAGTGCAGAAAACTCCGCAAATGGGACAGAGTTCACCGCCCAAGCCTAAAAGAGACAGAAGGAGAGAGCATATATGAATGTGGATGTATGTATATAACCAATTTCTTTATGTTGTCAGCAGGAGTCCCAAAATGCCCTACCTCAGGGACATTCTCCAGATTATTTTCGCACCTTCATGTTTAGGCCGAGCCATGTCAGTTCCAGAAAACTAATACAGAGCTACACCAACTGTGTGACTTGCAGCGGTACCAAAGGGAACCCAAGTGGATTTTCAAGTTCAGTTTTCCACATAGAACAGGTGGAATGAAGAGAAATCCCCAAAAAGGATAAAACTCGATTGAGTTGTCGCTATCATGCAGTCAAGGTCTCAAGAGATGACTGAGCATAAATATGTTTGCCCTCGAGGGGTGTGTCCCTCTTTGGTCCAGTTCGGAGTGAGTTTATGAAGGAGTCCTTGTATAGGAGGTGGTGGGAAAAACCCAAAATGGCGCCAAGCTGGGGCTTAGCCTGCTCCAGCCTTTTGAAGCGGCAATGAAGGTCAGCACTTGCAAACGGTGCTGGGATTCTGCCATCAAATGATATCAGTTAATGCAAACCCTAAGAACAGAGAATGCACCTAGAGGAAGGTAAAAATGTAAAGCAGGCCCTCGAAGGTACAATGCCTTCATACCATTATATTCTATTTTAAAAATGCATTGCTGCCAATTAGCCATGAAACATAAATCTTTTTCTACATTAACAACCTCAAAATGTGCTACCTTTTTAGGTTTGGATTGAAAGTGCAACTATCTCACTGATCTATTGATACCTATTTCTTTAAATTAACATAGAGTGGGTTTTGACTTGACCCAAAGGAAGTTTACTGTCTCATATCGTGTTTGGTGTACATTCATTCTTCCAAGAAATGCTTCCATTGGAATGCATATGGGGCACTTTTTCATCTGAAGTTATACTCAATCAACACACTGTTTGTCACATTCAATTCTTTATCTCCTATATGCATTCTATAAAGAAAGCAGTCCTTATTTGCTACTTTTTTCCCCAGCATTGACAAAGTCAATACTGCCGGCTTTAATGTGATGTACATCATTTGTGCCTGAAACACATATAAACTGCATTTAGGATTGCCAGTGTTTACATATTGCGACACATTAAAGCCATGTCTATTGTCTTTGTCAATGGTTCTTACATATATTACCGCTTCAAAGGTAATTGATGTTTAGAGCAATAAACTGTGTACCCTAAATATGGAGGGGTGTCACTGATCCTAATCTTCACAGAAACCTCACATTTGCAGCAAAAGCAATTGAACAGGCAGGGAAGGAAAAATTCTGAGTTCTGCGCCACAAAAAGCATTAGCCCTCATTACAAGTTAAGGGCTAAATTCAATCCGTCTACAAACATGGTTTTGCACAGGGATCAGAATTACGTGTTGTGGTAAAATTATCACACACACACGGTTTTGCCCGATACATTCAGACAAGTCAAACCTGTCAACATTTATTGGGGTGAAAAGACTCAGGAAAAAAGGCAAAACAGGTGGAATTCAGTGTGTTAAAGAGGAATTTTCCTTATAAAAGCTCAGAATAGGAGGTAGTTACCACCCTCATCCTGTGGTAATGGTATTTACCACATGTGGTAAATACTCCACTCCGTTCCTTGTAATGAGGGGCAATGCAGAGCCAAATAAAAGAACAGCACAATAGTGTGCATAATGTCACAGCCAATAGAACAATGATAAACTGTAGTTTATACAAATATTTGGTCTTAATGACAGACGCAAACAGTTCCTAGGCACTTAGTTCCCATTTCCCTTGTCGAGGACAGCGTTTCGACCCATGGTTATTTAAGGGTCATCATCAGGACGTAAAAGTATTCTTATGAAGCAAGAGCAGGAAGTCTGCAGGTGGAAAATTGGAACCAAAATATTAGTGATGGATCCACAAAATCAGAGCAAGGCTGTTAATGCCTAGAAAATAATGAGTTACTCACTGGAGTAGAAGTGAAGAATACAGCCTGTAAAAAAAAGGGCGAAATTATTTCAAATTGATATGAAATTTCTTAAAAACAAATCCATGCAACTCAAGAGAAAAAGGTACCATGGTGAGCCATGACGTGCTAAAAATTAATCACTTATCAGATAAGGATGCAAAAAGAAAGGCAATGATATGTTCTAAATGTAGAAGTTTCCAAAAATAAATCTGGAAAATCTGCAGCACAAAACAATTAGTGAATATGGTTAAATTGCTAGCAGGAGAAAATTAAGTAAAAAGTCCCAGGTGATAGGTAGGTTTGAATTAAAACAACTTACAGTTAGCGCGCAATGCGAGTGGATCATCAGGCACGATGTAATAGCAGTAAAGTGATCCAATATTTGACAAGAGTTCCCAGATTAATCAGGAATCCGCTGCTTGTACGCACACCATATAATTAGACACTATCTATATGGTATGGTTTTACACTTACCACAACTGTTAGAAAGAGCCACAACAAAAGGTGAGAATAGATTTAGCAAACTCTAGTGCAACTCATGCATGGTGTCCTCTGTAAGAGAAGAATGTACACAAGAAGAACACCAACATTCACAAAGTTCAGTGTTGCTTCAGAATCGATATAAACCACATTCCTGCCAAAGCTAAAACAGAACAAGGAGTAGGAGGACCTCTGTAAGATGACGCCATGTGGGGATCTGCTCACGGTCAATGCCATGCTTGACTCTAAAGGACTTTAAACTTCGAGGGGAAAGAAGTGGTAATTCCAATCCAACTGCTGTATGGTGAAAGAATGCATAGCATATGAATCTGACACTGCAAGCTGCAAACGGATTATTACAAGAAGTAACATTTTCCTTACTCGTTTGAGAAAGGGTCATTACAAAAACAATAGCAAGCGTCAATTTCTTTAGGTCTGGAGCTGGCTATCAACCTTTTGGGTTTGCCAATACTTGTTTTGACATGGCTTTGTAACATTTTATTGTTGGATGAGTACTGTGGCTTGCCAATAAGAAAACAAAATCGCCTTAAAGCAAAATCGTTTTTTGTTTTTGTTTCAAGAAGCACACATTGTCATAGTAGGGAGCTACTTTGTTTTCTGAAGTCCTCATTCTGGAGGAGCAAAATGTAATCACTCACAGTGGAATTAGCCATTGGTTGAAGATGGCTGAGGGGCCCATTGCGCCTTGCTGTATGCGGTAGCAGGTGCAAGAAAAATCTGAATGCATGAAAGGGGCTGGCTGAAAGTCCCTATAAGTACATTATACACATCATTTTAGCAAAATCAAAAAGTCTTGGCTAATGCCAGGCGTTAAAAGTGACAAGAGGCCGCAGATGATAAATGTACACATACTGTGAATTTATCTTAACTGTCACATTATCCCGTCTATATGAATGAGAATCTATATAGTAACAAATAAAATCCTTCTCTGGTACAAATGCATGCTGCAGTGCGACAGCCATGCACAACAACCATTAAATGTACATTAAGGGCTGAAAAGTTAAAATGTTACTACCCGAGTACAAATATACATATGCATGTGCATTACCACAAACAAAGGTTACATTTTTTTTCCCTTCCAATTAAAACATCCCTTTGCACATGAAGAGCCTGTTACAACATTCATTAACTATGTGATAGTGAGCACGCACACTCCTGAAGATGGACATTTTAAGCTGACAAATGGAGCCTTCTCGCCTCGGGCACATACCTCATGCAATCAGGTGTACATACGAACAAATCGCATCATGGGAGAGGAGTTAGCCTAACGGTTAGGGTGTTCGACCTCAGATCTGGGGAACCGGGTTCGAGTCTCAGCAAGGGCGTGCAACATCCTGTGATTCTGGGTAAATCACTTAATCTCCCAGTGCCTAACAAAAAACATGAATATGTCCTCATGTAACACAACTGGTGCTCGTGTAAAGGCTCTGATACCGATACATTCGGGTCAAGTTCGCGCTATATAAAACTCTGTAAAATAAAAATAAAAAATCGGACCCACAGAGAAATAAGGACAGCAGCACACAAAACAAACAATGATGTAGAACCTGTCAAAGCTGGATTTTCTGAAGACAAGTTTTCTAGAAAGACTGATCACCTCAATACAATGTAGACATGTTCTGAAAAGTGAAGTAATAACGCTACTTCAACCCCACTAGGGTAAAATACTGGGATTCTTGTGGAAGCATTTCTGACTCCACCAGACTAGTGGGAAATCCACTCAGATTTCTGCAGGGGACGACAAGGGAGTAGCCAGAAAATCAAAATACCTCCCACTTTGTACTAAAACTCTGATGGCAGCAAGTGAACCCCAACACACCCTTGAAGAGCTTGCTTGTTTCTTCCAGCCAAGCATCTATCCATTCATCCTTTCACCCTTCCATCCCTCTGCTGACATCCACTATTACACCTTTAATTTCTGTCATCCATTCACTATATGATCTGCCATTCAGTCTGTGCTTATTCCATCCATCCACTCTGCCATCCATTGATACATCATCCACTCTGCCATCAGTGCATCTATCCACCCATTCATCCACTCTGCATCAGTGCACCTATCCACCCATTCATCCACTTTGCCATCCATCCATCCAATCTGCCATCTATCCATTATGCAATCCATCCTTCCATATAGCCACACTTCCCTCCATCCATCCATCCACTGTCATCCATCCACTCTACCATCCATCCACTCGGACGCCCATCCACTCATCCTTTCACTAACTCACTCATCTATCTGTCCCGTTACTTTGCCATCCTTTCACCAGTCTATCCACCTATTCACCCTTTAATCTGCCATCCTTTCACCTGTCCATCCACCTGTCCATCCATCCACTCTGCCATCCATTCATCTACTCTGCTATCCATCCACCCCTTTACTCTGCCATCTTTTCTTCTGCCCACCTATCCTTCCAATCATCCTTTCACCCACTCATCCATCTACCCATTCATTCATTCATCCACCTACTCATTCATCCATCCTTCCTTAGCACCCATCCTTACATTAAATTTTCCTTTCAACATTCCCTTTTCTATTTACCAATCTTTTGGTCTTCCTTGATTGCTTTTCTTTTGAGGCTGCATTCCATTATTGTGTTAATTATGAGCAGTAGTGTGCCAAGTACAAAACCCAACCCCACTGTAGCTGCTAAAGAGGGAGTTCACGACACCCCTGGAGGAGGGTACTCACTCTAATGTGGCTCACCAAGATGAATCATAAAAAGACTTTCAGCATAAACAGCACTGAAAATATAACAGCAAATGCAGAACATGAAACATCAATGTAAGAAATTGAAATAGTATGTGGGGTAGTAGGCTACCCACCTCAAGGACAAATCACAACCCTTATTAGGGTGAACCCTCAAATTCACTCAATAAATCTGAGCTTACTCCCCTGGTAGCTATGGCAAAGAGCAAACCAGCCTAATTTAGGGCAATGTGTCAAGTATTTATGCTGCACCAAAACAGTAATAAAGTGGAAATGCAAACAATAAAAATACAAAACTGAATTGGGAAAAAAAGAGTAAACTTTAATTAACAAAATGACCCAAAATGGCAAAAATGAAGTAAGGGGAACCAGAGATATGATTTGTAGTTTCTTTTGTAACTTTTAAGTAAGAATATTGGCAAGAAGCATAAAATGCCACTGATAGTCAATGGTCGCAGTAGACTGGGATCTAGACACAAGTTGCTGCTGACCGCAATGGAGCGCAGGTCAGATATGGCAACCAGATTTATCCCCGTCAAAGATTTTACCTTCGGACTTCAGTCCATAAGGTCCCCATACACCACTGGAGTATACTTCCAAAGCCCCCTGGACCTCAGGGGAGACACTTAAAGAATCACAGGGTCTCAAGTCAGAGGCCAAGAGCAGGGTCCAGGCCAGGTCCACTTGCCAGTGGTCAGCTGGGCAGTTGCAGGAAAAGGCCTCTTGTAGCTTGTTGTGCCCCTGGAGCTTTAACAGGAGGTTTACCCCTCCCTTCAGAACACTCCTGGAGTATATTTCTTTGTCCTGGGTACAAGAGGCAGCAGGTCTAGTCCTCCAGGGCTCTTTACAGGTCACAGACAGCAAATATAGTCCTCTTATGTTCTTCCTCAGGCCCAGGAGTATTGTGAAGGGAGGTGCCATGTTTATACCTGGCACAAGGTAGTGGTCTGGAAGGACTTCTGGGCATGCCCTAAACAATGGTGTAAAGTTCCAGGGAAAATCCTATCTACCGTGGGCATTTTCAGGAATGTGAAAGTCTTTGGCCACACTAAACTTGGGTTCTGATGGCTAGGGGTCTGTGGGTGGAGTATACTATGGTAATCTTAGTGTCCTCCCACATCTAACACAAAACATCAGTTTGGGGCAGTCACTTAACCAGCAATAAACCCAGAGACAGAAGTCAGATAGAACAATAGCAGGATTTTCCAGCAACCAGAGAGTGGATGCACAAGTGCGCTCCCAGAGTTATATAAACACAGCAGCCATGTCCAGAAGGATTTGATACTGTAATTTCAAAACGAATGCTCACAGCCCAACACTGCATATTCGGTCTGGTTGAGAGGAGTATTACTGCCAATTCAAAACAGCCTATTGTTTGCTCCTGGAAAGCACTTCACATGTTTTTCACACCTATTCAAATGTCTAAATTACTGGCTGCCAGAAGTGGGAGAACAGATGCAGATTTAGCCTCCCGTAACTACAGGCAGGAAAAGGGTAACTTTCTAAAAGTTAATTTGCTTAGTATTTATTAAACATCTGACTTCACCATTGAATTATATTTTTAATAACTATTAAAAACAGTTGTTAAATTATTTTTCTATCTAGTCCCATTTGCCGAGATACAATGTTGGGATTTTAATTTATACTTTGATTTTCTACACAGAACAGCTAGGTCTACCACATTACAAATAGTTTTGGGTGCAAGTCACCGTAAGGACACGTTATCATTACATTTCTACATGTCCTACTTTTACTCTGCATTGTGGGCTACAAGGCCTGCAGAGGTTTGAAATATTAATATTAAAAGGGGGGTTTGAACTGTTGAAGGGTTTATTTTGACAGGTTGAATTGCAGTGTTTAAACTACCACACTAAGACTACAATAGTATGCCAGAAGCCATGTTTTACACTGTCACTGCAGTAGATGGCACGATAGGTGCTGCTGTCTACTATAGACATCACATTTACAGGCATTAGTTACTCTTTGTACCATATACTAGGGACATATAGGTAAGTGAACGATACCAGTTAGGAATGTGCTAGTTCAACCATATTTAAAGGAAGCGCACAGGTACTTTACTATGGTTGGCAGAGGTAAAGTGCACAGAGTTCCAAAACCAATAAAAGTATTGGGTCCAGCAAAAGGTGGAAAATCCAAGGTTAGCACACAGGAAAGGCAGATTTCATACAACAGTTACCTGTGTAAATATAACACCATGCCAATCTTCGATTCACCCTTAATACAAAGCAATTCTTAACTAGCTAACCATTAATAACTGTTGCACAAATCACAACTCAGTCAGGGCGGAAGATAGGGAGTGACACTGTCAGAAATCAATTCAGCGCCCATTTACAAGGTTTCTCTATGTCATCTTGGTAAGTGTATGAACAATCAATGTCACAAATTTTTAAATACTGAGAAGCTTTAGTGGTTGTAGCCCCAGTGGCGGTGAAGTTCTTATTTTAGGGCTCAGCATTATATGCTACTTGGCTAGGTATTCGCAGGATTATAATCTGAGATGGCATTCAGTCCAGCCACTATGTCAGCAGGGTGTGCCAGTCCTGCAATTAACGCAGCTTAAAGGAGCAAAGACACTTACTGGCTCATGTGCATCGCTTGTGTTGAGTGCTTGCAAAGAGGAGGCCACAAATGATCAAATCTTGCCTCGAAAATACTACAAGTGAAACATTTTTAACCCAGGACCCACCTCACAAGACTAAGAGAAGTCAGTCATGGGACCAGTATACCCAGAACAGCATGCTACAAAGGATGTGGAATAAGATAATGTGTCAAGCCAAAAATAGAATGGCCTAACAGGTGCTAACACAAACTGTTACCTCACCCAAGTCTATGAGGTGAAAAGACAAATTATCTCCAGCAGGTAATACTTGTATTTTGACTATGTACATCTATTTTAGTAAAGTTAGGCTCCTTATAACATTAATAGAAGTGTCCAGGATAAAATATTGTTTAATCACATATATATACTTCCAACAAACCAAGGTTCACACAAAAGAGAAGACCAAACCTTTAGATCCTTCAAAGACTTCTCCATAGACAACCTAATGCTGGAACTCAAATCTCACCCCATTAACTCCACGTCCGACGCGAACACTATTCTAAACAACTTCAACAATCTCTTGAAAAGCTATGTGAAAGTCCATGCCACAATTACAACAGGCAAGTGTAAGCCAAAGCCTTCAGGACCCTAGTATTCCAAAGACCTTGCAGGACAAACGATCCAACGACAAGAAAGAAAATGGAAGAAAAAGAGAACCCCAGAAGATCTCTTGATACCGAAGGCCCTCCGCGCAACATGCAGACAGCTCATCACATTCAAAACAAAGATATACAGCATTACCATCAATGAAGCCACCAACAGAAGCTGATGCTGTTCAACTCAATCAGGCACTGCACTAACCCACTGGCAGAACCATTCACTCCAGAAAAGTGCAATGCCATCAACCTCTCTTTCAGTGACAAAATACAGAAGATCCAAGAGCACAATGATGATACCAAGCCTGTTTCATCTCTCACACCCACCCCTTCATTAACAATCCCACAATGGTCATTCCTTCAAAGTTCTTCCCAACTAGAACAGTCTGACATTGTTAAGTACCTCAAAGACGATGTCTTACCATCGTCTTTCATCAAAGCTCTCCCTGGAGATCTTCTCTCACTCCAGTATTGGAACTTTAATAGATTCCCATAGCTTGTATCATTCCCCGTCGTCGGAATGGGAGTCTCGGTAAACAAAATAACATAGCAGTAGGTACAAAAGAAAAAGAAAAAGGCCTAGGCCTCATTCCCTTTTGTAGCATATCCACCTCTTTTTGTAAAAGAGAGCAAAATAAAGCAACAGCCAATCAGATTGGCCTCACCCCACAGAACCCTCCTAAGAGAACCTCAGAGCCTCATATTTTCTACCGCACTTTGTGCTTAGGGAGTCTCCTTTGAGCTCTGCTCACTTCAACTCTAGTTGACTATTTTTCAACATTTTTTCTTCAGAACTGTTTGGTGTTTCATTCAGAAATGTCTGACAAGGAGAAGAAAGCCCTTTACAAGCCTTGTTCTACCTGTGGCAAGAAGAGGCTGTAGGTGAAGGACAGGCATAAGGACTGCATTTATTGCCTGTACCCGGATCATAAGGCAGCGGACTGCAAGATCTGCCGCACCTTCTCTTCGAAGACCCTCCGGGATCGCCTTCTCACTTGGCTCCAGAAGGTAAAGTCGAGGAAGGGAACTCTGTCAAGTGACAGTGAGGACTCATCATCTGGCACCTCATCTCGAAGGTCAGTGAAAAAGGGTAGGGCTTCCCCTTCACCATCCTCAGAACGTCCTGTTAAGGCCTCAAAAAAGACCCCCGTGAGTCTGAGAGCCGTAGTCCGAGTAAATCTCCTCACCACGGTGCAAAGGAGAGGGAAGGACAATCTGCAGCTGCAGCAGTGGTGGAGTCTGCTAAAATTGTTAAAAAGCCCTCTCTGGGGGGAGGAGCCTAGCGCGCAACCAAGATGGCCGCGTAGGCTTGTGGCTCCCGAGGGCCTCCGCAACCTCCCACGTCTATCCTGTCATAATCCTGGTTTTCTCGATGGGCTTCTGTTTATGATCTTGCGCTAAGGTGCCACTCGTTTTTTTAATCGAAATTGGACTCCGGGAACCGGTTTTGTGGCGATCAGAAGTTTGCGGCCTTCTTCGGCCTTGATCCCGAACTCGAGTTGGTGAAGTGTCCGGGTGCGAAGTGAACAACAGCGGCATGCCAGGTTGGCCCAGCCCCGGACCCCGTGCTTTCACTTTCGGTTTCGTGTTGATCGGCGGAAACTGACGTCGGGACATTGGGTGAGCAGCGCCGAGGACGGGGTGCATAGCCTGATTCTTGAACTGTAAACGGGCCTATTTCAGTTGGTGGCCCTGGTCTCCTGGCCTTCCTCCGGGTGCTGGAGGGTGCTGACCTTGGTGGTCGCCGACGATGACTAGAGTGGACGGCGATAAGCTGAAACCCAAGTCTACCCGGAGGGGAGCCTATTCCTAGGCCAACAATATGGACCGCTATGCGCAGCCAAAGGGATCCCCTAGTGGATCACGTAAATCGCCTGAGCCGCCCAAGGAGGCCTCGGGCGCATCATCCGAATTGACTCTGCTGGATGTCATGGGGGCCACTGAGGAGATGAAGGCGACTGTGAACCAGCAATTTGATACCTTGGCTAATAAATTGGACTCGATGTTGATTGATGTCACTTTGGTCAGAGAAGACCTGTCCAAAACTAATGACCGGGTCGACTCATTGACTCAAGCGGTGTCGAGCCTAACGGTAGCTGTGGCCGCTTTGCAGACGACGGTGCGGAGGTTGCAGCTCGCCAGTGACCTGACTGATCGTCGCCTTGAGGACACCGAAAGCAGGGCCAGGCGAAATAACGTCCGTATTATTGGGGTGCCCGAACGATCGGAGGAGTCTGCTGTGGATCTTTTTGTGGAGGATCTAGTGGTGACTCATCTAGCACCCAAAGGGCTGAGCAAGTTCTTCGCCGTGGAACGGGCCCACAGGATTCCAGGGGGTGCACCGAAGGTGGGTGCCCCCCCGCGGCCTATCATTGCCCGACTTTTTAATTTTCGGGATAGAGATGCTATCCTTCAGGCATCGAGGGTGACTGGGCCAGTAAAATTTGAGAATTCTAATGTTAGCTTTTACCCAGACTTCACACAAGCGGTTCAAAAGCAACGGATGGGATTCTCGGCCATCAAACGGCGCTTGAGAGACATGGAGTTGAAGTATGCGATGCTATTCCCGGCTAAGCTGCGGGTCGAGTTAGATGGTCGCTCACACTTCTTCGACCGGCCGGAGGCGGTGGGAGAGTGGCTGGACGCCCTACCCAGGAGTCGAGGTTGGGAAGGTCGGATGGCGGAGAGCGGAGAGGGTTTGACGGCGTAGGAATGGAACTGTGATCCTGTCGATGGACTGGACTGGTAACGTTTTGCACCTGTGGCTGCACTGGACTCCAGTTTGTAACTCTTTGCCCCGTGGTATTTGGAGGTTGCGGGGGGCTAGCTGGGGCCCTTTCCTCCTTCAGGGTTTTTTTTTTCTTTTCCCCCCTTTTTTTGTCCTTTCTGTAGTGAGTTTCATATTGGGGCGACAGGCACACTGCATGTTGGGGGGGCTGTTCGGGCTCACGCAGGGGTGCAGGGTGGGGGGAGTTTTGTTGGGGTTGTTGGGGTGGGGTTGGGGTTTGTTTGTTTGTTTCACAAGGCGGGGTAATGTTTTTTGTTGTGCTATTATGATTGTGCTCTCCGGGAGGGGGATAGTTTGTGCTGGGAGGGATGGAGGGTAAGGGGCTGAGACTTCTTTCATGGAATGTGAACTGACTGGGGGACAGGATAAAGCGGGGGGTAGTCCTGCAGTTCTTGAAACGTATTTCGCCTGACATCGTATTTCTGCAGGAAACACACCTCATAGGGAACTCTTTCCACGCCATGAACAGACGTGGGTATCGCCTTCTGGCCCATTCTGGTTTCACCTCTGGCTCGAGAGGAGTGGGCATTTTAGTCAGGACCTCTCTCCCGTTGGTGGTGGATGAGGTGCTCCATGATGACAGAGGGCGGTACACTGTGCTGGTGGGGAGGTGGGAGGGTAAGCTGATTTTGCTGGTCACGGTTTACGTGCCGCCGGGCCTGCAGACGGCCACCTTTGCTGATTTGGGGCGCCTGCTACTTGGGCTTCCGGGGGGGGTTTTTGGTCTTGGGGGGGGGATTTTAACGCGGTGGTTTCCGGAGTTGAGGATCGACACCCCCCTAGGCACCTCCCTCGGGCCCAGAACTGGCTGGGGGGCTTTCTGGATACCCTGGGACTGATAGACTGCTGGCGGTTGAAACACCCTGGACAGGCGCAATATACCTTCCACTCTGGGGCCCACGGTAGTCTTTCGAGGCTTGATTATATGCTAGTGCCTGCGGCCCAAGCTGGGATGATCGGGGAAGTGCGACACTTGGCACGCGGTATATCTGATCACTCCCCTCTTTTGCTACACCTAGATATCGCCTTGGGGGCGGAGGGGAGGGTGGCGCCGATCAACCCCTGGTACCTACGAAACCCCACGATCCGTGCAGACCTGGTTAAGTCCCTGGAATACTATTTTAATGACAACGTGGGGTCGGTGTCTTCCGCCATCTCCCTTTGGGAGGCCTTTAAGACGGTGCTCCGGGGCCAGGCTCTGTCTCTCATTTCCCATACCAAAAAATGCGCGGCGCAGGAGGTTGTTCGGCTAGAAAATGAGATCACCGAGTTGGAGATTGATTTGGAGCAAGGTGTTACGGATGACAGACTGCATGTGTTGGCACTTAAACAGGCCGACTACAAGGCGCTGGTTACCGAATCTGCTAGGAGTATGAGCAGGGAGCAACAGGGGCGTTTGTACGATATGGGTGATAAGGCCGGGAAATTGATTGCTTGGTTGGATAAGAGGGAGAGAGCGAGTCGAGTGGTGCCGGATGTTGAGAGAGTGGATGGTGTGTGGGTGACGGACCCCAGTGATATTGTTGATTGCTTTGCGGAGTATTTTCACGGGGTGTACTCTCCGGTCTCAGAGCGATCAGAGGAAGACTCTCGACTACTGCTTCGAGACATTGCTCTGCCATCTCTATCTGATGAGGATAAATTATTGATGGATGCGGCCCCGTCGCCAGATGAGATTGCTTTGGCCATTCGCTCTATTGCCTCTGGTAAGGCCATGGGTCCTAATGGCCTTCCCATCGAATTATATAAGTTGCGCCCAGATAAGATTGCGCCGTATCTCCGGGACATGTTCCTTGAGGCTCTGGCGGCGGGTTCCCTCCCCCCTGACCAACGTCTTGCTACTATTGTTATCCATAAGGAAGGGAAGCCGCGGGATCGGTGTACTTCTTACAGGCCTATCTCTTTGTTAAACGCGGAGCCCAAAATCCTTGCCAAGGTACTGGCCAATCGCCTGATCCGGGTTGTGGGCGACCTGATTCATCAAGATCAATCCGGTTTTATACCCCATCGCAATACTGCTTTGAACCTCGCTAGAGCGCCATTCATCCGTGAGCCGGCCATTTTGGCGTCCCTTGACGCTACCATGGCGTTTGACACCTTGGAATGGCCGTATATTTGGGCAGCATTGGCGAAGTTTGGGTTTGGCCCGGGGTTTATTGGTTGGGTGAAATTGCTTTATGATAACCCACTGGCACAGGTGGTGGTCAACGGACGGGTGTCGGCTCCCTTTGCTTTGGGTAGGGGCACCCGACAGGGATGTCCGCTGTCGCCTCTTCTCTTTGCGCTTTGTTTGGAGCCCCTTGTGGAGTGGCTGCGGTGGCACCCCTCGATGCGTGGCCTTCGATGGATGCCGGAGTACGAGGATCGTGTCTCCCTATATGCGGACGATATCCTCTTGTATCTTGCATCTCCGCGCAAATCGCTTATTGTATTGGTGGATGTGTTGAGCTCCTTTGGTCGCAACTCCGGATTGGTCATTAACTGGGCCAAGTCTTGTGTGTACGTTCTCTCCGGGGAGGCCCCCCCCTTCCGCGGGGGTGCCCTATCCAGGTTGCGCAGTCGGGGTTCACGTATCTGGGAATCTTTGTAACCCTGGACCCGGTGGCCCGGTATGAATGGAATCTTCTCCCCCCCCTTCAGCGCCTCAGGGCGGATGTAGCGGGTTGGCGGCGGCTGCCGCTCTCGCCGCTCGGCCGGGCGGCGTTGTTCAAAATGATGTCGCTGCCGCGCTTTTTGTACGCCCTGCAGAACACTATGGACGCAGTGCCGGCCCGCTATTTTCGGGAGGTGGAGTGTCTTCAGCGTCGATTGTTCTGGGATGGGCGGCCGCGGATTGCTCTCGCTAAACTAACCCTACCGTGGTATGATGGGGGGATCGCTCTCCCTGACATTAAACGATATTATTGGGCCTCCCAGTTGGCTGCTTTTAATCACGAGATGTATGGGCCTGCTTTGAACCCGGCTTTTGAGATGGACAAATTGTTATTGCCCAGCGGGGATTATAACCGAGCACTATACTCGGGGTCCCTTGATGCGCGGTTGACTGGCCCGACGCGGGTCGCGGTGCAGGTGTGGCATGCAGCAAATGCGGCGATGGGGTGGAGGGATCGCTTGACTCGGGCAACGCCATTGTACGCTTCCCAGCGTCTGGGTCATCTGTGTACTACGAAAGGCTTTGAGAAATGGGATATGATTGGTATATGATTGGTATATGATTGGTATCAGCAAGGTAGGGGATCTCTGGACGAAAGGGAAATTTAAGACGTTCGACATGCTGAAAACTGAATATCAGCTGAACGATAGGGAATACTTTCGGTATGCTCAGGTTCACCATGCCTTGTGTTCCGTGTTCCCGGACGTCGCGGCTATTCCAGAGTATTCCCCGTTGGAAGACAGAGTATTGGACGGCTATGTGCCGGATAGCACCATTTCGCTGATTTATAAGAAGCTTATCAATGATCGAATGGGTTTGCTGGCCTCATTGCGAGAGACATGGACTGCCGACGGCTTGGAACTTGACGATGAAGATTGGGTGTCAGCGGTGGCCTCCCCGAAAGAGGTGGCTATCCCGGCCCGTTTGCGTTTCGTCCAGCTTAAGATACTTCACAGAGTGTACGTCACGGGGCCTGGTTTGATGCGTATGGGGTACTCGGTGGATGGTCTGTGTAAGCGAGGCTGTGGATTACTGGGGACCTTCCTCCATATCCTGTGGGAATGTCCGGAAGTGACTCGGTTTTGGTGTAGAGTGCATGCGGTGTTAGAAGAAGTCACGCATGTTGCCTTGTTGCCGGAGGCACGGAGATGTTTGCTGAATGTCTGGGAGCCGACTGATTACAATGTGATGCAGACGCAGTGGGTGACTCTGGGCTATATGGTAGCGAAGCGGGACATTGCACAACTGTGGGGCGCCCAAAGGCCACCAACGGTCTCAGCGTGGAAGGAACACATGGACTGGTGTATGTTCAGAGAGAAAACGGTGTATGTGGCGAGAGGCAAGCCTGGGAAGTGGATTAAGGTGTGGGGTCCCTGGAACTCCTATCGTGGAGGTATTTGCGCCCCGCCCCTGACGCGTGAGATGGATGCTGCTCTGTCTCCCTAGCCCGCGCATTCCTATATGCTCCTGCGATATGCGACTTTGGTTTCTTCTGCCTGCCCCCCCTCCTCTATCTCCTTGGGTTTGTTTACTCCTTTAATGCGGGGAGCACATGTTATTGCCATTAACCCCCTCTGCCTTGTGTGTGTGATGTTTTTTGTTTTTTTTTTAAAAATATGAAACCTTTCTTTGCTTATTTATGGACTACGGCTGCGGCCGGCGGAGTTGATTAGCACCCCAGTAGCTCTTTTGTTGCTTCATCGATGTGAATGTAAAGCTGTGCCTAGGTTTACACTGTGCGTTAGCGGCCGGCCTGTTGGTTGTAGGCCCATATTTGTATGTCTCTGAAACTGTAATAAAGGTTTTCCCAAAAAAAAAAAAGCCCTCTCTATCTTCTGATTCCAGATCATCGACGACGCTGCAGAAGACTCCGTCGACGAAGACTTCAAAATCTCAGGTGAAAAAAGTTACACAGTCGACGGGCTCGTCGACGGTGCCTTCTAGTCACATATCGACGTTAGTGTCGACGGGAGCGGCGGCGACGACGGTGTCGTCCATGAGAGCAATGACGACGATAATGACGACGACGATGGCCATCTCTTCGACGACGATTCAACCGTCGAGGGTGCATCTTCCGTCGACGACCTCGTCGACGAGGGTTTCTCTTACAACCCCATCGCCGACGGTACCTTCAACCACATCTTCGTCGACGGAGAGGTTTACAATATCCTTAAAGAGAATAACACCTGATAAGACGTCACCAAGGAGGGTTACCCCCTTGCCTCCCACACTGTTGCTCGAGGAAGAAGAGGACTCTGACGGGGATGATCAGGAGTCTTGTGGCTATGCCCATAGTCCCTCACAATTGTTGGTAAAGTGTCAGGACACTGATTCTGAGGGCGAATACACTCATGGGTACTCATACCAACAATCCTATTGTCGTCAGGACAGTGCAGGCCAGGAGATGGTTTCAGTCCCTTCTTCCCTCCTGGCAGATCTCCAGGGCATGTTGCAGGATTATAGGAAGAGGTTTTCTCAAGCTCCTCCTCCTCCATCTTCGACTTTCTCTGCAGTGCATGCTGTGCCTACACCATCGGCTTCAGAAGTGTTTTCTCCGGGAGAACCATCCCAGATGGTTTCGCAGCCGCAGGTATCCAGCCCAGGTTTACCTCCAGTGGTCCAGGATGTTCAGGATGATTCCTCGGACGAGGATCAGGACGATGGCAACAGGTCTAACCAGTGTGTTGAGTGGGAAGATTATGTGATCCCGGATCCAGCTTCACCTCCTCCGGATCCAGTGGACTCTCCCCCGGCAGACATTGGGGGATTTCACAAACTGATGGAAAGAGCCTCCAGTAGATTCAAACTTCCTATGCCTTCAGTTCAAACGGAATGCTTCCTTTATGATTTTAAGGAGCCCTACAGGAAAGTGGTCCGTTCCATTCCCATTGTCGGCCATGTTTGGGACGAGGGTTTGAAGGCAATGAAGAACCCGGCTACTGTTATTCCAGTTTTGCCACGCCTAGAGAAGAAGTACAAGGTGCCTGAGGATAGTCCAGCGTCCTTGATAGGTCAACCGAAGCCGGATTCGGTAATATCCCAGGCGGCGCAAAGAAAGTCACGTAATCCTTCTGCACCACTGACAACTCCTCCCGATAAAGAAGGCAGGCGCCTGGGTAATGCGGGGAAAAGGTTTTCCTCTATGGCGAGTCTTTTGGTACGGGCAGCGAATGCGTTGGCGATCCTTGGTAGGTACGATCGCCAAATGTGGTGAGACCTCTCACCTTATTTGGACCAGCTCCCACAGGAGTCCAAGGCGGAGGCCAAGAAGATTCTACAGGAGGGAGAGGCTACATCGGCGGAAGTGATCGACTATGCCATGGATATCGCCACAACAGCTTTCCGTTCACTGGCGGGTGCAGCTGTTCTTCGTCGCCAGGGCCGACTCTGGGCGACATGGTTCTGACCGGAGGTTCAGAACAAAATCCTGGACCTCCCGTTTGATGGTGAGGCATTATTTGGGAAACATGTCGACGATGCCCTCCAGGACATTAAAAAAAGATACGGATACGACAAGATCTCCAGGAAATCTTCAATATCGGAAGGTTCTTTTCCGTGGGGCCAGGGGGAAGAGTACCACATCCTACAGAGGCTCGTACCAACAACAAAGGTACTCTTCTTATGGTCTAATGTCTCCGGCGTATAGACCAACGTACCAACAACGACAAGGCCAGACCTCGTCTTTGTCTAGGTCCAACACTAGAGGAAAACAGAATCGCCAGGGACGTGACACCTCCAAGAGACAATAGCGGTGTTCTGGCTCTGCCTACTGTATCCACCTCCCCGTTAACACCTGTGGGAGGCAGGGTGTCTTAATACCTCCACAACTGGAAACGGATACCATCAGACCGTTGGGTGCTCAACATCATTCGAGATGGCCATACGCTGGAGTTTCTTCATATGCTACCTTCCAAGCCCCCTGTCGCTATGCCTTCAAAACATCTGCGTCTCTTACGGCTCGAAGGTCATCAGATGCTCCTCAAGGGAGCAGTGGAGCCGGTTCCCCTATCTCAGAGGGGGGGCGGTTTCCACTCCAGGTTTTTCCTGGTCAAGAAGACGCTGGAGAAATGGCGCCCCATTTTAGATCTCAGGGAGCTAAACACCTATCTCATCAGTCAATCTTCTCGGATGGTCTCTCTCCAGGATATCTTACGTCTCCTCAACCCGGGAGATTTCATGGCCACTCTGGATCTCGAGGATGTGTATTTTCACATACCCATTCATCCAGCCCACAGGAGGTTTCTACGATTCACAGTAGGCAAGAGCCACTTCCAATTCAAAGTTTTACCCTTTGGACTTCGCTCTGCCCCGAGGATCTTTACCAAGGTGCCGGCACCGGTGGCAGCTTTCCTCAGGAAACAGCATTTTCAAATCTTCCCCTACCTGGACGACTGGTTGCTGAAGGCTCCGTCCAGGCGGACAGCAGAGGAGACAGTCGAGGCATGTACGACTCTGTTCAGCAATCTGGGTCTGACTCTCAACAGGGAGAAGTCGTCTCTCTGTCCATCCAAGAGAGCACGATTCCTAGGGGCTATCTTGGACACGTCTCTCAACAAGGCTTCTCCATCCTTCGAAAGGCAAGAGAAACTAAGGTCCTTGGCTCATCTGTTGAGAAAAATAAAGTGTCTTTCACTACGCTGTTACAAATCCCTTCTAGGAGTGATCTCTTCATGCATCCCTCTGATACCCCACTGCAGATTGCGGATGCGATCCCTACAGGAGCAACTAGAAATGCAATGGCAACAGGTTCACGACAAGGTGGTGATTACTGTGGCAATGAAAGAAGCAGCCTTGTGGTGGACACAGGAGGAGAATTTATCCCAAGGTCTATCCTTCGTAAGCAATCCGGCTCCTCAAGTTGTCACAACAGATGCCTCGCTGGAAGGCTGGGGTGTGGTGCTTCAAGACTTACATGTAAGAGGGCATTGGTTGCCCCGGCACCTCCTTCTTCACATCAACCTCCTGGAGTTCAGAGCGATTTGTCTGGCTCTTCAAGCATTTCGTCCACGTTTGCGGGGTTCGGCGGTTCTCGTCCGCATGGACAACACCACGGCCATGCACTACATCAACAAGGAAGGGGGTACCAGATCTCTTCCGTTGTCGCAGGAGGCCCAAAACATTTGGGAGTGGGCGATACTACACAGAATATCGCTCACGGCAGAACACCTACCAGGAGTGCTAAACGAAAAGGCAGACAGGCTCAGCAGGCTTTCGTCAGTCAGCCACGAGTGGGAACTAAACCAGATGGTCTTGGACGACATTTTTCACTGGTGGGGCAAACCCTCAATAGATATCTTTGCTACCCCAGTGAACAGAAAATGCCAGTTTTACGCAAGCAAAGTACACCATCGCGGATCGCTGGGGAATGCGCCTGTGATAGCTTGGTCAAGAGCATTTGTGTACGCCTTTCCCCCCATTCCGTTAATACCGAGGATACTCGGGAAGATCAAAACGGAGCCATGCAAGATGATCCTAATAGCCCCAGCTTGGCCGAGGCAGTTTTGGTTCACGGAGCTTCACCTCCTTTCTCTGGTCCCTCCACGTCCTCTTCAGGCGATCCCGGATCTTCTCACGATGTCCCAGGGCCAGATCTGGCATCCAGATCCTCATTCCTTACACCTCTCCGCATGGCTCCTGAGCAGCGAGAATTCCTAGATCTTCATCTCTCGGACGAGATAAGAGATGTGCTCTCTCAGGCTAGAGCTCCTTCCACTAACAAGACTTACCATCTAAAATAGAAACGATTTTGCATCTGGTGCCAACAGCAAGGTGTGGACCCTTTATTGTCTCAGCCTCATCAAGTTCTTCCTTATTTCCTGTCCTTGGCTAAGGCAGGTCTGGCTCATTCGTCCATAAAGGTTCACTTGGCTGCAGTTTCTCGCTACAGACGCACTGCATCTGGGCCTTCTCTTTGGTCCTCTAGAATTACAAGCTCTCACAATCCAGAAACCTTTCCTCCAATGCAAAAGGAATACAGTGATTCTAAGGACTAACCCAAAGTTCATACCAAAGGTGTCTTCGGATTTTCATTTAAATGAGCCGGTAATTCTCACGGCATTCTTTCCTCAGCCATCTACACCGGCAGAAAGGGCACTTCATTCGCTGGACGTGCAGCGGTGCTTGAAATTTTATCTGGACCGTACTAAAAAATTTCGGAAATCTTCTTAATTGTTCATTGCATTCAGTGCTCCCCGCAAAGGCTTACCCCTGTCCAAGCAGGGTATTGCTCGATGGATCTCCAGTGCTATACATTTCTGTCATTCTGCAGCGGACAAGCCTCTAGAGGGCAGAATTAGAGCGCACTCGACAAGGTCCATGGCTTCCTCTATGGCTCTCTTTGCAGGGGTCCAGATTAAAGACATCTGCAGGGCTGCAACTTGGAGCAGCACGCACACCTTCACAAGACATTACTGCCTGGAGACCTTGGCACAAGAAGACATGGCTGTAGGCCAGGCAATCCTGAGGAACCTCTTCCATTGAGTGTTGAGCTTTCCTTTCTTCCCTCCTTCCTTTCTTATTGTTATTTGCACATTTTGCTATGTGTTCCTTATGTGATTGCATTGTTGTTTATGTTTTCCTTAAAAAAAAAAAAAAGGAGAATGGAGAATGAGCTGTCACTAAGGGAGCAAAATGTGCTTCTGACTGCTAGCTACTCTGATACAAGCTATGGGAATCTATGAAAGTTCCAATACTGGAGTAAGAAAACAAGTTACTTACCTGTAGCTTTGGTTCTCCAGTATTGGTAACTTTCATAGATTCACATGTGCCCACCCTCCTCCCCTGGGAAAGCTCAGCCCTCTGCAGGTTTGGTTGTACTGTTACACAACGGCTACGAAAATCTGAGGCTCTGAGGTTCTCTCAGGAGGGTTCTGTGGGGTGAGGCTAATCTGATTGGCTGTTGCTTTATTTTGGTCTCTTTTACAAAAAGAGGTGGATATGCTACAAAAGGGAATGAGCCCTAGGCCTTTTTCCTTTCTCTTTTGTACCTACTGCTATGTTATTTTGTTTACCGAGACTCCCATTCCGACGACGGGGAATGATACAAGGTATGGGAATCTATGAAAGTTACCAATACTGGAGAACCAAAGTTAGAGGTAAGTAACTTGTTTTCTTACCCTCACTTACCATTGTTAATGCCTTCCTCACTCAAGGCATCTTCCTAGAAACTCTGAAGACTGGCCACATCCTCCTACTCCTAAAGAAACCTAAACTAGACCCTGATGACCTCAGCAACTATTGGCCCATCACTCACCTACCATTCATCTGCAAGATCATTGAAAAAGCAGTCTATGTTCAACTCCGAGATCAAGTCAATGCTAACCATCTCCTTCATGACTACCGGCTGGCTTCAGATCATGCTACACACAGAGACTGCCACCTTACATTTCATAGGCAATGCCTTCTTGAACATGGTTGAAGACGACCCCTGCCAATGGATATTGCTGGACCTCTCAGCTGCACTGGAAGCAGTCGACTATCCCACCTCATATGCAGGCTCAAGTTACAAATGGGATTCACCGTTAATGTCCTTCACTGGTTCTTCTCTTACCTTTCCAATCAATACTAGTTTGTTCATATGGTACCTCCAGGTCATCTTCAACCTTTACATGGATCTGCTTGGGGCTCTACTCACAGATAGCAGCATCAAGATTAACCAATATGCTGATGATACATACTCCTACTTGAAAGTATCCTCTTCTTTAAACATCCAATGCCTCATACACTGCTTGTATATCATCCAGACATGGGTGCCTAGCACCTATTTGAAGCTCAACCCAGCCAACACAAATTTTCTATCATTTGCCAGAAACAACAAATAACATACAGTACAAACCTGGCTCAATGACATGAACCTTGACAGTTTTAAACCCCAACTCTCACTGCACGCCAAATCACTTGGATTCACCCTAGACACCAAGCTCTCCCTCAAGTAACACATTGCCAAACAAATACAGAGTGCCTAGTACCACCTTGCTCTTCTAAAGAAATTCAAGCCATTTCTTGCAGAAAGCTACTTCAGAAACGTCTGTTCATGCCCTTGTACGTTTGCATTTGGATGCTCCTAATACTCTACTCTATGGCTGCCCAGACTCCACTCTGGGCACCCCTTAGCGGCATCCTAGGCACCACGGCAGGTCTCATCTTGTGCCTGAAGAAATATGATCAAATCACCCTTACGAGTGAACTCCAGCTCTCCTTGCCACCCCGCACCATCTTCATACTTGCTGCATCATTTACAAAGCCTTCAGAACCAGCACCCCCCGCTTATCTTGCAGACACCAACCCTGGTAGTTCTCGGAACACCCACAGCAAGGGCACATCAGACTGCAGACAAATAAGTGTAAAAAACAAAAGGATCTGGAACAACATCCTTGTATCCATCAAAACTTCCCCAATGCTGTTCTGATGAAGAAAAGAGGTGAAGACTAGCCACTTTAAAGAACAGTATTTCACAATGCTCTAACCGTTCACAAATCAGGTTCATCTTCTATTACTCATAGACTTTAAGCCTGCATTTGACTATGTACAGCGCTCCGCTGCCTTTTGGCTAGGTTCGAGCTATTGAAATACCATATACATGCATGCAAACAAACATACAATATTTTTCTCCAGCGTCAAAGCTTTCATTGATGTACAGTGGAATCATAGCAGTCTATGGTGGAAAAACACATTGAGGCATATTCTCTGCTGCATGGTGGTATCACAAGTCACCTCAAAACTGAAACACCTTCTTCAAAGAAAAACAACTTACAATGTTTCAAGCCCAAAGCTAGATGGCAGGAGTGTGCATAGCATGTGGTTCTATACTACTGCAAGCTGCAAACCGTTACTGGTAAGTATTTTTCCATTTCCACATTATATCCTGATATAGAGTAACACAGTGAAAAACATGTCAGTGCATTACATTATTATCGAAAACATGAGAGAATAGAATACAAATTCAATGCATCAATGGAATACATGGAATATACAAATACATGAAAAAAATGTATGCTTCAAGATGAGCACTCAGTCATGAAAGGCAAGCAATATTACACGTGTACTATGGTCATGTTAGGGCATATGGCTAGATTAAACTGAGATTAGTACCTTGTTTAGAGGAGGGGAGTAACAGGACATTTACCGAATACTGCAGATGTCCTGTCCGCCCTCCTTCAGTTCCCCCATCTCATGTAGAGTGTGAGGGTACAGGATTTTCCTACTGGTGGACCCACCATCAGCTCTGCTGTCAGTGTTACCTTACACTGGTGGCAGTGTAGTCAGAGGAGACTCCGCTTTTTGGGTGACTCCTCTGACAGCATTCTCACCAGTGCCCATTCAGTCTGGGTCCATCATGTCAGCCTATGGAAGTTTCGGCCAGAAAAAGTCCAAAGATGTCCCCGATGAGGTAGGATAAAACTCCTGGTGCATGAGCAAAATTAGTTATATTACTTCCAGAGATGGACCCAGGCTTTGGTACTTGTCTTAAGCAATAATAGAAGTGATTGCAGTTTAATATTGGAAACTAGGCTATAACTGACCTGCCATCACATGTTCTTTCATTGAAAGCAGCTCATGTCAAGACTGCAGCTGTCGTTTCTGGGATGAATGCCCACTGAAGAGGCTGATAATTCTAAATTCTGTGAACTGCTCTGCTGGGGCAGCCAGCCTACCAAACTAAACAATGTCCCAATTCACCATACAATTTACCATATGGCCCTGCTTGGTAAAGCATTTGGTGATATGCCCGTCATCAGCTTTAACAAAAACAAGAGCACCCCTTATGTCCATGTGAACATGGGTGTCAAGTTATCCTTGGAACAAGTGTTCATGTGAAACTCCTTTCTAAAAACAAATTATAGCTGCACAGATCGTACTGTGTAGAGTGTATCTTTGTGCCAATATTATTAATTTCATCAGCATTCAAATTTGATAAATGGCTGTAAAAAAATGAAGTACAGCCAGGATTTTAAATAGCTACGATTCAGCTAAACCGAGCTTTATTTGAAAGACATGTATGTATTTTCAACAAATTCATCAAAGAAAACAAACAATTTGTGAGTTAGAAAAAGTTTCTCTCAAAAAAGAGATGAAGAAGAATGTATAATCCCCAAGTGTGAAGAAAACTAAAACCGAGCAAAGGAAAACACGGTGAAGGAAAATGTGAGTATCAAGGGTATATTGGTTGTTGTATATCAAAGACAGCATTTTATTTTCAGTGCAATCACGGATACAGGAAATTAATCTGTGTATCGCAATAATAGAAGACAGTCTGCCTTTGTACATATATCGACGGCATTTCGACCCTTAAAGGAATACAAGCGTCTCATCAGGACTGCAATAACCAGGGGTCTGAGAAAGAGATGAAACAGGCCGGTAAGGAGGCTGGTGATTGGGTCTGAGGTGAATGATGGAATAGAGAAGGGATACATACTGGCTGGTGGTGAGGAGATCCACTAGGTAGGGATCGCTCTGAGAAGGTGAATAGCTGTTTGGTGAAGGTGGCTCCTATGATGGAGGTGTAAGGGGCAATTGTCCCTTAATTGTTCCTATATAAAGATAAGGAGGATGTGTAAATATAACTTTAGGAAGAAAAGGAGAATTGAAGCGGCTGTAGTGGTAACAAAAGTTCACCGTGAAAAGATGCAGAGCAGCTCATGTGGGCTCGGATTAATATGGCAATGTTCTGTAAGAACCAATGAAAAAAATATGATATATAAACGTATTCTGTCCATGAACACAAACAAGAGTTCTTGTTTTAGAAGACGCTCACTGTGTAAGGCAAATTGTGCTCCTATATGCACCGCTTTGTGATAATCCTGAAGATGCCTTGTCCAAGCCAGGAAAGATAAAAAATAAGCGCCTGTCATCTGGGTATGTTAAAGACATGTAGAACACCAACTAACTTGATCATGCTAAGGGTACACTTACAGAGATACTTCGCTACCCATACACATTACATTGAAATAAATTACTGTGTCAATACTTTTAACAGCATAGGACATTGTAATATTTACAGACATTTTGTTATTGTTTAAAACAGTGGTTCTTAACCTGTGGTCGGTGATGATTAGAGGTTCACCAAGCTAACAAGCTTAAAAAAATTAAATAATAATAACAGATTCATAAAGTGTATAAAATAAATGAGCAGAATGTAGAATTAACAATTTAAAACATTCTCTAAATGTGAAGGAATTTGAAATTGGAGGCTAGAAATTAAGTTAGTATTCTTAGACTGATTTGTGGGAGCAGTGCAAGTGCATCAAACACAATAGTCTCAATGATGAGTGGCCTCAATTGCAGTTAAAAAAAGCTCCTACCTTCTATTAATATTAACATTTTGTGTTTTCTTTAATATTTGTTTCTAAATTAAATGCAATGTTTAATCGTTTGTGTATTTGTTTGATGAATGCTTGATTCTGTATTTTTTGTGTATTGTTTTGCAGTTCAAATCATTGAAAATGGTTCCGCTGGGGTCCCCGGCTCCAAATAATGACTCAGTGGGGGGTCCCGGATTCAAATAATAATTTATTGGTGACCGGTGGCCTATAGTTATGATTAAGTGGGGGTGCACAGAATTCAAAAGGTTAAGAGCCACTAGTTTGGTTTAAAACATGACCAAGTAAAAAGCAAAAAATTACCGTACTCTCAAAGACAAAATGCTATTATTAGGAGAGCCTATCACAATTGCATAGACAGACTTTCACACAAAAGAATACATACCACAACAACAAGGCAGTATTTAATTTAAGAGTTATAAAGTTCTCAAAGGGGGGGTGGGGTAAAATCATATTTTTTGCTGTTTTTAGTGGGAAGCCATTCATGTCAAAATGACAGCTCCCCATATAGGACACCTCATGAAATGTCTAGTGAGCAGCAAAATTAATATGACACACAGAAAGAATATAATATGTCGAAATAAATATAATACATGATAAATCATCATAATAATCACCAAAATAAATATGAAACGTGCCAGAATTAATGTACTACTTCGTGACCAATATGAATAATACACAAAGTGAATTTAATTGTAGATACTGAAATATATATCCACCATTCGGAAATTAATATGGCCCTCACTGAAAAGAATGTAGCAAGCACTGAAATGAATATGATGTGCTTGAAAAAGAATGGGACATTTATTGAAACAACAGACTAGTGAAGAAGAATGTCATAGGTTGAAATTATTATGACAGAATGAAATTAACATAAGTTACTGAAATGAGTTTGATATATGTTGTCATGAATATATATTATAATCTGAAAATAATATAATGCACACTGAATAGAATATGACATGTTGAAATGAATATTACACATATTGTAATTAATATGAATTGTGTTTGTTGGAAAACGAGGCAGCATCTGTGAGGCCTGCACAAATAACATGACTACATTTGTCCTTCACTGGGAACCAAACACCCAATTGTAGCGCCTGATTCTCAGAGGGTAGCGTTGCAGAGCAGTCTGAGGCTTACTCAAGGGAGGTGGTGTGGGCTAGTAATCTCCATTTGCAGGTGCACAAAAATAACACTCAATAATTGATTGTCCAGTCTGTACTTTGCTTTATAAAAGTAAGAGTACATTTATTAAACACACACACACTACTCAATACCATGCACCAATTTACAAATATACATAAGCTGTTGGAATTACTTTGTGACATTGCATAACATCTCCACCCCTCCCGCAGGGGGGGTGGGGTCTAGTACCACCACTCCCATGTATGCACATCAACTTGCCCCCAATGCAGTTAGTTGAACATAACCTGGAGCGAGGGCCCTGCGCACTGGCACCATCCCAGTGGCGACCCACCCCATTACCTCAACAAGCATTAAAAAGGGGTAAACCTGCCTTGGTGACACATGACCCTGACTGATCATCTCCTACTGACCATAAAGTATGCACCTCTATATCTTAAGGGATAGCAGTCTGGGATCTTCACCTAAGCGCAGCAGCAAGAATCCATGTTTACGCACACTTTAGAATGACAGTACACATTACCTTAGTGGATCATTTGAATGCATTGCAATTACAGCCCCTAAAGGCATCACAGACGAAATCACAGGATTACGCATATACAGCCAGACACCCTAGCAGGACTGTCTGACAACATAACCCCACTTGGCTTATGACATCACCTTACACCAGCACATCACATTAAACAAATGAACTTCAGTCCCTCTGAAAAAAATAACTATTAGTAAATGCATATCGGTACAGTTACACCACTTCACCTCCAGGGGATGCCCTTCTCCAGACATCCCCAACTCAGTCCTTCACTCCATGATGCACATCGTCGTACACCCTCAGCTGTAGAACATAAGTTCCTGCCCAGAAGGTGATAAATGCTAGCTGAGCCCTTGAGGGGTTATTTTTTTCAGATGCCCCAGGAAACTTATGGGGGGACTGTTCTCCTTTCTGCTGGGGGAGGCTGTGGTGCTCCTGCAGCCCCATGCACTCCCTTTCACCCATGAGGGTGACCCCCTCCTCTGGGGGCCAGCAGGCGCCAAAAACGAGGTTCTCCCCATGCCTTGCAAGGCATTATGGGGCGCTTTGAGCTCCTTCCTTCGCATAACAGATGAGCGGCTCTCCCGCTGTGCCGGGGAGAGCCGCGCTGGTGGTGCCGGCGGCTTCGCCGCTTCTTTTCCCTCCGGTGGAGGGCCTGGTCCCACCCGGACCCCCAGGTGCTGCTAGGCGACTCGGGGAGCCCACCCCCGGCCGCTCCTTCTGGTTTCCACCCGGGACCCCCGCATGCCTCCGTGATGGAGGGCAGCCTGGGGAGCCCACCCCCGGCTGCCCCCGCTGCCTCCCCGCCCGGCCAGCACCCTCGCGTGCTGCCGCGGGAGCCGGCACGACTCTTCTCGTCTGCCTGCTCCGGCGGGCAGACACGCCGCATCCTCCATGGAGCGGTTCTTCGGGGGGGGTGCGACGGCACTTCCCCCCACCTTCTCCACCCTCGGGGCCCGGGGATGGGATCCCGGGCCCCCAAACATCTTCGGGGGGGGCGCGACGGCGCTCCCCCTCACTCAGCATCGGTGGGGGCCAGGGTGGGCTCCTGGCCCCCTGCCAAGGGCCACCTTCACGGGGAGCGCGACGGCGCTCCCCCTCCTCCTTTTTCAGCGGGGGCCAGGGTGGGCTTCTGGCATCCCGCGGGGGAACCTTCACGGGGTGCGCGACGGCGCACCCCGACTTTCCTTCCTTGGGGGGCAGCCCCTGGGACCTGACCCACCCCGGGGGCAGTTTCAAGACCGGCGGCGGAGCCCCACGTGCTTCGTCGTCGGTCCCAGCAAAGGTCAAAGGTCGTGTACCTTCTTGGGGGCATATCTCAGACCCCAGGGGTCCAATCTCCTCCATTTTCGCGTCTTCTCGCTCCTGGTGGCGCCCCCCCAGCCACTGGGAGCACTCTCCTTCACGCTCCGGGTCTCCAAGAGGCTGCCTTCTACATAGAACGGTCTTCACTGGCTCCCTGTGCCAACCTTACGCCTGGCTCTTGTTCTGGGCCTCTCTTCTCCCTGCGCAAAGGCCACTGCTCCTGCGCACCGGTCCTGGGCTCTTCTTCTGGTGCTGTTAGGGTCCTGGGGGCAGTCAGGGGGTCTCTCCTTTCAACTGCCCATTGCGCCAGGCTCCAGCACCTTCAGCCTCAGCCGGCCACACCCCAGAGAGCTTCTCTTCCTGTGCAAGCACTTTTTAAAAGTTGAGTAGGGGGCTGGCAGGAAGTCCCTGTTGGTCCTATCAAACAGCGACACATCACTTTCCTGCCCCTGCTCCCTCCTTCTTGTCTAGCCTCTGGGTTTGTTCAAAATGGCGTCGTCCAGTGTCTCTGGCCACATGGCCTCTGAAACCCAACTCCTTCCCTCCTTGGTGCAGCCTGGTGCCTGGCACCCAGCGACAGTAGTTGATGGATTGGCCTGTAGCCCCACCCATCTTCTCTTCGTGGAGAGGAGGCCCTAGCTTGTGGAAGAAAGGTTATCAATCCATCCAGCTGAGGTCAGCCCTCAGCCTGGGTCTGGTCATGGCTGGCTCAGAGAAATATGTCAGTTCTGGATGACCCAAAAGCAGTACAAATATGAATTTGGACTCTGCAGAATACTTCTTTTCACATTTGCTACAGTGGACTTAAGAGCGTGTCTGGAATCTGTAGGCCTAATTGAAGTTAATCTAGCCCCTGGCTCCACATTCCCATAGGGGAATAAGGAAGTGAAAACACAGTAAAACACACTGACTTTCCTTGGCATGTCTCTTCCATCCTGAGTTCACTGTGGGTGAGTCCCAACTTACGAGGCTCTCCCACCGTGAAAGCTCAACAATGAGGTGCTCAAAAAGCAAAAAATCCGGGCGGCCCATAGTGTCAGAACCACCTTCTAACACACGCCGCGCCCAGCTGATTCCTACAGGGAAGAAGTAGCCACTCTACATGGGTACACTTCCCGTAGTCAGCGATAACTAGTTATAAGGGGTTCTGACCAGACCCCCCTTACTGACCAGTTATCCGCTTAGTCCACCTCCTCCTCCCATCCATGAAATCTCCACCCATGACAGGGATCCCAGACTACCCTAAGAACCCTCCGGGCTCTAGGTTAGATACCTCTAGGTCACTCATGGTCTACATGGACTCAGCCTAACTAGGCTCACCTTTGCCTTTGGGCATGCAACCCTATGCCTACCACCTCTCCAGACAAGGGTCCAGTGCCTCAGCACCGATGCGGTCTTCTGGGATAGGTCTAAATCCCATCCCCGGGGTCACTAGCTGGTCTCTCTTCCAGAGTTTGTTCCAACCAGTACCCTCTCTCCGTTTGGTCCTTGCACCCCAAAGATGCAACCTCTCTGGACCCTCACCCTCAGCCTGCCGCCGAGGTCATTCTACTGCCACCACCCTTTCGGGATGACTGTCTTCCCTAAAGAAAGCACAGCCACTTGTGCTTCCCCACACAGAAAAGCACCCTTTGGCCACTGGCCTGGCTCCCTGATAGGACCTCAGACCGGCCTCACCCCCACACTGGCAGTGCCAGGGAGGAACACTGAGGGTGCCTCATCAGACATCCTACAGTTCATTCCCCCCGTCAGTAGCTCCACACGGAAACTACCCCGGGAACCTAGACCCCTTCCTTGTTCTCCGCTGCGAGAACAGGGCCTATATACCCTTCCCTCCGAGAGGTGCGCTCTCCTCCCGGAGTACCCTTAGAGAGCCTGTGGGCCCCGAGTTAGCTAGACCCAGGCCCACCTCTCATTGCTCTCCCTGGTCTCCCTGCAGCGCCTTGGGAGACCACCCAGGGACCTACAGGGTCCCTGGATGGCCTGCACCACCCCTTCTGAAGAGCAGGGTCCCTTCACTTAAGATAGGCCCCACCTGCCTTCAGGGTAGTACTACCACTCTCAGCCCGGGACCCTAAAGATCCCGGCTAGTCCTGCACCACCCCTTCGTGAAACACAGGGTCCCTTCACTTAAGATAGGCCCCACCTGTGTTCAGGGTGGTACTACCTGGCAGAAGTCCACCTCCTATCTCGAGCTAGGGGATCATCCCCATGCTCCTGGTCCTGGGGTTCAAGACCCACAGGGCCTACCTGACTGGTCACCAGCCACCCGACCCTGACACGTCAGGGTCCACCACTAACCCTCCATGTGGAACTAGGGAGCACATCGCCCCCACTCAGATCTCCACTGGCTCAGTTACTTAGCCCACCTAGGGTACCTAGGGGCTACCACTACACACCATCACTCAAGAACTACCCTCCTTGGGGGCCACCCACTACCAGGGGCCACCCCTGGGTTGCTCACCTCCCCACCAGTTAACCTGGGGGGACCTGCCGGACACTCAACTCTACCACACCCTCCTCCCACTGTGGGAAAAGGTTCTTGGGGTCTCCCACCATGGGAACCCCTGGGGCGCTACTACCTGGGGTAAAGAAATCTCCTGCGACACCCTTCCAGTGGTTTTGGCCTGCGCCATTAGCAAGAAACTTCCAGTGGGGGAAGGATATCCGGGGCCCCTCCTGTGGAAACCCTCCCTGCACTGAAAAAGCGCGGGAACCTCCCAGGACCCCTACTTCTCCTGTCCCCCTTGAAGGTCAATCCACCCCTACACCCCCACCTGTGATGTAGGTATCAGTTGCTGTCCCTATCTCTTGAGGAGACACCCTCCTCATGCAGGTGTAGTGTATGTAGTGTTAGCGTTCAAAGGTGTACAATATGGCTTAGAACATTTGTAGGCAATCATTTCCTGGGAAGCACCATCCCGCTAGCACATGCTAATCAACATAGCGCGGTCATATCAATACAGTTTACATTTAAACCATAATAAATTCACATGACACATATGGGCGCTGGGCTTTCCTTTCCCATACCTTTAGTTCACATAACCAAAACTTTGAACCCTTCTCCGAGCCTTGCGCTCTTCCATTTTCTCATTACTGCATAGGTAATGTGTGGCAAAACTGGACTTATCAAATGCTATAAATGCACACCAGAATGGGATACTATGTTTCCCGCCGCTAGACACCAATGTTGGAAAACGAGGCAGCATCTGTGAGGCCTGCACAAATAACATGACTACATTTGTCCTTCAATGGGAACCAAACACCCAATTGTAGCGCCTGACTCTCAGAGGGTAGCGTTGCAGAGCAGTCTGAGGCTTACTCAAGGGAGGTGGTGTGGGCTAGTAATCGCCATTTGCAGGTGCACAAAAATAACACTCAATAATTGATTGTCCAGTCTGTACTTTGCTTTATAAAAGTAAGAGCACATTTATTAAACACACACACTACTCAATACCATGCACCAATTTACAAATATACATAAGCTATTGGAATTACTTTGTGACATTGCATAACATCTCCACCCCTCCCGCAGGGGGGTGGGGTCTATTACCACCACTCCCATGTATGCACATCAACTTGCCCCCAATGCAGTTAGTTGAACATGACCTGGAGCAAGGACCCTGCGCACTGGCACCATCCCAGTGGCGACCCACCCATTACCTCAAGAAGCATTAAAAAGGGGTAAACCTGCCTTGATGACACATGACCCTGACTGAGCATCTCCTACTGACCATAAAGTATGCACCTCTACATCTTAAGGGCTAGCAGTCTGGGGTCTTCACCTAAGCGCAGCAGCAAGAATCAATGTTTACGCACACTTTAGAATAACAGTACTCATTACCTTAGTGGATCATTTGAATGCATTGCAATTACAGCCCCTAAAGGCATCACAGATGAAATCACAGGATTACGCATATACAGCCAGACACCCTAGCAGGACTGTCTGACACCATAACCCCACTTGGCTTATGACATCACCTTACACCAGCACATCACATTTATCAAATGAACTTCAGTCCTTCTGAAAGAAATAACTATTAGTAAATGCATATCGGTACAGTTACACCACTTCACCTCCAGGGGATGCCCTTCTCCAGACATCCCCCAACTCAGCCCTTCACACCATGATGCACATGTCGTACACCCTCAGCTGTGATAAAGAAGGTGATAAATGCTTGCTTAGCCCTTGAGGGGTTATTATTTCAGATGCCCCAGGAAACTTATGGGGGGACTGTTCTCCTTTCTGCTGGGGGGAGGCTGCGGTGCTCCTGCAGCCTCCATGCACTCCCTTTCACCCATGAGGGTGACCCCCTCCTGTGGGGGCCACCAGGTACCAAAAACGAGGTTCTCCCCATGCCTTGCAAGGCATTATGGGGCACTTTGAGCTCCTTCCTTCGCATAACAGATGAGCGGCTCTCCCGCTGTGCCGGGGAGAGCCGTGCTGGTGGTGCCGGCGGCTTCGCCGCTTCTTCTCCCTCCGGTGGGGGGCCCAGACCCCCAGGTGCTGCTTGGCGACTCGGGGAGCCCACCACCAGCCACTCCTTCTGGTTTCTGGGGCCCGGTCCCACCCGGGCCCCTCGCGCCTCCTCACTTCGTGTTCGGGGTCCCGGTCCCACCCGGGACCCCTGCATGCCTCCGTTGATGGAGGGCAGCCTGGGGAGCCCACCCCCGGCTGCCCCCGCCGGCTCCCCGCCCGGCCAGCACCCTCGCATGCTGCCGCGGGAGCCGGCACGGCTCTGCTCGTTTGCCCGCTCCAGCGGGCAGACACGCCGCATCCTCCATGGAGCGGTTCTTCGGGGGGAGTGCGACGGCACTTCCCCCCACCTTCTCCACCCTCGGGGCCCGGGGATGGGGTCCCGGGCCCCCGAACATCTTCGGGGGGCGTGACGGCGCTCCCCCTCACTCAGCATCGGTGGGGGCCAGGGTGGGCTCCTGGCCCCCTGCCAAGGGCCACCTTCACGGGGAGAGCGACGGCGCGGTGGGCTCCTGGCATCCCGCGGGGGAACCTTCACGGGGTGCGCGACGGCGCACCCCGACGTTCCTTCCTTGGGGGGCAGCCCCCGGGACCTGACCCACCCCGGGGGCAGTTTCAAGACCAGCGGCAGAGCCCCACGTGCTTCGTCGTCGGTCCCAGGAAAGGTCAAAGGCCGTGTACCTTCTTGGGGGCATATCTCAGCCCCCAGAGGTCCGATCTCCTCCATTTTCGCGTCTTCTCGCTCCTGGTGGTGCCCTCCAGCCACTGGGAGCACTCTCCTTTGCCCTCCGGGTCTCCAAGAGGCTGCCTTCTGCATAGAATGGTCTTCACTGGCTCCCTGCGCCAGCCTTTCGCCTGGCTCTTGTTCTGGGCCTCTCTTCTCCCTGCGCAGAGGCCACTGCTCCTGCACACCGGTCCTGGGCTATTCTTCTGGTGCTGTTAGGGTCCTGGGGGCAGTCAGGGGGTATCTCCTTCCAACTGCCCATTGCGCCAGGCTCCAGCACCTTCAGCCTCAGCCGACCACACCCCAGAGAGCTTCTCTTCCTGTGCAAGCACTTTTTAAAAGTTGAGTAGGGGGCTGGCAGGAAGTCCCTGTAGGTCCTATCAAACAGCGGCACATCACTTTCCTGCCCCTGCTCCCTCCTTCTTGTCCAGCCTCTGGGTTTGTTCAAAATGGTGTCGTCCAGTGTCTCTGGCCACATGGCCTCTGAAACCCAACTCCTTCCCTCCTTGGTGCAGCCTGGTGCCTGGCACCCAGCGACAGCAGTTGATGGATTGGCCTGCAGCCCCACCCATCTTCTCTTCGTGGAGAGGAGGCCCTAGCTTGTGGAAGAAAGGTTATCAATCCATCCAGCTGAGGTCAGCCCTCAGCCTGGGTCTGGTCATGGCTGGCTCAGAGAAATATGACAGTTCTGTATGACCCAAAAGCAGTACAAATATGACTTTGGACTCTGCAGAATACTTCTTTTCACATTTGCTACAGTGGACTTAAGTACGTGTCTGGAATCTGTAGGCCTAATTGAAGTTAATCTAGCCCCTGGCTCCATATTCCCATAGGGGAATAAGGAAGTGAAAACACAGTAAAACACACTGACTTTCCCTGGCATGTCTCTTCCATCCTGAGTTCACTGTGGGTGAGTCCCAACTTACGAGGCTCTCCCACCGTAAAAGCTCAACAATGAGGTGCTCAAAAAGCGAAAAATCCGGGCGGCCCATAGTGTCAGAACGACCTTCTAACAGTGTTGAAATAATATCACCTAGATTACACTTAAAATGACATGTTTAAAAAATGAATATGAGATGCTTAAAAATAAATATGACTTACCTAGCTATGAATACAGGGCATGATGAAATCATGCATTTAAATGAACGTAACCAGTGTTAGGATCAATTACTGAGATGGACCTCTATGAATTGAGACAATTATCAGCAAATCAACCACAGACATTTGTAAATCTCTGAGCAAACATCCAATTAATGACCACCATTGACAGCACTCACACTATGTTGCCTCATGGCAAAAGTAAGAAACAATTTAACAGAGCAGGGATTAGCGGGGGTGGGGGGATTCTGCAACCTGCAGAGCAGACACCACAACCATCAACAGAGGAGAACCATACGGAACTAGGGAATGAGGCTGACAGTGAAGTGGTCCTCCAGAATACAGAAAATATAAGATTAAGGGGCAGGTTGTCAAAACTTTTGCACTGGTTTAGCATCACAAAAGTGACGCTAACCAGCGCAAATTCTTGTTTTGCTATTTTCTTTCCAGTGCAAAACTTGTTTTGTGCTGGAAAGTACCCTGTAAGTAGCGCAAAGCAGCACCAAGCACTGCTTTGCATTATTTTGCGCCGAGGGGCGTGACATGGGTGGTACATGGGCGTTCCCATGCAACCACCCATGCCTTTTGACACAAAACCATATTTACAAAGATTTGTAAACATGGTTTTGCGCCAAAAGTTAACGCCCCTTCAAAGGAGGCGCTAGCAGGAGAAATGTTTTAATTTCTCTGTGCTTTTCCAACTTTCCATCCGTGCTGCGCTGTGCAGCACGTATGCAAAGTGGGGAAAGCTTTGCATCGTGCCTTACATAGTGTTTTGTACAGGTAGGGTACCCTTCCTGTACAAAACCTATGCTACACTCATGCACACAGCCTAGCGCTGCCACGCTAAGGTGTGTGCATGGCGCACGGCAGCTGAAATCAGCGCCGGTGCAAGGGAAAGGGGAGGAGAGAGCCATATCTCTGAAGATATGGCGCTCTCCTGCCCCCTCCCTGTCGCGCAATGCGGCGCAGCCTCGCGGGGGGCTGCTCTGCGTTGCACGACTTTTTTGAAAATCTACCCCCAAGGGTGTGGCAATATTTTATATTTAACACAACAGGAGTATCTAAACCAGAATTTATACATGAAAGCTTGATTGAACCATTAGGTATTCAGAATAATTGCACCAATGGCAACAGTGCTAGCAGCAGCCACAATTAAAAGGATCAGATAGGCAGAAAACAGAAATAACTGAAACAACTGAAGCAATGTTTGAGGCATTATCAGTAAGTATGGCATGTCCAGAGAGGACTACTGGGGACTAGGAACATGGACAGGTTAGAGCCTCAAACGAGGATTCAGGTTTCAGCTCAGGCTCCGGCTCCAGCAACATGTCAATGGTTCATCGTGACGTTATCCTTGTTGAAGAATTAGGTGAACAATATGAAGCACCATTAGAGCATCCGTCCTCACACCACCTTCACTGCGAGTTTACTCATTGCTTCAACAGCTGATGCAGAAGTGAAGGACTTGAAAAACGTTCAAATGGTGCCAGCTCAGAAAATTTGGTATTTGAACAAAATATTGAGTTGCAAACATCGGGGGACAAAAAATACTGCGAGCAAATATTGGGATACAAAAATATCATGATTCAGAAGTATTGTTGTCAAGAATATCATTTTTTCAGATAAGTAATATCGCTAAGAATATCATTGTTGTTAATATTGTTTTCAATAATATAGTTGTAAAGAATTTAGTTTTTGAATTATTTTAATGTGTTTTAGTTCATATATACATTTAATGTGTTACTATTGTATGTATAATTGTTATGATTTTTTTTAAATAATGTTTGTAATTTTAAGTGACTTAGAATTTTTAATTAATGATACTAGTGAGATTTTTTTCAATATTTTTGAAACAATATTTGTGTTAGGCAATATTGCTGATTCCAATGTTTTGTTAGTAATCTGAAAATTGGGGCTAAATAAGTACCGTCTGAACTGAAGCTGTGAGTTTAAAATGAAAGATTCGAGGAGATAGAAGAGTTAGTCTCCACTACAGAGGATATGGAAGTCTCTCAGCAAAATCTTTTTCTTCAGCTTCAAAAGACTAGAGTATACATAAAGTAAAAATAAAAGATCTTGAGAATGAGGCATGGAAATCAAATTTAAGACTTGTTGATTTCCCTGAGAGTTTCGAGAAAAAGCAAGACACTTTAGAGGCAGTTATGAAGTTTATCTTTTCCTCTGTTTTGAAAGAACCCCACTCTTATCTTACAAGTGCTAGGGCACACAGAGTGCCCTTTACCAAATCCAAGGAAGGAACCAGACCACATACTATTGGCCCATTTTTTGAAGGCTTTAGGTTGCAGGGAAATATAGTGTAGAAGGCGATTCAGATTGAAACTATAAACACTGGTGATTTTTAGTTTGAGATTTTTCCTGATGTTTCTTTTGAAACTTCCAGGCAGCCGGGAGTTTAAACATCTTGCTGAAACATTTTGCACTTATAGTACTCAGCCACAGATTTTACACCCAAGAAAGCTGAAAGTTTAATAGTCTGGCCGATTCCACATCCTTTCTGACCTATCCAAATTGGGAAATCTCCTAAACTCTATACAAGACTGTGAGGAAATGAGTGTTACACCTATTTGCGCTTTTCTTTTTTTTCTATTTTGGGGAAAGGGGTTAAAGGCACAGTGATACCCACAGGTACAAATCAACCACACCTTAGAAATGTGCACTAGTGCACAGGTGCACTTACCTGGTGTGAGCTAGGCACACTAAAAAGGGGTGAAATACAAGAGGGGGAGGGCACAGGGGGCATGTGAGGTGATAGACACATTAGGGGAGGCACAGGGTGGAGGTGTTGGAAGGTCAAGCAAAGAAGGAGAAGAAAGAAAGGCTAAGAGGGTTGGCATTTTTGCCTGATGTTTACAATTTAACCCAAGTTTTCCTTTTTTTACAAAGACACACTTTATTGAGGGGAAGGAAAAAGACCAGATTAATTATCATTGGATTGGCAATATGTCTGTGTCTTTCTTTAATGTTACTCAAAGGGAACGTAGTGATCTTGATAAAACAGAACCTTTGTTTGAAGTGCCACTCCCCTATTAAGGATAAAGAAGGACACTGTATTATTCTCCCATTGGAAATTGGCAGTCAGATATTTAATTTCATCTCCTATTATGGCCCAGTACACAATAATGAAAAGCTGCTTCAGAAATTAGAATGATGATTGTGCAATATACCAGGGTATGTTATCCTAGGGGGACATTTACATTTTTTTAGCAGCCCTTCTTTTAAATTCTTATAACGCCCATTGAACTTAGCACAAGAGAAACAAAGAAAAGATTTGTAAAGATATAGGTTTTCCTTTATAGATCCAAAACATTTAGAGACAGAAAAACCCTGGAATTATATCCTATACCTGTTTATCAAAGTGTTTTAACTCTGCTGCTAGAATTGACATGTTTTTAGTGAATCCTTTCTTCTCTGCTATAGACACACAGCATCACACCAGTAGTAGTTTTTAGCTGCGCTATATACCTCTAATCACTTAGATGGTACCCTCTGATTTGTCCAGACAGTACATGAATAAAGACTCTTTTCTTAGAATAAAACTATACAAAATAATCAATTTAGAAATGTAAATTATTTTACACATACTAAATGAAAGGCAGATAATGCCATAGAAGCTTTTAAAAGTACTCTTAGGGGAGTTACAATAAGAGTGTAAAGATCACAAAAGGATATGGAAGTAGTACATTCATTACAGGCAGGAATAGACGCAACATATCAAACTGTGGTAATAATTCTGAAAAGTGGTGGATCCGAAAGAGAAAATTAGAGATTTTTATCTCTAAAGAGAAACTGTAAATTACCGGGCATTTCAGAAGACAGGTCTATGAGGAAGGGGAGAAGATGGGAGGATTCTTGGCTTGGAGCTCAAAGGAAAGAAAAATCTAAATTTGATATTTTAAATTATAGATCTCAATTCCAACCAATTAATCAACTTTTTTTTTAGATTATTAGGCTAGATTATATATGCTATATAAGCACCACAGACAGGTGACTCATGTTCGTAACATCAGATAGATAACCTTTCAAAGAGCTTAGACTTTCTTGTTTAACCCCCAAAGCAGCTGCCATTTTAATAAACCAAAACACACAAAGTACAGAGGGGTGAGAGGAAGAACCCTCTTCGACCTCCCGCTCTATAATCAAATATCACAAAAAGAAGAGGGATTAAAAAGCTACGTGGAGATGAATAAGTGTGTGGGAATGCACCAATTTTATAAAACTGCCCTCACACACAGCAAGCTGTGTCATGCTTCATCATAGGGCTGCTAACATATCTCCGCACCAGCCAAACGCTGGAGGTGGACAATAGGGAAGGGAAGACAATACAACACACAATGTGAGGTGGAACCATTGGTGAGATAACGGTGCAGAACAAGTGATAGTAAGTGATATAAAAATGGTACCGGGAAATCCTTATTCCAATTTTAATATTAGGTGCCCCGTCCAAAATTTACAAAACAAAAACGTGGGTGGCAGGTTGGAGAGCTTATAATGAGATTCCAACCACCTCCCCACTCTGCATAAATGTCGACATGTTTCAGCCAGCACTAAATAATAACCCGGCTTTCCTCAGGACTTCTCACCACTTCTCTTTCCTAGGTGCAGAACCTTCCTCCTCCAAATTTAGAGGATAAAAGGAAAATGTCACCTTAGGTGGAGCCCCTCGCCTTTCGAGAGGAACCTGTAACGATTAAAAACAAACATAAATTTGACAGCGAAATGTACTTAATCTCACTATGTGTAACAATAAGTGTCATTGATATGGTGAATCATGCCCAAACACACATATAAAATCTCCACTGAAGCATACTCACACCTCCCCTCGGCAAAGGATGAGGGTGGTTGCTTCCAGTCCTAATGCCCTATAGCTGTTGTAACTGTTGTAGCCAATGCACTCCCTTCGAAAAGTTTTCAAATCAGGAGGTGTGGTTGTATACATTAACCTGCCAAACATTGCTCAGAACACCACAAGTATACCCGACACCGTTCACTGCGCCAAACTTACCGAGTTCATAAAAATCGTAACTCGAAATGGCGGGGGAGTGAGAACAGCTGCCCACACCCACTCTCTGTAAAGTAAGAGAATGCAAAGAAAAATTGGTAATTTTAGAGAAATGTATTGCACAATAGTAGGACTTCTGTTATGAAGAGCCTAGCGACCTCTTACACATCAGGTGAATTTGGATTTGTATGCTCTCACCCTATTCAGGTGCACCCTGTCTCTCACTCAAAGAGAAACCTCATTGTTAAATATAGATATGGAACACGGGTCATCTGTATTATTGAGAACAGTCCGAGTCTTCCACCACCCTTAGTCATCTCATTCTAGGGTGGAGTGCTACCAAACTTCCTCAATTAATGGAGATAAAACACCCCATCTGGATTAGAAGCTCAGGACCCATATCACGCGCCTCTCCGTTAGCGAGATGCAGTTATAATTTTACAAACTGACAACCAACTGCGCTGCATCTCTAAATGCCCCCTGAGTCCCGCTTACTGCTTTCAAGGTCAGCTGTTCGCCACCGTATTTCGTCTCTCCTGCTCCGCCGAGTACTACACTGGCGTTCTCTCGGTATTTTTTAGGGCGTCCGAGCCACGCCCCTCACGGTGCATCGTCCCACGTGACCTATTAGAAACACAGGCGTCACAGAGGAACACTAGAGCGCGCAGAGAAATTTGAGCGCTCCTTCTCAAGTATTAAACTAAAGAACCCCAGTTCGAATCCCCATCACTGCCACTACAAAAAAAAAAAATCAAGATTTTTTTATATATATTGAGATAACAATTCTCCCTTTCATATATATTCATTTATTATATAAATATATTGTAACTCAAATATATATTACAACAACTCCTCAACAGTCAGGCACAGCATTTTTATTAGAACGGAGCCAGACTAACTAAATTGGTTCCAGATGCCTCATCAATCTAACACACAACCAAATCGGGGTGGTATGGACTAAAGGGAGTGACTAAATTATTAAATACTAGGTATGTAGTGGTTAAACCATACACGGAACTAGAACAACTAGAGGAGAATTAGAACACAGAGAGACCCAATCCGGGTGAATGGAATTGTCTCCACAAAGGACCCTAGATGTAATCAGAGTTTAATATGGTCTTCTATCTATCGCACTAGAAGGTTGGAAGTCTCTTTTATCTTATTAATACAGGCCCAAATCAGAGGAAAAGAGGATAGAAAAAAACCAAAGATATTCCATATTAAACAATCTAGTATCTCTGATGATCCCAAGGGAGTACTACTACATGTTATGCAGAAATGCTATCCAGTACGGCTCAAGGATTATAGAGACTATTCCAGGGAATATCATCATTTAATCCCCTGATGGAACTCTGAGCTCTATAAATCCATTTCTGTTCATGCAAGAAAAGTGCTCTTTCTGGATTACCGTTACTCAAGTTGATGTTGGATTTGTCTATCACAGTCCAGAAGAAGTCCTCAGCCGAGTGCTTCTTCTCTTTGAAATGATTAGTCAATCTACTTGTCCGTTGACATCTGAAGGTCGACCTATGCTCCATGATCCTTATCTTGACCCATCTGGTCGTCATGCCAAGGTATAGTAGATCACAGGGGCATTTCAGCAAGTAAATTACGTAAGAGGAATTACTGTTCGTGTGACTCCTTTGTTCCCAAGGATGGAGCAGCCCTAAGTCTATACTTTTTGTATTTGCTGTTAGATGACAAACATCGCGCATCCCACATCTTGTGTGCCCTGAGACTGGGGGAAGAAAACCTCTCTGATTCTCACCAACTGTTTCCTCTTGCCTGTTTCTAGTTTTTCTAGGTCTTGTATGAACCAGAATATCTTTGATACTCTGGCTCCTCTTAAATGAAAACAGGGGCTTCTCAAAGGCAAGTCCCTTAGAGTTTAAAATTCTCCAGTTTCGCAAAATGATTTTTTGAATGTCATTTGAGGCTGTGTTGAACGTAGTCACACAGACTGTTCTTTCAGTGGGTGTTTTTTCATTAGAATCAGAAGCGCCTCACAGTGGCAGTTGGACGCTCTTTTCTTTGCCCTTCGCACTACTCTCGTGGGGTAGTCTCTTTGCAGAAGTTTCTTTTCTAGGGTTTCAGCTTCCAACTTGAAATCTGTGCGACTTGAACAATTTCGCCAAAGCCGCAAAAATTGACCCACAGGGAGATTTTCCCTTAGGGACTTAGGGTGGAAGCTTTTGAATGACAATAAAATGTTTCTGTCTGTGGGCTTATGAAACATTCTTGTCAAGTCCAAAAATGGGAGACTATCCTTCGAGATAGTAGACGTGAAGAGAAGTAAGGGATTCCTACTATTCATCCAAGCCAAAAAATTGTCCAGAGAATCCCTGTCACCCTTCCATATCAGAAGGACGTCGTCAATAAACGGCCTCCAGACCTTAATATGATTGGACCAAGGACCTCCATGGGTGTAGATGTACAAAAGCTGACATCTACAACCCTGCTAAGCTAGGAGCAAAAACACTCCCCATGGAGGTCCCATGGGTCTGGAGGTAGTAAGTCCCCTGAAATTCAAAAATGTTTCTGGTCAAGGCAATTTCTGCCAAATGTAGAATGAAAGGTCTGGGCGTGCTATATTTCCAGCCCAAAGTATACAAGATGTCTTCAACCACCCTTAAAGTTTCCATCTGTGGTATGTTTGTATATAAGGACTCCACGTCCAGACCTACCAAGAAATCCTCTGTGGGATCAAATTCCACGTTATTCAATAGTTTTAAAACCTCTGTTGTATCCTTCAGATACACTGGTCTGGATTGAACAATAGGTTTAAAAAAGAAATCCCAAAACTGTGACAATGGCTCCAAAAGGGACCCCATACCCGAAACAATAGGCCTCCCTGGTGGGGGCCTTGTTGGTTTGTGCACTTTTGGGAGAATATAAAAATATGGGGTCATTGGTTTGGATTGGCAGAGGAATCTTCCCTCTTTATCTGTAATCTAGTCATTTTGAATGGCTTCCTCCACCATCAATGTGATTTCCTTCTTGATATCCTCAGTAGGATCCTGTCCTAATACCCTGTAGTTCCTCCTAGTGGCAAGGAGTCTCAGACATTCTGTTTCATAAGCAACTCTGCTTAGTACTACAGTTGCTCCACCCTTGTCTGCCTGCTTTATTACAATGGCATCGTTATTCTTAAGCTCATCCAGGGCCCTTCTTTCTTTAGTTGACAGGTTCATAAATGTAGCAGTCCTCTGCCTAGATAACAGTTCTACTTCATGGACAACAGCTTGCTCGAAAGCCTCAACTTCAATTGGAAGTTGTCCTAATGCTGGTGTAAATTTAGATTTTGGGCAGAAGTTTGTGTCCCCCCTTCTCTAGTTCCTCAACATTATGATCACCAAAGAACACCCTGAGTCGAATGTTCCTAAAGAAACCTGCTAGTTCTTGTCTGATCTTAAAAATGTCTGGTGTGTTGGTAGGTACGTATCCCAACCCCTTCTCCAATACTTCAATTTGGGTATCCGACAATGCTGTTTCTGTCAGATTCATCACTAGGGATATCCTTCCCGGCTCGTGCCTGGGGTTGATTCCTTCGCCATGCTCCTGGTCACTTTCTGTTCCAACTCCTCCCATTCAACCCCTGATGTACCCTTCTGCTTGCCCCTGCCCCTCCCTCGGCCTCTCCCTAAAAAAGGAGGATTCGGCATTTGGGGGAATTGTGTCATAGGGCCTCCCTGCATGCCTGGAAACTGGGGCGGGTATAATGAGGGCCAACCAAAGTTATTGTTGGGATAATGAGGGTATGGTGTGTTAAACTGAGGGTGGGGACCTCCAAAGTATCCCCTCCCTCTCCCCCTTCTCCGGGGTCTCCTCTCATAGTCACTGTCCTCACTGCTGGAGCTTGTTCTATCGGAGGTTCTGCTCTCCCTGTTGTTACCCTTTTTCATGTCATCCCTTTTTTCTGAGCATAATTATCAGTGATATATGGATAGACTTTCTCCTTTGAGAATCTTTTCAAATCCTTCTGGAGTTTGCCCACTTTAGATCTTAGCAGATAATCCTTATGCTCTGCTATATCATTATTTATTTCCTCCAGCTTCTTTTTGAAGGATCCAGACAGGATGGTAGTCTTTATTCCCTGTTCATTTTCCTGGATTTTAATGTAGAGGGCATCGGCTGTTCTCTTGGCTGTATTAATAATGAGAATCAGCCAATACCTCGTACATTTCCTGGCCATTTTAATAAACCCTATATCTGAAATGGAGGTGAAGGAAGCTTTACAACAGTTGCCAAGCTGTAAAACTCCAGGGTAAAATGGATTTAGACCTGTATTTTACAAGACATTACTTCCTCCCTTATTAAACTTCTGACCATTATTTTCAGTTCTATACTAGGAGGTGGGCAGGTTCTCAATTTATTCCATAAATGGATCAATGTACGTAAACCTGGAAAAATCATTGATTGAGCCTACATCATACAGGCCAAAAATGCTTTGAAACTCCAATTATAAGGGGACGCTGGAGAGCCAGACGGCAAGCTTGCCACCAACTAGCCAGGCTCTGTCAGTTCAGAGGCTTATCCAGCATTCATCCCTGTATATAGGGCTTGGTAGCCCCATCTCTCTGTTGGGCTTTGCAGAGGGTACGGCCGGCTACCTGCTGAGACATCTGTTTCCGAATTGAAGCAGAGCACCTTGCTTTTTATGCATGGGCCTGTGTTTTCTCCCTGTGATCTGGTTGGAGGCGGGCCGAGTTGGAAAGTGGATTATTAGTAGGGGCAAATGTATATCTGCCACTGGCAATAAGGCCACAGAATAGGTCTTAGAAAAGTATTCCTATGCTCAACCCTTGGTAGTTTGGCTGCGAGCAGGCAGGCTTAACTTCAAAGACAGGTATGTAAAGCATTTAAAAACACCAATTCAGTAAATAATTGAGACACAACACGAAATAAAAGTCCAACACCTATTTATGAAAATAGGACACATTTTTATCTTTTAAGACACCAAAACAAAAAACATCCACTGTAGGCAACCAGAGATATGAATTTTTAAAGATTAGTCACTTTCTAGTGCTTAGAAACCAACAGTGCCCTTTTTGGTCATTTCGTTGCATCTGACAGGGACACATCGACATTTAGCAATTGTTCTGGAGGATCTCTCACCAGTCTTGTGCAGCCCCCTACAGCAGGCTTCGATACAGTTAGAACTCCTTCCTGAAGTTCCTCTTGCGGGTTCCAAAGTGTCCAACACACAATCCAAGGTTCTGAAATCTCCAAGAGGGTCCTTGAAAGTGTGAGACTTCAATCCACTTGGACAAAACCCTTACAAATCCACTGGTAGTACTCCAGTTTGAGGATTCTTGGTGCTGATGTTCCAAGTGAGCTCTGTTAACCTGTAGCTTGCAGGGAGTCCACTCTTTAGTCCATTTAGAGCAAGGTAATCCACAGGGCTGTAGTTCTAGATGGTGCAGAAGGTCCAAACTTCAGAGTGCAGGCCTTAGGAAATGCACATCAAACTTCTCAGCATGGCCCGTCTTGCTTTCTTAAGCTTCAAAAAGAACTATTGATGGACAGAATGCAGAACATTGTCATACATTCACCCCAGTACAGAGATCTGGCCCTAAATCCATTGTTTGTTTGCTCACCATGCCCATTCCAGTTTGGACCCAGCCATATGCAAATCATTCTTGACCCTGTGCCCAGTGGGAACAGTCCAGCCTGAACTGCCAGGCCAGGTCCTCCCTGGACTGAAAACAAGCATCCTAGGACCGGTTTCGGGGTTTCACCCCTCTTCAGCCAGGATAGCTTGATTCCATTGGCATGGAGAGCACGGGACTCACGTCTGAGCATACCCGTCCCTCTCGGGGTGACAAATGCAAAAAGAACTATTGATGGACAGAATGCAGAAAATTGTCATACATTCACCCCAGTATAGAGAACTGGGCATAAATCCATCGTTTTTTTGCTCACCATGCCCAATGCAGTTTGGACCCAGCGCTATGCAAATCAGTCTCGACCCTGTGCCCAGTGGGAACAGTCCAGCCCGAACTGCCAGGCCACGTCATCCCTGGACTGGAAACAAGCATCTAGGACCGGTTTCGGGGTTTCACCCCTCTTCAGCCAGGATAGCTTGATTCCAGTGGCATGGAGAGCACGGGACTCATGTCTGAGCATACCCATCCCACTCGGGGTGACAAATGCAAAAAGAGCTATTAATGGACAGAATGCAGAACATTGTCATACATTCACCCCAGTACAGAGATCTGGGCCTAAATCCATCGTTTTTTTGTTCACCATGCCCATTCCAGTTTGGACCCAGCCATATGCAAATCAGTCTTGACCCTGTGCCCAGTGGGAACAGTCCAGCCCGAACTGCCAGGCCAGGTCCTCCCTGGACTGGAAACAAGCATCCTAGGACCGGTTTCGGGGTTTCCCCCCTCTTCAGCCAGGATAGCTTGATTTCAGTGGCATGGAGAGCACGGGACTCATGTCTGAGCATACCCGTCCCACTCGGGGTGACAAATGCAAAAAGAACTATTGAGGGACAGAATGCAGAACACTGTCAAACATTCACCCCAGTACAAAGATCTGGGCCTAAATCCATCGTTTGTTTGCTCACCATGCCCATTCCAGTTTGGACACAGCCATATGCAAATCAGTCTTGACCCTGTGCCCAGTGGAAACAGTCCAGCCCGAACTGCCAGGCCAGGTCCTCCCTGGACTGGAAACAAGCATCCTAGGACCGGTTTCGGGGTTTCCCCGCTCTTCAGCCAGGATAGCTTGATTCCAGTGGCATGGAGAGCACGGGACATACGTCTGAGCATACCCGTCCCACTCGGGGTGACAAATGCAAAAAGAACTATTGATGGACAGAATGCAGAACATTGTCATACATTCACCCCAGTACAGAGATCTGGGCCTAAATCCATCGTTTTTTTGCTCTCCATGCCCATTCCAGTTTGGACCCAGCCATATGCAAATCAGTCTTGCCCCTGTGCCCAGTGGGAACAGTCCAGCCCGAACTACCAGGCCAGGTCCTCCCTGGTCTGGAAACAAGCATCCTAGGACCAGTTTCGGGGTTTCACCCCTCTTCAGCCAGGATAGCTTGATTCCAGTGGCATGGAGAGCACGGGACTCACGTCTGAGCATACCGTCCCACTTGGGGTGACAAATGCAAAAAGAACTGTTGATGGACAGAATGCAGAACATTGTCATACATTCAGCCCAGTACAGAGATCTGGGCCTAAATACATCGTTTTTTTGCTCACCATGCCCATTCCAGTTTGGACCCACCCATATGAAAATCAGTCTTGACCCTGTGCCCAGTGGGAACAGTCCAGCCCGAACTGCCAGGCCAGGTCCTCCCTGGACACAAGCATCCTAGGACCGGTTCCGGGGTTTCACCCCTCTTCAGCCAGGATAGCTTGATTCCAGTGGCATGGAGAGCACGGGACTCACGTCTGAGCATACCGTCCCACTTGGGGTGACAAATGCAAAAAGAACTGTTGATGGACAGAATGCAGAACATTGTCATACATTCACCCCAGTACAGAGATATGGGCCTAAACCCCTCGTTTTTTTGCTTTCCATGCCCATTCCAGTTTGGACCCAGCCATATGCAAATCAGTCTTGACACTGTGCCCAGTGGGAACAGTCCAGCCCGAACTGTCAGGCCAGGTCCTCCCTGGACTGGAAACAAGCATCCTAGGACCGGTTTCGGGGTTTCATCCCTCTTCAGCCAGGATAGCTTGATTCCAGTGGCATGGAGAGCACGGGACTCACGTCTGAGCATACCCGTCCCACTCGGGGTGACAAATGCAAAAAGAACTATTGATGGACAGAATGCAGAACATCGTCATACATTCACTCCAGTACAGAGATCTGGGCCTAAATCCATCGTTTTTTTGTTGAAAGAGTTTAACTTTACCAACCTGAGCGGATTTGCTTCGCTCGGGTTAGCAGTCTAGTTGTCAGTCTCTAGACTACATAAGCGGGACGCTGGCATGGCCGCGCAGCAGACGCGCACAGCGGGCATGCCGCTGGCGCGCCAAGGGCACACCAAAGGCAAGCCCATCTGCGCCCATCCGTGCTCGGACCGCGCTTAGCGCCAGTTATGCTGCCCGTGATGCTGTGGGGGATACCGTCAGGGAGCGGCTCTGCTACTCGAGTGAGGACTCAAACGGATAGGCAGGTTAGTAAGCGATAGGATCAGTTCTTCCTGCTTGAAAGGTGTATTGGACACTAACATTTATCCAAAAAGGAAGAATGCCATACTAGGAGGGCTGCTTAATGTTAGGTCATTGCCCAAACATCATGTAGAGATTCAAATGTTACTTGACTCTCACTGCCTGGACGCTCTCTTCATGACCGAAACCTGGACCCTGTCTGGACTGGAGGTCGATCTAGGCCTGGCCTGTCCTCAGGGTTATAAAATTATACATAAGCCGAGAGCCTCAGGACGTGGAGGTGGGGTATGAATCATATTTAGGGAAAATCTGGACTTTATCCAAATTGAGATCGATGAGACCGAGGGCTTTGAACTTTTTGGCTTCTCCTTTAAAGATTCCAGGGGATGCCTACTGTCGGGCATTATCTGTTACAGACCCCCAGAAATGATAAAAGTATCTCATTTGCAGGGACTGATTGACACTAGTTGCAATGTGGCCCTTACTCACTCTAACTTACTCCTTATGTGTGACTTCAATCTATGGTGCAATGGAAAGCTGGACTCTGGATATAGTAATCTTATCCAGGCCTGCGAGAATTTTCCACTGCACCAGTGGATTACTGAACCCACCCATATAGGAGGGAATATTTTGGATCTTGTCTTCTCTAAGGAAAAAGCGGTGGAAATAGTGGAGATTCTCCCGGTTGACTGGTCTGATCATCACCTGGTTAAGCTTCAGTTACTTGACCTTGGAGGGGGTCGACCTGCCACCAAAGTAACTAGAGTGTTTAGAAGCAGAGATTGGAAAGGCTTTTTAAAAAAGAAGATTGATCTTTCCTTAACCTTCTCTGCGGATCAGGCCTCTGATCCAGATAGAACAGTAGAAGATATCTATCTGGATTTTTGCGCTCAGCTCCTAAATAGGCTTGACATGACTGCTCCCATTAAAGACTGTAAAAAGCTTGGTAGGCCGTCGGCATGCTGGTATAACGACCACTTGAAAAAGTTAAAATTGAACTGCCGAAAGGCTGAGCGGAACTGGAGGAGGTATTATCTGGATCAGGATAGAGCCTCTTGGAAGGCCTCTATGGCAGAATATAAGAAGGAGATCAATGTGGCTAAATCTAACTACTTTGCCAACACTATTTTACATTCTAAGAATGACTCTAGAGCAATCTTCAAAATAGTGAAGGATATGAGCGCCCCAGAGTGTACTCAATCTAAAATTATTCCAACTCAAGCTCTATGTGATAATCTAGCAACCTTCTTCATGGAGAAAATCAGTAACATCATTGATGGACTGAATAGGAATAATCATTCCCAGAAAGAAGGAATCATACTTGGATGTAATAAGCCACGAGACCTAGGGCTGGATACTGGGGTAGAGATAGGGCATCTGCCTTCCTTAAGTGCATTTGAGCTTCCTTCGGAAGAAGTATTTAATAAAATTGCCTTGAGTGTATCCTCAGAGTCACCTCTAGATCCTCTTCCTCATAAGATCTGGAAGGAGCTGGGTTCTGAGCGCTTTCCTATTCTGCGCCAGATTTGTAACTACTCCTTAACTTCTGGTATGGTGCCAGCCTGTTGGAAACGGGCTATGGTTACACCGCTCCTAAAAAAGCCGACTTTGGACCAGACATGTACGGGGAATTATAGACCCATCTCTCTCCTACCATATCCGATCAAGATCATTGAACGGCTGGCAAGTAACTCTCTGTCTCAGTCCCTGGAAGCAAATTCTAAGCTGGACGATGTTCAGTTTGGTTTTCGACCGGGCCATGGAACAGAGACTGCTTTAGTGACCGTGCTAGACGATCTGCGACTACGGGCAGACAGGGGACAATCGGGTATCTTAGTTTTACTTGACCTGTCTGCCGCTTTCGACACGGTGGATCACTGCATCTTGCTGACTAGGTTGAAGGAGGCTGGGGCGGCAGGGGTAGTTTTAGAATGGTTTCGATCTTACCTCTCTGACAGAAGTCAGGCAGTTCTTCTTCCTCCGTACCAATCAACATTTTTTGATATCAACTATGGCGTGCCTCAGGGATCGGCTATAAGCCCTATTCTCTTTAATCTCTACATGAGACCCTTGATTGGAGTTCTGAAAGCGCATGGGGTGAGAATAGTGAATTACGCCGATGACACCCAGCTCTTCTTTTCTTTGGAGGGAGATCAGTCGATCTCCTTGACTTCCTTTCATGACTGCATGCAGGACACTGCCCAATGGTTGAGAAATAACTCACTCCAATTCAACTCAGATAAGACGGAAGTCTTATACTGTGGTGTGGGGAAGGTCCCCCCTCCTTTTCCGTCAACTTTTTGGCCTTCCCCAACTACATCTGTTCAAACTCCTGTTGGAACAGTACGGAAATTGGGAGTGATCCTGGATGCGCATCTGACCATGGAAATGCAGGTAAATAGGGTGGTTGGAAGCTGTTTCTCCCTGATTAAAGCACTAAGGAAAATTCTTCCATTACTGCCAAAGATGACCAGGGCGCTGGTTGTCGGTAGTATTATCCTTAGTAGGCTTGATTATTGTAATGCCCTCTTTTTGGAGGCCCCGAAATTTTTGATTGAACGCCTCCAAAGAGTCCAAACTGTGGCAGCTAAGCTGGCATTGATGAGGCCTCGTTGCTCGTCTGGGTTATTAGCACTGGCAGAGCTTCATTAGCCACCCATATTACAGAGGGTTCAATTCAAGTCCCTGTGTCTGGTCCTTAAGGCCCTTCATGGCCTGGGACCTAGACCTTTGCAGGGGCTCTTTACATGGTACATACCATCAAGGCGCCTTCGATCAGCCACGGCCTGTTTGGTGAAAGTCCCAAGAACTCAAAGAGTCAGATCAGGAGGAAGAGCGTTTAGCTCAGCTGCGGCCAAATTATGGAACAGCTTTCCTCTGGAATATAGACAGATGACTGATCTGCTACAGTTCAGGAAAAAGATCAAAAAGTGGTTGTTCCCTAGAGTATGTGGTATTTAGGAGCCGCTGTTAGTTTATATTGTTCTTACTCCCCCCTATATTGTTCTTCCCCCCACTACTTGTTGAGAATCTACATACCAGCGCCAAGATACCCGTTGGGTGATAGCTGCGCTTTATAAGTTCCACATACAATACAATACAGCGGTTGCCTGGACACTGGATCTGACGTATGTTGCCTGGTTACTTCCCCAAGAATCTCCTGCCTACGCATTCTCCCGTTAGTCACGTTGTGCGTCATCACGCCGGCGGCCATTTTGGAGCAGGTTTGAGGCGATTTCTTTGGGCTACAATTGCCACAACGTTTTAATATTACAATTACGTAGTTCGAGTGTCTCTGCCACTAGGATTTAGACACTTTGATTTCCCTACGATCTTCACGCACGGGTGTCTCTGCCAAGCGTATTAGACACTTTGATGTTCCAGCAATCTTCGTACTCGGTGATGAGCACACCTTGCTGATTGCTCTCCTGTATTTATTATCACCTTTGTTTCTTCTACAGGTAGGAAAAGCCTGCATTCTTCGGTGACAGGCACCCCTTGACTTTTCTACATTTTACAATTCATTGCCTGTTAATTGTCAGTAACAGACACACTTTGGGTTTCATTTAAGTTTATTTTCACAACAGTGACATTAGCAGGCACACCTTGACTTTTCTACATTCTACAATTCATTGCCTGTTAATTGTCAGTGACCGGCACACTTTGGGTTTCATTTAAGTTTATTTTCACAACAGTGACTTATGTTTTTCTTACTCCTCATATTTAGTGCACACTTACTTGTTCCTATACAAGCTGTACTGTTTGTCTACTCTATTATACCCTCTACTTCGGTGTGGTTCACCAGTAAGTTTTACTCTTTTATTATTTTGTGTTGGTTAATAGTTTCTAATGTATTATCACCATGCAGTTTGATCCACCCTCTAAATTCTTACAAACAAAAGGAGAACCACCTATTTCATGGACAAGATGGAAAGAGGAATTGTTTACTTACTTGAAGGCCATCGATGGAGAACGAATGTCAGCTGAGAGGAAAAAGAACATCTTCCTCCACTGCTTAGGTTCTGAAGGACAGTTAGTGTACAGAACTCTTCCTCCTGTCAGGTTGGGTGGTGATCACAATGTGTATGATGAGGCCATTTTGCACAGAGGGTAGATTTAAGCCAACGACTATTGTTGCCCTTAATAGGTTTACATTTTACACTAGAGCTCAAGATGAGGGAGAAAGTTTTGATGAATTTCTCACTGCCCTCCATGCTTTATCTTTACATTGCAACTTTGGTTTGATGACGGATGAAATGATCAGAGACCAAATTATTGTGCATGTGAGAAGTAATAAAATTCAGGAGCAACTGTGGATATTAGGCGACCCTACTTTGGAGACTGCCATTAGCACAGCCAAAGCTCTAGAACAGTCTGACAAGAGGATCAAGTTTCTCAGCAAAGAAACCAAATCTCCTACGTCTAGTGAGGTTAATAATGTCAATATTAGCACTTCAAAAGGTTACTCCAACTACAAAGTGGAATTTAAAACCAAACAATTTTATTGTTATAGAATCCAGACCATGTAGCTTCATTTCCACATTGTCCTGCTGTTGGTAAAGAATGTAGCAAATGTGGGCATTCAGGACATTTTTCAAAAATGTGTAAAAATGTGCCTAAGGCTACTTTGGATTCCAGGAAATCCTTATCATCTCCTTCCAACTTGGGAAAAGGGAAAGTTTCTTGTGTCTCTTGTGATCTTTCTGCTTGTGATCATTCCGGGGGCATTTAGAGTCTGGTATTGTGGTTTCGATTCAAGATTCCTTTGATGTGTGAGACAGATAAGATTTGTTCTCCCAAATGTATTGTACACTTCATGGGAAGGGAGTTGGAACTCATGGTAGACTCGGGATCACCTTGGACGATAAATACAAAAGATTATTGCTTACAGTCTCTGGGAGAATTAGTTGATTTTAATTTGTTATACAAACCTGATATTGTAGCATTTAATTTTGATGGGTCCAAAATTGATTTTATGGGTTTCAAGGAAGTGCTTATTGAATTCAAGGGTAATTCGGCCACTATCAAATTATATGTAGCATTCAAAGGTGTCAACATTTTAGGCTGGCGTGACCAAGCCAAATTGGGTATTGTGTTGAATCCCAGGAACAATGAACCTGTTTCTGTACTGTCACCAGCTAGTACTGATTTCACTAATTTGTTTCTTCATGTTTTCTCTGATGATCTGGGCAAACTTATTGGTTTCAGTCACAGGATTAAAGTCAAGGTAGGTTCTGTTCCTGTGAAAACAAAAGTTGAGAGGAGTCCCCATCAGCATTAGAGCGGAGTTAAAGATCATGTTGGACGTGGTGGTTGAGAATGATATTATTGAGGAAATTGAGTCTTCAGAGTGGGTTTCTCCCATTGTTTTAGCCCAAAAATCTGATAAAAGTATGAGGTTGTGCGTTGATTTGAGGGCGTTGAATGCCAATTTAGTTGCGGATTGCCATCCACTTCCTAACATTAACGAGATGGTATGCATGTTGGATGGTGCTTGCATCGTTTCCACTCTTGATCTTCGGTCAGCCAACCATCAAATTGAACTCACTGAAGATTCCAAACACTATACTGCTTTTATCACACCTCATGACCTTTTTCAGTTTGAGAGGATGCCTTTTGGCCTGGCTTCGGCCGTATCAGTATTTCAGAGGGCCATGTTTCACATTTTTAAAGATGTGAGCACTTTTGTTAAATGCTTACAGGATGATATTCTCATTTTTTCTAAAAATGAGGAAGACCACTCTCATCATCTTAAGGAAGTTTGCTGTAGATTAGGAAAGTGGGGGTTAACACTCAAAGCTTGCAAGTGTAAATTTATTTGTAAGTCAGTGGAGTATCTAGGCCATATGCTCTCTGGTGATGGCGTGGTGCCCAAGAAATCTTTGGTTGATGCCATCATCAATGCACCAGCGCCTGACAATAAAGAGAAACTCCTCTCTTTTGCGGGTCTATGTGAATACTAAAGTAAATTCATACAGAACTTTGCCACCAAGATGGAGCCCCTCAGAGTGTTGACCAGAAAGTCTTCTGAGTTTATCTGGTCAGATAAACAAGAGACAGCTTTCAGACAGATCAAAAATAAGATCGTTAATGCTCCAACCCTTAAGTCATTCTGTCTTAATAAGAGATGCATCATCACTGTGGATGCTAGTCTTTATGGGCTTGAAGGAGTTCTTAGCCAGTGTTCTGGAACTGAAGAGTGGTGTGTAGCTTTTGCTTCTAGGACACTTTCTGTGACTGAGAGGAGATATGCCGTGATTGAGAGAGAGTTGTTGGCATGCATCTGGGCCATCGAACACTTTCGTAACTATGTGTAGGGAAGCAGGTTCACGCTTAGAACTGATCATAAGCCCCTAGTTGGCATATTATCTCCTGGGGTGGTTGGAATTCTACTGCCCGCATGGCCAGACTCACATCTCTTTACAGATTTTGAGGTGGTGTATGTTCCTGGCAGGAGCAATGTCACAGCTGATTTTCTTTCTAGGTTGCCTTGCGCTGACGAGGGTGTTTCGCCTGTTGAACAAGAAGTGGATATACCACCATAAATGATTTTGTCTCTCATGAATTTGTGAGTTTGTCTGAAACTGAGTGGACTTCAGAGATGAATAATGATGTTTTGTGTCAACGGATATCTGAATGTGTGAAAAATGGATGGCCTAAAGAAAGATCTGCTACTGCTGACATTGCCCCTTTTTGTCGTGTATCTGGTGAGATTGAAAAAAATGGAGGTTTGCTTTTCAAAGGTGGTAAGATCATCCCTCCTGTCTCTTTGCAAAACAAAGTTTTGTTACTTGCCCACCAAGGACATTTAGGTATGTCCTCTATGAAACGGCTTATCAGGGCCAATTTTTGGTGGCCTGGGCTTGACAAAATGGTCGATAGGGCTGTTAGAGAGTGTCCGGAATGCATCAGCAGTGATAAAATGCTTCAGGTTTCTTCTGCCCCCCTTAAACCTGTACCTTGGCCTGAATGTCCTTGGCAAAAGGTGGCTTTTGATATTTCAGGTCCCTTTAAACATTTGCCTTCGAATGCCCGTTTTGCTCTTTTCATGGTGGACTATCACTCTAAGTGGCCTGAGGTTAAATTTGTTGCTAATGCTTCTACTCAAGTAATTATCACCTTTTTCAAGGACGTTTTTGCACGTGAGGGGTCCCCCGAGATTGTTGTAACAGACATTGGAGTACAACTCACGTCACACAAGATGGAAGATTCTTTTTCATATGTGTAATATCAAACATGTAACCACATCGCTATGTGAACCAAGGGAAAATGGCCAAGTGGAATGGTTTAATCAAGTTCTTAAAGATGGCATTCAATCAGCTGGCATGTCCAGCGAGCCTTGGATGGATGTTGTAAGAAAGAAGTTGTGGATGCATCGCATCACTCCACACTCAGTAACTGGTTTGAGTCCTTTCAGGCTATTGTAGGGCAGAGAACCTACTTCGAAGATTTGTCCATGGTGGATAAAAAAAAGGCCAATAAGGTGGATGAATGTGTTGATGTCGATCTTGTTGCCAAACGTGTGGAAAGCAAACAAGACAAGATGAAAGTGTTTTTTTGATTCCAAAATGAATGTCAAAGTTCCCGGCTTTGCTGTAGGAGACTGGGTTAGGATAAAATAAAACGTGTTTCTTGGCGAAGGGTTTTTCTAAGTTCTACCATCCTATTAAGATTGTTAAAGTTTGTAAGAACAGTGTCATTACTCAGGATGGTAGAGTATGGAATGTAAGGAGTGTTGCAAAATGCAAAACTTCTCAATGTAATGAAGCTCCATTGTTGCATAATTTTCCCAATTTCAGTGGCAACTCTTCTACGCAATCTGTAGCGTCCTGAGTCAAGAGTAATGATCGACCCAGATTTTTGCCTGTAAGGTACCCGTCATGATTTTTCTTCTTTTATTTGGTGTTAGGGGGGAGATGTGTTGCATTCTTCCTTTTCCTTCCTTTTTCCCCATTCCCTCTGCCCTCCCTTGCTTGGAACTTGGAACACTGTACCTGCGTTGTACAACTGCTGTTCCATGTTTCCAGAGTTCGCTAGAATACAGTTGATGCTTTGACTTTGTAGAATTAAGCTGTACTGTGCACCTCTTATACATTAAACTTGGAATTCTACTTACTTTCTGGATCTGTTTTACTTTACAACCCCGCTCCAGACGCGCTGCGGCTGGTTAATCCCCCTGAAGCGGTCAGCGTGTCTGAGAAGTCTGAAGCTGCTGGAGCTTTTCCGCTCCCATGCAGGTTTCCTGGTGCGCTCAGGCTGACCTTGGGAGATTAAGGGGGGGGGGGGGGGAGTGCGGGGCAAGCCGACACCAGACCACTTTATTGTGTGTGAAAAAGGCCGCTTTATTGAAACAGGTGCATATCACAATTTAAACTCCTTGGCCATTGCCTTACAAAACTAACGCCTCGCTATACAATAACCTCCTGACCCCTTGAGTCTTCCCCCCACCCCTACGATCCCCACATCATTTCCCCCATCCCCCAAAATACAACATAACATTCCCTAACCAACATATAACCCAATCCTACACCATGTAGCCTTTCCCAACTCCCAAACTCCCCTGACCGTAACCCCTACCTGCCTTCTGTGCAACTGTAACTATCCAACCTTTAATCTAAACTTATCCAACCTGGATACCCTTTACCTGTCCCTGGACCCAAAATACCAAACCTATAACAACAAACTCTAGCCAATTCCGGCCAACTGTCAACCACCCCGCCACCCAGGAAAAAGGGGGAAGTGTCAGCGGCTACGCCTCTTCCTCCCTTTTTTCTGCCCCCCCTCCCCAAGCGCCGTGATACCTCGTGAACCTAACGCCTATAAACTCCCAGCAACCGTGCCAATACCTCCCTCAACTCCAAAAGGTACAAGTCCATACCCATCCGGGACAAGTGCACCCCATCCTCCCTGAACATTTCCCACGTGTCATAGCGAATGTCCCTATGTGCCAAGCGGCCAATCCCCAAATGCCGGCAAAACCTCACCATCTCCGTATTAAGCTTTCGCCTCGCCTTATCCACCGCCCCTGGGTTAACCGCCCCCCTCCAACTCCTCCGGGGGACAAACTCCGTCCACACAATGGAACAACCCGCCCATTTCTCCTTGATCAAAACCAAGTCTTTTTTCATTGCCCGCATCAGCGCCAAACCCGTCTCCCTAACCATGTCGTTCTCCCCCAAATGGATCACCAACACATCTGGACACTGACCTGCCCCCACAATCCCGTTCAACACCGGCACCAATTCTTTCCAGCGCATACCACCTCTACCCCTCCATCCCACTGAGAACAACTCTTTATTGAATCCCAAACGTTCCCCAAAATAGCTCTCCTGCGCCTGAATTTGTGCCCTCCTCACGAACGAGTGCCCCACAATCCAAATGGTAATTTCTCTGGCGAGGGGTCCCATAACCGAACCTGAAAAGAAAAACAAGAATGAAAACCAAGCCAACACCCCCACTGAAAACCATTCTGTTCTGATGCGCCCCCCCCTTTTTTTTTTTTATAGTACCCCGCCCCCTGTCTCGCTGCACACATAACGCCGGTAGCAATCCGACGACCACCTACCCAACCTCATGATGTCCCCGGTGTCCCAACCCCTCGCATGTGCCTCCGACGCTGCCCCAATGCGAAAGGAATGCGTGCCAAAACCCTTTTCCTCGACCCCCAATCTCCTAAGTGCTTTCCGCAGCACCGCCAGCAATTGCGATGCTTTGACGCCCCGACCCTGCCCGCCCCTGATGCGAAAAAACTAGTTCCCCCAGCCCTCCAGAGCACGATTTCCACCGCCGTCCCCACCGAAACGGACAAACCGCCGGAGAGCGCCCTTTCCTCAGAGCGACCCACTTTCCCCGACCTTTTTGGTCTGTTTTCACCTTCCGAAGCCAAATACTCACTACCTGCTCCCCAAAGGAGACCTCATCCCAGGTCAAACCCCGCTCCCCTTTCGACCCCAGCAATTCCGACACCCGAAAAGCCCCGAAAAACATCCAAGACATGAGCGTGGCAAACAGCGCGGCCTCCCCGACATCCCAGCACACCTCGGGCAGGACCCCCAGCACCCTGGCTAACAGCTCCCAAGACAGCGGCTTCCTCACCCGGGCCAGTCTCCCACATTCCCGCGCCCATCCTTCCAAAATCCGAGCCCCCAGCTCCCCTGCGGATGGCGCGTAGCCCCACAACAACTTTCCGACGAACACGACCCCTGCCAACTTGCCCACTATCGTCACCTTAGTCAGCCCTTTTCCCACCAGGTCCAGTATAAATTGAACGACATCCTCCCGCCTCTCCGCCCCGGAAGCCCGCCACTTCGCCCCAGAACGGACAAACTCCTCCCATGCCGCCCGGTATGCCAGCCTCGTCGACTGCGCTAAAGAGCCTAGAACCAATTGTAGCATCCTGTATTGCCTACTTCCCAGAGTTGGCTCGGCATCCTGGTCGGGTTCACGTCCGCGTCCTTGGCGAGCCCACGGAATCTCCCCCACTGTGAACGAGACAAGGCATCCGCAATGTCATTGTCCACTCCTGGCACATGCACCGCGCGAAACGCAATATCATGTCTCAAACACCCCAGCACAAAAACCCTCAACAGCTTGAGCACCTGCGCATCCCGCGCCGACTGCCTGTTCACCACCTGCACCACCGCCATATTGTCGATCCTGAACGTGACCTTTTTGTGGGCCAACAAAACCCCTCACAGTGTAACCGCCACCACTAAGGGGAAGAATTCCAAGAACGCAATGCTCCTGCCTCCCTCCAACCATTCCGCGGGCCAGGGCTCTGCACGCCACCTCCCCTGCCAATACAATCCAAACCCCTTGCTCCCCGCTGCATCCGTGAAAATCTGCACGTCCCAGACCATGTCCACCTCTCTCATCAAAGGCACCCCGTTAAACTGGTGCAGGAAAAATTGCCACATCCTCAAGTCCTCCCTCACCCCGGCTGACAGCCGCACATGATGGTGTGGAGGCCTCTGCCCCTCCAACGCTCGCCCCAGTCGCCTACAGAAAGTCCGCCCTACTCTGACCACCCTACAGGCAAAATTAAGATGTCCCAGCAACACCTGGAGGTCTCTGACCGTCACCTTCTGTCGTACCAACACCCCAGTCAGCAGTTCCAACATGTTTTGCTTTTTGTCCGCCGGGAGGCGCGCCATCATCAGGACGGAATCCAGCTCAATACAGAGGAAAGCCAGTGCCGTACTGGGCCCCTGTGTTTTCTCCGGGGCCAGTGGCACGCCCATGTCCCCCATGATCTCCTGGAAACTGTCCAGAGCCTTCTGGCAGTCCGCGGAGTCTGAGGTGCCGACAAAAAAGAAGTCATCCAAGTAATGCGTCACGCCTTGGTGACCCGTCCTTTCCGTAAACCACCATTGTAGGAACGTGCTGAAACATTCAAAAAGTGCGCAAGACATGGAGCAGCCCATCGGCAATGCCTTGTCCACATACCAGTGACCGTCGAAGTGTATGCCCAACAGATCCCAGTCATCCGGATGAACTGGCAGCAACCGGAAAGCTGACTTTATGTCGCACTTTGCCATCTGCGCTGTTGCGCCCGCGGTCACCACCAGTGACATAGCCACATCAACAGATGAGTAAGACACAGTGGCCGCACTTTCCGCAATGAAGTCATTGACCGACCCACCTTCCGGCCATGACAAATGTTGTACAAGGCGAAACTGGCCCACCTCCTTTTTGGGCACCACTCCAATGGGTGACAGAATCAAATTAGGCAATCCTGAAAAGGTCCCACCATGCGGCCCTCCTGTACCTCCTTGTCCAGTTTCGCCTGCACCACCTGTGGGTGCTCCCGTGCCGATCTCAAATTGTCCGCCCATCTCCGGACCCTTGGACCCTCGTACCCTCGTACCCCAATCTGAACCCCTCCCGAAACCCCCATCACAGCTGCTCCGTCGCTTCCCTGTCCGGATAACCCCCCAGAGCCCCCTCCAACGTCTCCACTTTAACCGGCGTAGGAGCCCTTTGGCCCAGGCCCCTTAGCCCCCCTCCCCCCCCCCCCCCGCTTGCTGTGACTGCTGCTGTGTCCCAGCCTTATGGGCTCCGGACTGCCACTGCTGGCTGCTGTGCGCCTGCCCCTGAGCACCCCAACAATTGACCAACGCATGTCGCTTGCCGCAGCCCGAGCATTCGTGCCTGAACTTGCAGTACTCCCGTGTGCAGAGTCCCTTGTTATAATCCCAGCAGGCCCCCTTCTCTCCTGTCGTCCCCCTGCCAGCTCCACCCACCCCCCCTCGGGTGGGACCCCCTCGAAAGGGCTGGTACACGAGCGGTAGCCCGCTGGCCGTAAAAATAGTCTTCCCCGACCCTGCCAGCCCCATGGTATGCTGCCACAAGTCCGTATCTAACTCTCCCCACTTTGCCTCTGTATCCCATGCCATGCGCGCCCGGAATTCCTCATCATACTGAGCCCAGGCATATCCGCCCCCGGTAATCTGTGCCTTCCGGATGACATCCATGTATTTAAACATGGCCACTGACCTCTCCGGGAACTTTTCGCAGTACACGCTGGCATATATGAGAAACGCCGCCGTCCAGTTCTCTATTGTTAAGGGCACCTTAGGCCTCTTGGCCAGCTCGAACTCCTCTTCCTTAGACCCCTCCTTCGCCCTGACCTCTCTGCGCAAGAGTTTGAGCATCTCCACATATTCCCCTTTCCAAATTCTTTCCTTCGTGGCCAACATCAAGTGCGCCCCCAAGGGCTTGGTCACCCCCATATATACGGTAACCGTTTGATCTTCAATTCCTTACTTTGCAACTTGTTCTCCCCCACCTTTACGTCACCTGTCCCTTTCTCATCCGTCCCCTCCTTATTAGTCGTCCCTGCGTCCTGGCCTGTGCCCTCCGTGCCCACTGCCACATACACCACGTACGCACCCTTTCGCAACCTTCAACCGCCCCCCCCCTCCTCCCCCGCCCCCCCACTCCTCTTGACACCATCCTTGGTCGCCAGAGCAACTGTTTATTACCTGGCGCCAAGGTCTCAGTCTGCCGTTCTTCCCGGCGTCCAGTCCTGGGGGCCGAGATGCTTTCCCACCTCGATGTCCGACCCATGGGCCGCGCCTGGCATCGTGACACCTGTAAGAAACTATCCACAACATTACTCGGCCCCCCGTCCCTGCCGTCCCCCACCTCACGCAGCTCCCCTTCCTCCATACTCTCCTCCTCATAATCTAACTCCTCCTGTCCTGCACCCCCAGCGCTCCCCGCTGGAAATGCCACCTGCTGCATAGGAAAACAAACAACGTCCCTGGTGATGCTCCTCCGTCGCTGCCCCCCGGGGCGCTGTGACCCCGTGGGTGTTGGGGCTGGCGAGCCCGCCTCGGGCCTACTTGTGCCAGCCGCGCCGGGATCCCTCGTCGGTACTGGGTACGCCGCCCCAGGCTCCACCCTCCCTTCTCCTTTGTGCCGACGAGCCGCTCCCAGCCCTACCAAGTCCGGCACCCCGCGACGTTCCTGCTGCCGCTCCACCTCCTGAAAAGCAAAAGAATGGTCTGGTGTGCTGGGCCTACCTCCTTTCCTACTACCATCCCAGCCCCTCTTACTCGCCCCCCAGGACCCCGCGACCCACGCCTTCCCCACCGCGCTCAAATCCGCGACGTCTCCCTCCTCACCGTCTCCGTCGTCCCCCTCACTCCACTCCCACTCCCCGCTCCCCCCCCACACCTTGTCCGCTCAGCCCGACACCCTCCGCGCGCCCCACCCCCCCCTCCCCTCCCCGACCCTCCACCTCCCCCCGCGCCACCCCACCCCTGCGCCGCCCCCCCCACACCCTCGCTCCCTGCCCCAGCCCCCGCCGTTCCCCCCCAACCCCTCCGCCCAGGACTCAAAAATATCCAGGCCGTCCCAGTCTTTCTCACTACCCTCTGACTCGAACAGCACCGGGGATTCCCCCCCTGCTGCCACCCCTTCCTGACCTTCCTCCGCCGACCTCCCCCGGCCGCCTCCCACCCCGTGGCCCCGTCCCCCTGCACCAAGCCGCCCGCCCCGCGCACCCCCCCCCCCCCCCACCCCTCCCCGCCAAGCCCCTGGCCGCCCCCCACCCCGGCGCATTCACCCCCCTTCTACTGCGCTCCCCACTTCCCCCCCCCGCTCGGCCCCCCGCTGCCATCCGGCCTCTCTGGGCCCCCCCAACTCCCCCTCCGCTCTCCTCCTCTCTGCCCCTGCTGCCCGAGGCCCCCGACCGCTGTCCCCCGCCCCCTCTCCCGCCATCGAGGCAGCGCCACTCTCCTTCACGCTGCTCTGAGAGATTTCCACCGCAAAACTGCCCTCCCCCTGGCCGGGCTCTTCCCCACGCCCTTCGTCCTCCCCCTGCCGCTCCCCCCACCCCTGCGCACTTCGCACCATACTCCGAACAGATGTCCGGCCCTCCTCTGAGCGTCCCCGCGCTCCTCCCGTTGCCATGCCTACGGCCGCTCCCCTGCCTGAGGAGCGGCCCTCGTACGATCTCGCCCGTGCCATTGGGCCTCCCAGCGCTCTCCCCCTCCGCGTCGTGCGCCCCGCCCCCTCGCCTCCTCCGCTCCCGACGCCCCCGCCTATACTGCCGACCCAGGGGCAGCGCTGCTGGCATACGCGCCGCCCCTGTCACTCACCGCTCCTCTCCCTGATCTCCCCGGGGGCGAACATGCCGCCACCGCAGCTGCCACCCCCGCGGACGCTCGCGGCGCCTCGTCCAGTCCGCATCCTGGATCAGCAAATCCATCCGTCCCGCTTCGCTCAACAGACGGATCGCCTCTAACACGCGGTAATCGCCACTCGCCATCCCTGCCAATACGCTTTTCCTACTCCCAATACAGGCCTAACCTAACGAAAATTATCAAACTCGCGCTCCCAGCCACCAGGTCACCAATCCTAAAATGGTGGCTGGGCTGGCGCGCAAACTCCATAAAAACCCCTTGGGCTATGCCACTGGATTTGGGCTACATTTGGGCTATCCCCAAATGTAGCCCAATTATTATCAAAATGGCCGTTCGGCCACTCCCCCCGCCTCCCAATCTGCCCGGGAGGCAGACCTCCCGGTGCTCGGCTGCCCCACAGGCTCCCATTCCGCCACCAGAGGGCGTAGGAGTCAGCAGAACGTGGCACGTGCATTTTTTCCAATCCCTGAAGGGATAACACAGCGCACCGTAGTTCGTCAACGAGCCTTGACCCGAGGACGACGCCGCTTGCGGTGTATTGATCGTGCTGAGGCAGTTACCGGCTGATCTTTCAGTTTATTAACGCTCTGCTGCTCAGCAAGATCGAGTTTCACAGCAAGGCAGTCGAGTCGGGAAACATCCTAAACAACGAAGTCAGAATCACGACTTACCTGAACAAAGTAAGAACAACGAGGAATCCCGATCAACCAAGTCCTTAACCACGACTCTTCATTTCAACGAATTCCTGAACCACGACACTCCTAAACCACGTCTCAGACTTCTCCGCCTCTAGGGAGGTAAAACTATTTGATAAGAAGCCGCTGCAGATTCATTTCATGCAGTTGAATGAAATTACACTTTGTTCTTTGATCTTCAGCTCAGCATCTGGCCCGCTTTGTGGTGTATATTTATCTATCGACCTCTGGAAGTCTCACATATACTGTTCCCACTCTTTAAAACTGCTGTCCTATCTAATAACAAGCCTCTTTCACAGAAATGAGACTTGTGCTCTCTTGAACATTGCATCTTACTCAAGCATTTGACTGGAAAATCGAGCATGCCATTACTTCTCCCTCAAATGAGATTCATTATTTCACACAATGTATTCCTTTTTCTCAAAAGAAAGTCTACTTCCGTTTAAATGTGTTTTTCACTCAAAATGACCTCTTTGATATGCATGTCCAAACTTTTGTCTACAAAAGTGTTTGCTCATAAAAATATTTGCGCAGTAAATGCATCTTTCTTACTATCTAAACAATATGTTCAAGGAGAGCCCTGTCAACTCACAATAATAAAGTTGTGAAGTTCCTAAAATGGCTGTAATACTATCTATTGAAACTTTGGGAAACCTGCATACCATTTCTGTAGAAACTGCTGATATAGGCGCAAGATCGTTTCAATCTGGTTTGCGGAACGTAGTGCTTTCCGGAGAAGAAGAGAAGAGGCAGCAATCGCAGGGAAGTAAGATTAAAAAACAAAAATTATATAGTTTAATAGCGTGGTGGGTAGCTCAAAAGTAAAGTAAGATCTGTGGGAAGTGTTATAAAACAGCGGATTGAAAAGAACATACTAGTAAAAATGTGCAAAGAGGAATATGGTCATTTTCGTGGTTCAGGAACTCGTTATTAAAAATTTAGTTGTTTGGGTTTGCTCATTGTTTAGCATTCATGGTTAGGGAATTCGTGGTTTAGGTAGTAGTTGGACAGTCATACATCCGCAGAGTCTCTATTGGCAAAGTGACCGCCCTCTGGGGTCTGTATTTCTGGTGTCTAGCGTCAGTTTGGAGCACATTCCCAGGCCAGTTTCCTCAGAGATAGTGTGTATAGCGAATTGTGCAACAGTTATTGTTGTGCCCAGGGCCTGGTCCCCATACAGTCAGCAAGATCCTTGCTTCCAATATTTGGCTGACACCCAGCCCTTCAAGGAAACACCCCCTTTCTGAAGGCAGGGTACCAGGTCTGTCACACAGATCCCACTACCTACACTCATCACACTCAGTATAGTCCATGACTATGGATAGGGACTTTAAGGAAGACGCCCAGGGAGGGGAAAATACCCTGGCTGACTTCCCTTGGGACAATGTGTTTTATGACGTGGTAGACGCATCAATTTACAAAGCAGTGGGTGAAGCCATTTCGCCCTTAGAGGAGAGGCTATCACGCAAAATTGAAGAAGCCTTAGCATTCCTGTCTACTCTCCCCATGGTTCGCACCCCCCAACCTGGGCCCCTAGGGACTCCCATGACTGTAGATCCCAGTCCCCCACTGCCAACACGCTCCCGACACGGGGTGGATCCCAGTGCTTTTGAGAGGCTCAAACAAGCCTTTCTGGCTACTCAGCCACCTTTGCCACCTGCAGGTGATGGTTTGGTGACCCCCCCCATGACGTTCTGCCAAACAACGACACAGGGACGCTGACAACGAGTCTGGCCCATCCAGACCTTGGCTCCCTTCCCCCCCCCCCCCCCAGGACAGTTCAGATATGTTCAATCCCGACAAGATAATACACCCCAGATCATCAGATTGGGCCCTGGCAGATAAGGTTGCCAGTTATGTGGCAATGCGCATACGAAAGCCTCTAGAGAAGGAGGCATGGAACTGTCTTCAGTCAGAATGCCCAAGTCAGTCCCTGGAGGGTAAAGTTGCCCTCACTCCAGAGATTGATGCTCGTATGGCCACTTTTCTCCAGAAATTTTTGAGATCCTAAAAAAGGGATCGACAGGTCCTGGTGAGCGTGCCAGAATAAACTTTTGGACGATTTAGGGGCACTCACAAACATTTTGGACATGGCCGAAGAGGCCAAGACGTCAGGATCCCTGATCTCAACAGAATCCCTTTTGGGGTGGTCACAAAGGGCCATTGTATTTTTGGGCAATGCCAACTGTGCCCTTTCCACTGAGCGCCATTGCTACCTTCTGATCAAAGCTTGGGGATCTTGCGGGGGCGGTGGCACAAGGAGGCCTGTTTGGGGAACAGTTTGTCAAGGAGCTAGGTAAATTTGTCCACACGTTTACCTCCCTTGACAAGGCACAGACATCCGTTAAAAAAAAAAAAAAAAAAAAAAAAAAAAAAATGTTCCCCCGGGTTTTCCCCGGGGCTGTTTAACCGGTCGCCCTTCCAATCCATCCTCGAGAGGGCAAGGCTCCAGAAAGTGCCAATATCAGGACCAGTCCCACTTTGGCAATTTCTACTCTGCAAGAGGCAGGCGAGGCAGAGGCAAAGGATATCGAGAAGCAGCGACATCGAATAATGCCGGTGAGTGTACTCCCTTTGTCCCAGTTAAAAATAGGGGGGAGGCTGGGGAATTTTTTCCAGACCTGGACTTACTTCACAGGGGCCGCATGGGTGTTACAAAAGTCCAAGGATTCCGCATAGAGTATATGGCCAACCCTGTCCAACAGTGCAAGCCCCATCGCATCCAGTTCTCCCAACAGGAGTCCGCCTTAGTAGATGTGGAGGTCACTTCTCTTCTTGCAAAAGGAGCCATTGTTCCCTCCATCCTGCATCCCAGGGGTTTTGTCAGCAACATATTTTTGGTGGACAAAACGGATGGGGACAAACGCCCTGTGATCAACCTCAGTGAGTTTGAGTGGCTAGTACATCACCACTTCAAGATGGAAGGTATGTCTTACGTCCTTCGGACTGGATGGTGCGTCTGGACCTAAAAGATGCCTACCTGGTGATCCCGGTTTTCCCTCCCGACCGGAGGTTCCTCCAATTTATCTGGCGACATCAGACGTTCGAGTTCGCTTTCCTCCCCTTCGGCCGGTCATCGGCCCCTTGGTGCTTCACCATGGTCCTCAAACCAGTAGTGGAAAGTTTAAGATCTCGGGGAATTCGGATTATAGTCTATTTGGATGATCTGCTCCTTATGAATGTGTGCCCTCATCAGCTCCTTCGTCATCTCCAGGTGGCTGTAGATCTTCAGCAGAGCCTAGGCTTTGTGGTCAACAAGACGAAATCTATCCTCACTCCCTCTCAGTCGCTGACATTTCTTGGCTTTCTTAGTAGACTCCACATCCTCCACTCTCAGTCTTCCAGCCAGAAGGATCTCAAAGATTTGTCACAAACTGAGACGATCCTTATCCAGGCAACAGGTGGCACTCAGAGATGTGGCCCGGATTGTGGGCGTTCTTTTGGCCTCCATCCAGGCCATCTTCCTGGGGTCCCTCCACTATCGAGCCCTGCAATGCCTCAAGCGGTGTACTTGCACAGAGGGTGCTCGTACTCCCACAAGGAGGGACAGAGATTATATATCAATTGTCTGGAACTCCTGGCAGGCTCCTTTGCGGTCCGCTGTGGACGAGGGATTACAGCCAATCGTCTGCCCTTCTAAAAATGGACAACATTTCCACGGTTTGCTACATCAACCACTTAGAGGGCACAAGGTCCAAGGCCCTCTCAGACCAGGCGGACAGTTTTTGGCAATACTGCCTGGACCATCAGGTCTCAATCACAGCAGAATACCTCCCTGGACGGGAGAACTTGGTGGCGGACTTTCAATCCGCAACTTTAGGGATTCCAGCCTCTGGAAGCTGTGCACAGATGTGTTTTGAAAGTTGAACAACCTCTGGGGTCCTTTTTCCATAGACCTATTTGCCTCGAGAATCGACCACCAGCTCCCTCGGTTTTACAGCTAGAGGCCGGATCCACTGGCGGTGGCCACAAACGCCTTTCTCCAAGACTGGAGGCAGGAGAAAGGGTACGCCTTTCCCTCCTTTGCAATGATCACAAGGGTGACGGCCCAGATCAGGAGACAGCGAGCGGAGGTGGTAATAGTCACCCCATTTTGGAAATCGCAAGTTTTGTTTCCAGTTCTTCTGGAACTTTCTTGGGATTCTCCAATCCTATTCCCTCACTTTCTGGCTCTCCTTCGGAGCCCCAATCAGACCCTACATCATCTGTTTCAGGGGAACTTGTTGTGGCTCATGACATGGAGGATTACAGTAGATTATGGGAGGTCCCGGGCCTTTCGAGGAAAGCTGAAGAGCTCATGGCCAGGTCTTGGGCGGACAGCATGGTCAAACATTACAGGTCCGCTTCAGTCAGACAGTCCAGATGGTGTGTGCGACGGGGTCTGAATCCCTTGGACGCCGATGTAGTTTACATCTTGAATTTTTGGGCCTACCTGGCCTCTTGTGGCCTAGCATACAAATCTATAAACACTTGTCGGTCAGCCATTTCAGCAGGCCATGTGCCGCATAACAATGTGGCAGTAGGAGAACATCCTCTCGTATGTAAGCCGCTCCTAGGCATCAGACTGCCTCTATCCTCAGAAACCCATTATTCGCATCTCTGGGATGTCAACCAAGTCCTCAAATTATTCCTATCTTGGCAACCCAACAGATTTCTACCACGGAAGGAGCTGTTGGCCAAGCTGGCCATGTTGTTATGTCCCATTTCTTGCCGTTGTGCATCAGACGTGCGACCTTTGGATATCTCAGCCAGAATGTTTATCCCGAATGGAGTGACTTTCACACTGCTTAGAAGGACTAAGTGTCATACAAGAACTATTCCATATCCGTAATTTCTAGATTCACCAAAATTGTGTGTAGTCCGCTGTTTAAAAGCTTACGAGGAGATGACGGAAGAGTTCCGTCCTCCTGGTGAACAGCAACTCCTTATTGCCTTACGCAAACCACTTAAAGCGGTATCTTCCCCCACTATTGCCAGGTGAGTTATGCAAGAGGCAGGCATAAGCCTAAAGGTATTCGGTGCCCACTCAACTCGAGGGGCAATGGCCTCAAAAGCATTTGGCTTGGGAGCCCGTTTGGAGGATATCCTCAATGCGGCAGATTGGTCTTCGGACTCTACAGTTAAGAGGTTTTACTTCAAGACAGTGCTGGACATGGCTTACCTCGTGGTGAGCAAGCTTTGAACTCGCATAATTCTCGCCTCCAGTCCTGACAGAGAATGAAAAATGTCCTAGCTATTGTAACGGAAAACTTCAGTTTCATTAAGGACTCGGAGGTCAGGATTATCCCACCCTAGAGTTTTCAATTAAAAGGGACCCACCCTGTATTGGAGTAAGTAATACAGTTTGATTTCTACACTGTTGAGATGATTGTTGTTCTTTCCTGTGTGGAATACTCCGTTTCACTGTAAATGGTTTGCAGGCTTGACGAATTACATTCGTTAAGTGACAATGTTTTGTTGTCCTCCTAGGTTCTGTACAAATAAACATGACTCTTGAAAAGGATCCACGGCTGACTTTGTGCGACGAAAGAGGATGAAGGGCCAGTGAGGACAGACTAAGTTGGAGGGCCATGATTGGAGGCCTCAGACTGTTCTTAATTGGACAATTGTCTTTACTACATTTTTCCCAAGGTTTCATGGGAAATGTAATTTGTTTTGTTAAATTTGGCTGCTGTTTAATAAAGTGAAGCGAGCAGGCATAATACTCACCTCTGAATCCTTAATAGAATTGAAACTTTCCGTTATAATAGCTGGGAAATTTTTCATTCACCTGTCTGTCAAATAAAGCTCAAGACAGGAACCAGTCAAGGATGCCCTCTCTCGCTCTCGTATTATTTGCTTTTGTCATTGAGCCATTGGTCCAGTACATACGGCAGTATAGCTCCACCTCTGCTCCCTTGCTGGCATCTCCAAGATCAAATTCTACGTGGATGGCATTGCTTTATTTTTAACTCCAAGTTTAATTAATAGAAATTCCACTCTTCAAACAATAAAAACACACACTGTGTTGAGGATTATAGGATCAATGAGACAATGAGTACCTATTATCTAGTACCACCTCAGAGACTCTCCTAATAACACAAAAAGAAAAATATAGAATGGGCCCTAAAAGATGTCTAGGGGTGTGTTATTCAGAACAGCCAGTCGATCTATTCATTAACAGTTATATCCCTTTGGGGAGAAAATCTATTAATCTTCTTGAAGTATGGATAACCCTTCCGCTGTCAATTATTGGTAAAATAGCACTAATTACAATATAAATCCTATTTTAATTATATGGGCATCTCTTGTAATAAAGATATATCTCTTTGATAAATTAGAAAGAGCTCTGTTTTGTTGTTTTTTTGGGGCCAGAAGCATTGAAGCAAAGTTAATAATTTTACAAATTAATAAAGAGGACTATGGACTAGGCCTTCCTTTCTTATACTATATAGCATTCTTCATATTACAATTGGGATGTCTTTCCGTAAGGAATTCTAACTTCAACAGTTCTCTTTTAACAATTATACTTAACAAATAGGACATACAAGACATGCAAAACCTGGCTTGATATATTAAAACTCCCATTCAAGTCTCGGAATCATATTTGGACTATGAGAGGGAAAATCTTCAATAGATATGAAATTCGTTAGATTTATGCAATAACCCCTCTGCCCTGTTGTAGTTTATTTTTATCAAGCTCAACAGAAAGGATAATTCATAAATAGTCTGATTTAGCAATAACGAAATTACTTTGTTGATGGTTCTACAGTAAAGAAAATTCAAAATCTTTTCCAGGCGTCCATTGCCATCATCATCATTTTATATACGTTCAAATAAATTTGATTTTACATGCGTTATTCTGGAAGATCAAAATGTAAAATATTTTTATAGTTATGTTGCTAACCCAGTCATTAATTACAACTTAGTTTAATCTTTAGTTCGCCCCAGATAAGACAAGTGGGAAATTAAAACATGAAGTGTTTATCAACATGAATTGTGGTATTATGCTAGGACGAATCGCATTTCTTAAAAAAATGAAAAGTTGTGCCACCAGAACTGGTTGACACACTTTTACAAAAAATAAGGGAAACCAGAAGGTAGATAAGGACCTTGGGTAACAGTTTAGTATTAGAACAGTGGTCCTTAAACGCAACAGTTGAGTAAATAGGATAATTATAGACTTGAAGAGGCGGTGCTTGTTTTAGTCTTCTTGTTGAAGTAAATCCCTATAGGGAAACTGGAACAACCCCTTTTAAATAAGCTTTGATTGAGAGGAGCAGCAACACATCTTCTCATTGCTAGATTCTGCTTGTGATCTACTAGGTCTTCCTGGGCTAGGAGAGGATTCTCCTCCCTTCTGCAGACTTCTCTTCGATGAAGTCCTTGAGGAAGTCCTGGTAAAGAGTGTGCAGGGGAACACAGAGGTATAAGTCTAACAGGGAGGAACTTGCCACATGGAGAAGAGAGTTCTCGCTCACTTGAGGAGCATTACTAATGCAAGTCAGGGCTCTCTCCCCACTATTCAAGAGGAGACTGAGGTGTGATGGCAACAGGAAATCTTTGATATAATTAGTCTTGGTATATTTGCCAGATAATCTCTCACCGGGATTTGGAGATGGAGCCTGGGTGGGGTAGCCCATTGTGTAAAACACCCTACACGTGTTCTTGTTATCAGCTTGCTTCATTTTATTCTTAAATGATTTCCTTTCCTTCTCTGAGGCAGATACATTTATTTGGATTAATGGCTCAAACTGTTGTGCATTGTTCTTAGTTGCAAGTTAGGCAGTTTTTCTTTTTCTGGTAAACTGTTTCCACTGATTTCAACACAGTATTAACCATCCTGCCTTTCCCTGTGAGGCAGGACCCACCACCTTTATACAGACATGCAACTCAATTTTTTTCAGATCCAATGTCTTCCCCAAGTCTTGAATTGTCTCATAGCATCCATGCCCTACATCATCCAGTAAATAGATTTGGAATGAAGGGAAAGCTGCATGCTCATCAGGCTGTCTGTTTCCCTCAGCAAACCCACCTGCTTCAGAGTGACAAGCATAGGCTATGCTTCCAACACTCACAGCACCAATATTCAACTGCCGGCCCTAAGAAGACTAAAGGGTAGTAAAACCGATTGGTTCTAGTAATACATTCATCGCCCTTCAATCAAAAGCTGACAAGGTGAGGAGAAGGATCACAGTAGAGGGCCACTGGGCTGACCAATTGGTTTTCTTTGTATAACTCTGTAGCCCAGACACGGGTCAAGAACGTTCATTGGGCAGGCACTGCATGCCATTCTTGCTTTTCATTCCATCCATTAATATTAGGGGGGACCGTAACCTTGTAATAGGTGGCATCCAGGATGAGTCTCAGCAGAGGGTGGGTGAGACAAAGGTTATGTCCATCCAGGGTAAACACCCTACTGAGCGACTTGAGATTGAGGGATGCATGGCACCACAACACCCCACATGCATTGATTAGTCACACTACTCTGCTGCTCACCAGTCATATGCATGTGTTGATTACTTATCGCTGGACAATGGGCTTTTGCATCATATTGCAAATGTTGACCAAAACCCACAGATGTTATCTGACCACAGCCGTGTCTCCCTGATTTTAGACCTACTTGTACACGATGGGCCAGGGCCTAAAGGACAGTGGCAGCTGAAATATTTTTTATTAAAATACCATGTAGTGCAACATGAGGCCAAAGCTGAAATTCTTGCATACCTAGAGTTTAGTGACACACATGATATGCCCAAGGAGACTATATGGGATACCATTAAGGCAGTCATATCTAGAACCTTCCTCCAGGAGGCCTCAAGGCTGAAACAGATGAGCGCAATAATTCTGGAGAACCTTGCTGGTGGATTTAGAGGCAATACACAAATACATCAAACCCCTCAAAGACGGCATGAAGGCATTTGACTTAAGTCAGAGATCAGCTTCACACACTTGAGCTAGACAAAGCCTTGGCTAAAACAGGTTTACAGATTGGCAAAACAGGTACCCATTGTTACAAAGTAGGTAACAAGGCCAATAAACTACAGACTTGGTACCAAATAGGTGAGGTTAGAGATAATGACGGAGTTGTACAGATAACTGAAGCGTGAAATTGGGAGCCTTCCATACAGACTATCAGCAATTGTACAAGGGCAAGTCCACTGACTGCAATGGTCGCACAATTTTCGTCTCTTTGATGTCACTCCTGGGACTGAGTGCCCTTTATGCGGAATCTCTGGATAAGCCCATTGCTAGGGAAGAGGTCCTGAATTGGCTCTTGCCACAGGAACAGATGGGCTCTCCCCCATTTTCTATGAAAAGTTTGCTCTTCATATTACAGTGATCTCAACAGGTATCTTAAAACCTTCTCAGGTATAACGCATACCAGCTGGGAAGGACTTGAAGTTGTGATGATCAGATCTCCTCATTTTGGTCTTCAATGCAGATGTTAAAGCCATGAGGCTGGAAAGGGGAATCCATCTTATACATCCTGATCAAATCGCGTTTCATACAGGGAATTTCCACTAGTGAAAAAAATAAAGAAGGCTATCCATCTTATCAATTTGACGAGCACATGGGGCAGGGAAGCAGTTCTTGTTTCCCCTCGATGTAGAAAAGGCTATCGATCCTGTCAATTGGAACATGATGGGACATTCTTCCCCCACATAGGAAAACACTGCCCATATAATTGGAATCCTAGTCATACAAAGCCATGAAACTGATCACGGGTATTTATTGAACTCAGAAATTGTTATGAAATTAAAATCAGAAAATCCTATTTTTACCCCACCTTAATTGCTGAAGTGTTAAGAAAAGTCCAATCATTATTCAAAGCTATATGGCTTCATTTAGAGATTTGTGGGCAGCCCACCATCCACCTGCGAGACAGATATAATAACCTGCATTGCCCTGGCGGACAACTGCCTGCCCTATTAAGAAACCTCCGCCTGCTGGCAGAGATGTCTTGGTCTTCTGACTATCTGCCAAAGTCCAACTAATACCCATAGTTCAGGTCTTGTGAGTGACCCACAGAGAAGCGGAAGGCGGCAGCAACGACGGCGGTGAAGAGCAGAACTGCAGGAGCCGGGAGCCACGGACTGATAAGCCGCGAGGAAAACACCGGGAGCCGTGGGGGGGCTGAGTGGTGCCACGGGGGGGGGCTGAGTGCTGCCATGGGGAGGGGGCTGAGTGGTGCCGTGGGGGGGGGGGGGGCTGAGTGGTGCCGCGGGGGGGGGGGCTGAGTGGTGCCGCGGGGGGGGGCTGAGTGGTGCCACGGAGGGCTGTAGAAGAAGCGAGTGGCTCCAGGGGAGTATCCACTCACCCCACTTACTCGGGACACATCCTTCAAGGCGCCAAGCAGAGGCATGAGCGGGCATTGAGGCTGGAGGACACCAAGAGTCTGGTTGGAGTAACACCCAGCCCAGCTCAGATGCCCAACAGAGAGGCATAAGAGGTACAGTGGCATAGCAATCAGCGAGGGGGGTGCAGCACAGTACAAGCACCGGTGAGTGAGTGAGAGAGAAAGAACTGAGAAAGCTGTCCGCTCACCACTCACCGTCATCCCAACCCCCCACCCCCCCACCGGCATATCCCTCACATCCCCACGCAGCCTGGAACCAGCCCGGCCCCACCAAGTATTGCAGGGGGGAAGAGACTGTCACCAGGAGCACAGAATACCTGGCCGGTGGTAGCTAGTGGTGGTGGCCATCAGCTGGAGCTTGGAGTGAGCAGCGTGGCAAGAGGGCATGGCAGGAGAGCACAAAAACTAGTGTGAGCGTCCGCAGGCGCAAAAAGGACAAAGGCACACAGGCAGCGCAACAGTGGAGAGGCTGCAGGAGTCCAGGCTTTCCTTTTCGGTTTAGCCCGACTACGAGGCGAGGAGTTCGTGGAGTGCGTGCCCAAGCCGCGCCCAAGCAGCGCAAGTGGAAGAGTGGAAAGAAGCAGAAGAACGCTCACAGGAAACAGCTCTCACTGGAAAAAAAAAATGAAGGGAGTCACTTTCACGAGTCTTCACGAGTCTTAAAACCCTTCCCTGTGCGCGTAGGGCAATGATCAAGGGAAAACTGCTCAAATCAAAGAGGAGGGCCGCTGACTCTGATAAAGAAGTCCAAGGGTCAAACAACTAGGGTCACGAGAAGCACGGCTTCAAACGCTAGACAAGAGTCGCACACCGCGAGCCCCCTTTTACAATCTGGTCAACAAGGGCTCATCACTCACTACTTTCAAACGCCGGGCAGCTCACCACCCACTGGTATGCCTGCCGGGAGGACTGAAGAGCGGTAGAGGTCACCGTGGGAAACCCCCAAGCACCTCGACCCGGTCAGGCACTCATCAAGCTCGATATTAAAAGCCCCCTATCTGGGAGAGGAAGCAACCTTCTGCCCAATGAAGAGGCCCAGGACCAGGTCCAGGAACGGGATACATGGGCACAGGGAGATCAAAACTCGCCCCCTTCTAGCGGTTGTAAAATACTAATCGCAGATGAAAACAGCATAACATGTAAAGAAAGGAGGGTCAACTCCGACCCTGGGAAACTCGCAACAGTCCTCAGATCGGAATGAAACCCAATGACCTGATACACAGCCTTTCACCGATTAAAGCCTTGGTCCATCAGCCCCAGGAGGAAGACCTGTCGGAAGGCATTGAGGGCAAAGATCCTATGCATACTAGTCCGCGCAACACCTCACAACTAAGTTCAATGGTCTCATCTACTGGACGACGACACCTCGACTCACCAGAGACAGGAGACTTCACCAACTCCTTTTTACAAAAATTAGAGGAGACAATTGAAAGAACTTTGGAACTTACTCCCCTCGGTATCGGGAGAGGGGTCGTGGCAGTAAATCAGGGCAAAGAAAGAGCAGTGACGCCCCCATCAACAGGCCGAAAGGACAGAGACGAGCAAGACGATCAAGAAGACACCTCCCTTCTGACAACCATTAGAGAAGCTCAGAAATCAATAGCCAAGGCCCTTATATGGCAAGAAACTAAAATGGAGGTCCAAGTTGACCTTCTACTATCAATAGCCAAGTGCCTAGAGAAGCAGGGCAGCAAACTGGACGAATTGGAGGCAACAATCAAATATAATCAGACAATGATGGCTCGGACAAGCTCTATCGCAGACATAATAGACAAGTGGGCTGAATTGCCAGAAATTCTGGGGGACATAGTGACACTAGCCAAGAGCAAGGGCGAATCGTCAAAAACACCAGGAATAATGGAACCACTAGAAAAGGGCAATCTCAAAGTGGCCTTCAAGGGCGAACACATCAGAGCGAGGGTAATGGAAATAAAAACCCTAGAGAATGAGAAGAACCACCAAGTTACTCTGGCATCCCCAACAGAGCGACACCAAGGAAGCTCTGGCAATATCTGAGACAAAGGAAGCCGAAGAACATGGAGGGGAAGCCAGAACAGAAGCACCACTAACAAGGAGGGCAAAGAAAAAGCTGAAGAAACAGCTGAAGAGAACAAAAATGAAAAGAAGATCCATCCTACCGGCAATGTTGAATAGCCATAGATCTGAGGAGAAAAGCAACTTACTACCACTATACCCGATTTTTAATCCCAAACAGAAGATCATGAGCCAGAGCGTATCGGGAAACAAAGAAAAAGCCAAAGACAGAGAAAGGGACGGTGCAATTATACAAGGCAGGGATCAAGAAAACCAGGCGGACCAGGCTGACCTACCGCACCGCACAGTGTCATCATCAACAGCAGCACCGATAATAAAGAGTGTAAGCATGGGTAAGGAGGATGCCGCCTCACAAATAAGGCTCTATGATTTATTGCAAATGGAGCACACTACATCGCCACTGATGGAGCAAAAGCACATAGTTAGCATGCTGGGAAATAACAACCGGGTGGATGATGACCAACATTGGCGAACCCTGATCAAACCCTCCCATAGTTTAAAATCAAGCAGCAAGCGCTATGGGGGGGGGGGGGGGGGGGGGGGTCATACAAACAAATAATCTTGCTGACCCATCCACATTCTACGAGGTGGCGCTCACCCCCAGGTACCAAATGACAGGGTCTCACGACATCTTAAACAGAAATAATGTCCTCTGACTCTTTGGCCATGTTAAACCACTATCTCAGATCACTTTGGAAAATCTAGAGTGGGTAAAGTTCAAAAGGTCAGAAGGAGACCGCCATGGCGATTCAACTATTCTGGGCTTTTGCGAGCAATCCCTCCAACAGGCAGTCCTCAGTGAAGCCCAACAATTCGCTAGTTGGGGCATAGAAGTAACAGAACCCACTCAACCTAATTACCCCTTCGTCCTCATACCTCAAACAGAGGGGCAGGGGCCCACATCAATCCTGAAAGGTACCATCCACAACAGGAAACCGGGAGAATACACCAATGTGGAAACGGGGAGAATACACCAATGAACGCCCTAAAACACCAATAAATGTCTCTATCTTTCAAAGAGACAACCTACGAAGAGTGCTACTGGGTCAAACGAATCAGCCAACAAGAAGTGACAGCTGGCAACAGCACCCCTAGCAAAACCCAAGTCCTCAAGAGAGAAGGGAGGATAACGCTGGTGTGGGAAGATCAATACTAAAGCCAAATTTCGGACCTCCAAGATTTAACCCTCATATCATGGAACATCGCAGGGTTAAATAAAAAGCAGGGACCAAGGAAGTACAGGACTACTTTGCAAAAGGGGACATTATCTGCTGTCAAGAAACTTGGTCAATGACCTCAACACCTATAGTGGGCTTTCATGAACACCAGATTAATGCAACAAAAAAAAAAAAAAAAAAAAAACATCTTCGGATGTCCATCGGGGGGTCTCTCTATCTTCATAAGCCACGCGAGAAAACTCAAGCCCACAGAAATAAGAGTAAACTCCCCACACCTGCAAGCAATGACAATCGCCGGGCTAAGGGAAGGCCACCTGCCGTTTAATCTGCTGCTCATAAACTGCTATATCAACCCTGCTCTGACTACGCCCAGTATGACAACTTTTACCAACACGCTGGCAGATGTATTAATAAAATATGAGCACTACAACGTAATCATCGCAGGAGACTTTAACTTGAGAGGCTTGGAAAATGCCCTGGGAAAACAAAACAAAAACAGCAAAAGGCAGGCCCATTGCTTTCTTCTTAAAAATGTTAAACTCCACTCAACCCACTTCCCGATGAAATTAAGATTACCCTCGTGGTGCTCCAAACCATCGTTCCGGAATATATCTACCATAGATTATATTTTAATCAACGAGAAAACGGCGGAGAGGCTGGAAGATTTTCAGGTCGATGATAGAGGGGAAAGTGACCACAGGCCTCTATGTGCAAGATTCAACTTGGGTATGGAAGCTACAGACCTCCAGAAAATGATGGGAGAAACCACAGGGGACGAACGCTTCAGAGATATCAAAAGAATAAAATGGTCAACCTCTCTCGAAGAGAAAATGCAGGAGTGGGTACGAACATGGCAGGCTCGGGGAACACGGGAGACCGACTCCAAGGTGGTTGGTTGCTGGGAGGAAATGACAGAAGACCTGTGGCGGAAGCTGGGTAAAAAAAACCTGTAGAAAAAAGGGCTGTCATAAGGCTCACTCTTTAAAGAACCTACAGACATCGAAGAGCCTGAGAATGTAAAGGAGCTCTAATGAAGGCACTTAGAAGAAGGAAGAAAAGAGGAACATCGGCAGAGGGGGCCTCCATAATAACACTAAGAGCCGCCTTCAGGAGCAAAGTAGGTGAGCAGAAGAGGAAAGAGATGTAACAAAAATGGATCACAGTATTTGCCCTGCTAAAGGAAAAGAATAATGCAAAACTATGGAGGTACATCAATCGCCTGAGCTCTCAACCTAGGAGCAAGGAGAATATTGAAAGCAACGAGTGGGAAAAGTACGCAAGGGGATTATATACCAAAAGTACACTAGCTACCGAGCACGACCCTTTGAACATCCGGGAAACAGGCTCCCACATAGCCACTCTCCCCAGGCACACAGAAGAGGAAGGACAAAGGATGCATGAGGACGAGAGACTCACGGAAGCCAAAATAATGAGGGAGATTAGGAAAATGAGGAATGACGGGGCGCCAGGCCCAAACGGCATTCCAGCCATGGCCTTTAAAACAGCCCAATCATTCTTTTCCACAGTCCTCACCCACTTATACAACTTTTCATATGCAACGACAAATCCACACTCATGGAAAGGATCTATCCTCTTCCCCATTCACAAGAAAGGCGACCACTCTAACCCCGCAAACTACAGGCTAGTAGCCCTGCTGGATGTGGAAGCCAAAGCTTTTGCCAAACTACTACTGAGAGAGTTAGAGGACTGGGCTAATAACAAAATATTACAATTCTTTCAGACTGGCTTCAGGAAAAACAGTGCAGCAACTGATAACATCATGGCCCTGACCTACCTCTCAAAACGTGCTGTGAAAGTCAGGCACCCTCCGCTGTTCTGCTGTTTTATGGACTACAGTACAGCTTTTGATAAAGTTGATAGGGGCAAATTCTGGGGAAAAAGGTTATACTGGGGGGTACCTCCCAAGTTATTGAAAGCCATCATATCCCTTCACAAGGGGACCTGGGTACAAGTCAAATTAAGCCCCACAGGTCTATCAGCAAAAGTCGAAACAAACAACGGACTGAAGCAGGGCTGCGTCATGGCCCCATCTATTATTTAATCTTTATACGGCAGATATGGGGGGAGCCCTGAAAAGGGCAAGTCTAGTTCCACCGAGACTGGGCACGGCAAGAATGGCAATTCAACAATACGCAGACGATACTGTAGTGATGGACCATACAAGAGTGGGCCTCCAAAGAGCACTTAAAGAGCTGGGGGAGTACAACAAGGAGAATCAACTGACAGTTAATCAAGGCAAAACAAAGATAATGATATTTGGCAGATACCCGCACAAAAAACAAGCAGTCTGGAAGTTGGGAGATGACCAAATCAGGACCACTACAGCCTATAACTATCTTGGTGTTTGGCTAATCGAGAGGGCAACATCGGCAGCTCATTCAAAACATCTAACCACTAAAATCAACAGCGTAATTTTATCAATGAGATGCCTGAGTCAACGCTTGACCAGCCCCACAGCAGACCCCATGCTGAAGGTCCTCAGGGCAAAACTAATCATGGCTGTTAACCACTGTCACTTGGCATTTCCAGGAGCGTTAGATAAACTTATAGCATCAGCGCAGGTCAAAGCCCACAAGATTGTGCTGTAAGCACCTAGGAATGCAAGAAACATGAGATTACGGCTGGAATTAGGCCTCGGTAGACCCGAACTGCCCTTCCAGGGAGATCTAATAAAATTCTATATCAGAGTCCTCAAAGCACCGCACAACTCTCTCAAATATCATCTTGTAACAATTTTCAGAGAAGGACTCCCCCTGGTTTACCAAGCTGGGTAAAGCAACAGAGACCCTGAACATAGATTCCAACAGTCTGTCCCTAACAGACATCCCTCTTAAGGCTTGGTCAAACATCATGAGACGGCAGGACCGCTCCATCTAGTACGAAAAGGATCTAACTGCACTCCGACAACACTTGTACGAAGGCATTGAACGAATCTTACATCTTGGGGAAAGCCCAACCATACCTAAGAGAAGCACTAGGGGCCCAGGCACGCAAAAAAATCCTTTTTATGAGGTGAACGTCACTTAGAATTGGGGACTTCAATCCAGCATGGGCACGAACAGATGGAGCCGTTTCATGCCACCTATGCAATTACCAACTGGAATTCTGGCTTCACTTACTATGCTGTTGCCCCAAACTCACCTGGGATGAAGCAGCCTCCCAGTGGCTGCTTCATCCCATTTTCAGAGCTCTTGGCATTAGAACTTGCAAGGAGGCATCAGATTGGTGCTTTTCAGAAATAAAAACACACCACCTGGCAAGAGCGGCAAAATTTACTTACCAGATTGGTCAAGCACTAAACACTAGAGTATAATCGTTTTCCTCAAGCCCATGAAAGTCAGAGCTAGATTAATGCGCCAACAAGGTGTCACTGCAACATTCATGAGCAAAGAAGACCTTGGCCGCCATCTCAAGTACTATGACTGGTACATCGCCACATTAAAATTAAGCTCCTGGACTAAAGGCAGAAAGTTCCCTGCAATACAAGTTTGACTGTTGGAAATGGGGTTTTTAAATCTCACAGGAGCCCATGAGAGGGGGTGGAGGGGAGACAGGTGGGTGGGTAAGGGGGGGGGGTTGGGTTTTAATTTTGGCTTTTTACTGTAATGGTTTTAAATAATCGAACGGTCAACAATAAAATCAATCAATACCCATAGTTCTGATTTCACACTGATGTTATGCAGGAGTATGGTGTCATTTTATATCCGAGTTAGCTCTGGACTACTTTGTCTAGTTACCTTTTACATGTACAAAGAAGTATATTGGATAACTAATGAGAATGCAGTCATGCCTGAGACATCAACAAGAAATGACAGCACTTACAGTAGGCACTCCCAGAAGAAAAGGTCTCACAGGACCCCCGTTTCTTCTCTCGGGAATTGGGACCCTTCTCTTCATCACTGGAGCTTTAACAACCTGGTTTATTCGTTCATCGTTTACAACTTTAATGGACATACTTTAAAAATATTTCTTTTTCATAAATGGACATCTCTAGAGAAGACGGGTGGGGCAAAGACCAGTAAGGAACAGCTTGTGGTTTCTGTGTTGTTGTTGTAATGGGCTGGTAAGAGAGCTTTTATAAAACCCAAGACTGCTCACATTCATTCTTTGTCAGCTTGTGCTCATCTTAAAAAAAGCGTTGTACTCATAACAATCCCTGCTTCCCTAAGCTCACAGACAGCACCCATCACTAAGGGAAGTGATTTCACTGCACTTTCCAAAATCTATATCTACATGAAATGACAGCCATATTTCCCAGCACATCTCCACCAAAAGTGACAATATTAGTTTCCTACCTGTAGCCAGGCGCGGTGCGTCCATTGGGGCGTGGGGGCGTAGCCCCCCCCGCCCGCGCCGCGCCCGCAGCTGCAGCTCCCTCCTCTGTGAATGTCCGCAACCGCAGCTCCCGAGTCCTCCCTCTGTGAATGTCAGTCAGCATGACGTCGGACCGTGGGCGGTCCGGTGTCATGTTGACTGACATCATTGTCAGACACCTTTGGGAAAGGCAGCACAAGTGCGCATGAGTGGGCATGGAGCTTAATTTTTTACTCCGTGCCCAGTCATGCGTACTTGTATTTTTGCTGCCTTGCGCATGCCCATTAGGAGCCCCTCGGTCTCCTAAATGGGCAGGCGGCGGGCGAGGAGTAGGCTGTGCCGTCAGCCAATCCTGGCGCTGCTGCAGCGCCAGGATTGGCTGAGGGCCGGGTTGCGTCACGTGGACGTGGTGTTCTGGACCGTTTGAAGGGGCAGTCGCAGAGAGGCGCCAACGCGGGCCTGGACATGAAGAAAAGCGAGTAATGTAAGAATTGGCTGCACCGTTTACATGCACCTCATGGACATTGTTGAGGAATGGATCTGTATCCTTGATGCAACCTGGACTCGATGTTGATGGCAGACTGCGTGGTGTCTGGTGGGCATGGAGATAAGTAATGCGCGGCTTGACTTCATACAGTAAGTGACTAGAGAACGGATACAACCCCGCTCTCCATAACTAGAACAGCACGAAAAAGAGTAAACACATCGGCCGGGCATGAAATGACTTGGTATCCATGGCACCGAGTCACCTCTGCTGGACCCTGAGCCGCCTCACCCTCTGATAAGTTCCGGGGGCATTTTTCTAGTTTATTGATCTACTATTTATAGAAGAAATACTGCATTTTCTGTTTAATTAGATAAGATGATGCCGTTGGCAATTGGTTTACTGGGCTACAAATAACACTGAATACATAATATGAATACTATTTGATTAGATTGAGGTATGTGGTGGGCAGATGGCTTTATGAACTACAAATAACAGAAGAAATAGTGTGTTTACAATTTGATTAGATTGAGCTCATGTATAGGGCTGTTTCATGAACTAAACGTGACGGTGACAGAAAATACTCTGCGATTTGCTATTTACTTGGTCTACGTTTAATCATCTAGAATTTGAAAAAGCATGGTTTTCTTGTACATTAGCCAGGATTTTGTATAAAATGTAAGCATTGAATGAACAACGGGTCTAGCGTCACTCATAGCATCCCACCACTATTAGCATAGGAGGCGGCGTGATGCTTTACTCCCCGAAGACCAGGCCCCTGTTTGCAGGAATACATGCGGACTGTGATTGTACGATTAGTGGATGGACGCACTGAGGTCCTTTATCGACCTAAATACAAACATCCGTCCATCAATACATAGATGAAAAGAAGCCAAATCAATCCAGGAAACAATCTTTTATTAGCACATATATATATATATAGCAAGGCAAGCAATCAGGGTGTCTTTAGAAACCTGGCATGTGCCTCGACAGCCGGCGTTGGACACTGGAGCCCGAAGTGTGGTGGAACGGACCGCCCGGCCCACAGATGTATGTACTGCATCTTGCTTCTGTTGAGTGGCATCACGTCATGTCGGAACCCCTTGGAAACACTAGACTGACATAGGGGTGACAGACAGGACCCCCACAGCAGCACGGGACAGTGCAGGGCCAGAGTGTAGTGTGAGTCGGCTGCGCCAGCCCAGACTTCACAGCAATACAGTAACATATTATTACATATTTTGACTACTAGGACATTGTCATAAGGAAATTATGAATGTGGGTTACTAGTGGGAGTGAAACGTATGGTGACACGTTTGCGGAAATTTGTGAAAATTCTGGAAGCTTGCAGAGGTTACATAAGTGTCTTAGATTCAAAAAGGATGAAAAGGAGGAGAAAGGGAGCGGGTGCCGGAGGACTCTACATCAGGCAGCAGTGCACCTCCTGCTTTATTAACCTTCCTGCTTCCTCATGTTTGCAGGAAAATGCGCCATTTGTCCGCTCATTTAAAAAAAATTCTCATGGGTTGTTTGAGGTCGCTCGCTCGCTGTAGTGTAGTACGACAATCATTTTACGCCCTACCACTGTCAAATGTCACCAGCCGCCCCTGCCTGTAGCTTCTTGCATTTTCACCTGCTTCACTCAATAATTCGTGATGTCCTACCCACTGGTATCCCCAGCATAGGGCAGTCACTTGAAAGGCCACTTCCAAGTGGCCATCTTGTCGAAATCACCAAACAACCAATGCAAATCACCTTTAACTCAGACCAACTATCCCCATCACCCTTTCAACACCGAACCAACAAACTGAAGTCAACCCAAGTGAGAACAACAAACCTTCAGATTCTTAAAGAGCTTCTCATTTGATAACCTAAAGAGCAAATTCATGCCCCACTGTATCATTCCCACCATCACATCCGACAGTATCTCTCTTATGAACAACTTCAACACTGGTGCTCCAACTAAAACGTGCAAGCTGAACTTCCCAGCACCTTGATATTCCAAAAACCTAGCTAACAACAAACATTAAATTCATAGAAACAAAAAAAATGCAAGACATGCAGATTGCCGATGACCTCAGACTACCACACACAGACAATTCATCACATTAGCCCAAGTCAAGTAACGTACCAACTCTACCAATGAAGCAGCCAACAAAAGCAGAACGATCTTCAAAGATTATCAAGCACTACGTCAACACCCTGCCTGATCTTCCAGTCTGATACTCCACAGATAAGTATAATGCCATCAACCTCGTCTTCAGTGAAAAAAATCCAGAGGATCGAAGTGCTCATTAACACCAAGCCTGCATTTCATCTTACTCCCAATAGCTAATGGTGCATCCCACAATTGTCAGTATTAAAATCCTTGTCTCTTGCAGATATAACCAGCATCCTCAACTTCAATAAAGCCATCTTTATTGCTCTCTTTTATCAGATTCCTCTCAGGACAGGTTTCTCCCCCATTCAACATAGTCCATGCCTCACCCAACGAAGGAACCTTTACCAGTGCTCTCAAGGAAAGCCAGATCCCCACATCCCAACACTTCTGAAGACACCTACATTATTCTCTGATGACCTCAACTAATAGCCCATCTCTCACCTACCTATGATAACTAAGATAATCGAAAAAGCAATATACGTGCAACACCAGTTCATTTCACTACCAATCTGGCATCAGATAATGTAGTAACGCAGAATTATATTTCAAATCATATCCCTTGACCATAGTTAAATAGAACCACTGCCATCTGATATGGTTAGCCTATTGGCCCACTGTGACACCGTTCAGTATCCAGTCACACACCCACAAATGTCAAATGGGATTCACTGGCAATCTCAACCATCCTCCTACATCACCAATCAACATCATATCATTAGGCCTTTGGAGCTCCACATCACTTAAGGAAAAGGAACTCCCCATAGATTAATCTTGTCCCCATCATCTTCAACCTCTACTTGGAACCCCTTATAGCTTTACTCACCGCTCACAACACCAAAATCCATTAATATGCCAAGAGCTCACAACTCTTCAGGAAAGTCTTTTCTGCTCTAAACATTCAAGAATTTCCACATTGTCTGCACCTCAGCTAGACCAAGATGTCCAGCACCTACCAGAAAACAAACCCCACAGAAATGAATTAGTATTATTCACCAATATCACCAATTAACAAATAGTCTACACTAGCACAATTACTTGAACCTGTATGGATTGAAAATCCAACTCTCAACCAATGCCAAGTGACTTGGATTCACCCTGTACTCAGATTCACATTTGACATCGACCTCTCCCTGAAGGAAGACATATCCAAGTAAAGCAAAAAAAAACACTTGATGCCAGTGCTCTCCACTAAATAATTTTTTTTAAAAATATCCAGAAAGCACGCTTAGAACTGCCATTCAAATCCTTGTATCTGGATGATGGCAGCACCCTCTACGCAGTCTCCAAGACCACAATGGCCCCTCTAAGGGCATCCTACCCTCCGCAGCACACCTCAAAATGGCTGAAAAGATGTCACTTAGTAATAGAGGTGGGTGAGTCACTTCTAGCTCGAGCCTGAAGCCTTGCTCAGCTCGAAGTCATGTTGGAACCTCGAGCCCATTAGGAGTCGAGCTTCCATGTGGCTTTGCCTGCCTCCCTCACTAGCTCTACCCAGGATGTGGTTACGTCCGGAGCTGCTGACTTTAGAAATCAGAAACCAGGTTCGAGTCTTAGCATTGGATCAACATTGTGATTGTGGGCAAATCACTTAATCTCACCATGCTTAGAAACAATGCATGGGACCTTGTGTAATGTAGCTAACTCAAGTTTGAAAAAAAATAACACTTTAATAAGTTCTTCTCAATGCAGTGCTCTAATGTGACGTATTAATGTCAAAGCATCCAAATGTTAAATGTTGAATTTTTAACAGACAATCATATTTTACGCGATGTTGTATGATTCATATAGCAAACATTTTCGGGGCTGGGCTCATTCAGAGTGTCTATGATCCAAGCCAGACCCTTGGCTCGCCTTTCTCTGTTCATTTGTTGGCTCTCTCAATCCTACCTAGTGATGAGGTGAGGGGCTCTTCTGATTGAGATGGCATGGACCATGTGTTAGCTGTGTAGGCATTTATGCAACATACAATTTCATATTGTGTTATGACGTTTCCAGACCCAGTGCGGGCCTAACCTTCCACTTGCATTTCAACCCACTTAAAATGCTGCGTGAACTAATTCGTAAAAAAAAGAAACATAAAACGTGCAAGGATACAAACCGTTCTTTAATAACATATGACCACGCTGAAGTCAAAGCGCAGGTGGAAACAACTGCAAATCAGTCTTAATATAAAAACATTGTGTGTCCCCCACTCAATTTTTTAATGTTGTGGAACACTTTCCTCTCACTCAAATCACCACAAAAAGAAGAAACGCACAAAAACATAAGTTGTCACCCAAGATACTCAAGAAAGAGAGAAGGGGTGTGGGGGGAGGGTGGGGGGGGGGGGGGGGGGTTGAGGAACTCCTAAACGCCAGACTCCTCCTCTGCGTCATTCCGGCCTTGGGGCGCGCTCTTCAGTCGGGCTGCCTCCCTTCAGTCAGAGTCAGAGCTGCTGGAGCTGCCGTGCTGAAAAACAGAAAGGGTCACAGGTGAATCAGGAGTTTCAGGAAGGGGTGTGGCTATTAGTGCAGCAAGTGTAGTGGCACAGGGGCACACGTTTATAAGGAGCCCAATACGTAACTTCCACGTTTTTGGTTGGATTATTCTCAGTGATTGACATCATTTTTCCATAGCCGATAATCTAAAAGGTGACTTTAAAGAACGGCAACAACCCGAAACCATAAAGCGCAGGTGATGTGGATAGTGGTATGTCATACCTGTGAGCCACAGAGTACGTTGAATCTGGGAGCCTTTCCTGTTGCTTCCCAGTCCCTCCCTCATTGTCTTCTCCTCCCTGCCACTCACTCCTTTTAGGCCTCTTTTTTAGGTCGAGTCTAGAGTCAGCACGCAAGTGCTGCTCTGGTGAAGATCTGCTGTAGTTCAGTACGTGAGGGAAGCCCTGCCCACTCCCCCGCCCATATTTTTCCATTGGCTTCTGTCTTTGCCCTTCGGAAATGCTGCCTTCGGATTAGTGTATAGGCTTGTTAGTCCCTCCTTATTATGGCTATGTCGTCATTTGTATCCTCCCATGGTTACTGGCCCCTTTACTTCAAGTGTTACATAGTACCTGTTATTTAGACTGTGAGCACTATTTTCTTTAATGAGGTTCTCCTACTGCCTTCTCTACTCCCCCCTTCCTCCCGTCGTCCATGCCTTCTCCCCCCCTCTACCCACCCACACTCCCATTGTCTGTGCCTTCTCTCTCCCTCCCTCCCCCCACACTCCTGTTGTCCATGCCTTCTCGCCCTCTTCTCTCCTCTCCCACCGCCCGCACTCCTGTTGTCACTGTTTGCAATGCAATAAGTACAGCGTAAATAGGAGTCCTATTGCATTCCAAATGCTTGTGGTTTTTTCTGCCCCTCATGTCCACGCGCCTGGTCTTATTTCCTCCATTTGAACCCCTCCACCCTTTTATTCATCTCTCCTGACACTCCCTCACTCGTCTACCCATTTCCTACGCTCAAATTTCCCCTCTCCTTTTGTCTGTTCTCTCCGCTCACTTCCCTCCCTCCTACCTTTGTCTCTCTCTCCTTACTTTCTCTCTTCTAACTATTCTCTGTTGTCTATCTCATTCCCACTAACCCTTCTACCTCGCCCTTTGTCTCTTTCGAGCAGGACTCTCCCAACCCATGGTCTCTTCTCTCACCCAGTCTTCCCCACTCCTAGTCTAACCCTCCTTTTGCCCCTCCTTCTTCCCCTTACTCCACCTTTCTCCTTCTTCCACTCTCCTCCACTCATCCAAAGCCTATACTGTGTATATTTAGAGTTCCCGCCTCATTTAGTTTTAAAGGGGGTCTGTTATTTAAAGTTTAGTTTCCAAACAGTCACTTACCATCTAGTTCTGACTTTTTAACCTACATCATATTCTATGTGGTACTCGTAGTTCACTTCTCGAGTTTCAGTTTAAATTCCCAAATGTAAAAAGTGATGTTGGCTAAAAAGCTATGCTGAGAACTGGTGAAAGGTGTCAAACATGACAGTCACTTTGGAACTTCTCTGTCAAGTGAAATACTTTTCCTGGTTTGTGACAGGTTAGCTGAGCTGCTCACCCTAAGGGGCTGTTATGGCCTCTCAGGGTATCCTTCGCAAATTCTGGCAGTGACAGGCCAGCTCTGATGACGTTCTGCCTATTTGGACATAATGGTGGGCAAGCTGCAGGCGTTCTAGCTGCACAGACTGGTAAGTGAGGTCACAACGGCGCATGCTGAGCGGAAGAGGGGCGTTCAACACCCAGCGGAGAGACTGGGCAGCATGAAGAGTTTACATGGCCAGAGGCACCTGCTTCTAAGCGCTGCCATCTGAAACATAGGAAATACCAGAGTCTGAGAGGTTAAGAGCAGAGGTGTCAGGACAGTGCTGCGGAGAGCCCTCGGAGCTAGCAGAACCCAGAACTCACTGCAGCCATTCCAAAGCGAGGAGAGGGAAATAAACTGTTTGGGAGGGGTGGAGAGGCTTTGATTTCTGTGACTACTGATAACATGGGAAAAGAAAATAAGATAGAAGAGGTCGGATTGCAAACAATGATTTCTACCTAGAGCAGTTGAGTAACGCTGGGTGCATGCGACCTATTTAGAACTTTATTCTAAAACCTTTTCAGGGTGTCAAAAAGCAATGCTTCTCTTTTAAAAGGTCCTTGCAGCTAGCAGCAATACAAAACATTAGTGCGGAGTCTCCATAGGCCTGGGGAGTAGCTAGCTTTGGTGCAGCAGGTGCAGTGCACCATGGCCCAGAGTCCCGTGGGTCACATTGAGTCTTGATAATTGCTGTATTTCACAACACCAAGAATAGAGAAATGGGCCATTTTTCCTACCCGACCTGGGGCCCGTGGCATCATTGCCATGGTACTGGGCTCGTCAGGCTACAGGTGAAGGCCTAGCTCGTCTGCTCACTGCAGAGGGACCAAGTCATGAGCTATAAACTTTTACAAGTAGCCAGCCCTCTATAGTTCATGAGGGGATACCGTTGCCAGCAACCAACAGGCAAGTATAGCGCTGCCTTGTGTTACTCCAGATTTACCAAGCAACGCAGGGCCACACAAGGTGTGTGTGTAGTGTGCAGAAGTGGTCGTGAAGGAGATAGGGCTTGTGGGAGTTAAGAGGCCTATGGTGACAGCACGGGCGGACATACTTGAGGGACTGCGTGCAGGCTGATCTGAGGAAGGCTTGATTCATGAGAATGACAGCCTTCATGCTGGACACACTGTTTTGCAGCCCTTTGTGAGCCCTCTAATTTAGCAGACATTCCAGTTAATCAGCTACACATTTTTTCGACGGGATGCAGATGGGGACATATGCGAACTTTGTATACCAGTCGAACTGGTGTAGTGGAGGATCAAATTGGTCAGCAGAGTAGACTCGTGTGGGATAAGGAAAAACTAATTATGCAGCATTATTTAGCATTTTGATGGCAGTATTATCTTGCTATTTTGTCATTTTAACACACATTTATACTGAAGGTATCCCAATAATTAGCAAAATCTGAAGGTTTCTGATAACCTCCGTCACCATTCTAATAGATAGGATCCTATACTATAGCCTAATAGCCCACTGCTGAGGGCATTACCGGTTGTTAAAAGGCCCTGAACCAGAGCTATAGGCCCAAGCCGCAGGCGAGGGCCTTTAACAACAGGTATAGCTAGCGGCAGGAGGGCTGTACGGCTATTCAAACATTCCACCTACTGTGGGTAGAATGTTCTAAAAACATATAGGGACAAACATTGGATGTTGGAGCTCTGGGCTTATATCAGCCATTATAAGCCCGGAGCTACTCCATTGTCTTCAATGGAGCTCTCAACATTCCAATGTTCTAATATTCTATACTATGCTATACTACACTAAACTATACTATGTTAGGCTGTGCTATACTATACCATACTATGCTATATTATGCTACACTGTACTATACTATGCAACTATACCATACCATACTACACTGCTCTGTACTATACCATACTACGCTATACTATGCCATGCTATACCATAGAAGGCCATGCTATACTATACAGTACTATCCTATAACAGACTACGCTGTATTATCCTATGCTATACTATATTAAGCTATGCTACACTATACTGTGCAATGCTATTCTGTACTATGCTATACTTGATCGTATGTAAAACCACGTGAATCTATAACCAATTCAAATTGGAAAAGAAAATGTGATGCAATTGGTTCACTGTTTCTGCAGCTTGGTCTGCGTTTTAGAATCATTTGCAAACCAGCCAACCCTTGGGGTAAAGGTTTCAAAGAGTGATGAGACCGCACACAATCACTCACTCAACACACATCTCTAGAGCCTGCCACGTCCAGGGCCTTTAATGGTTTCTGGTTCTCATAACACAAGGGGTTTGATTTCAGGCACTCAGGATGACGGCCACAGTTGTCGACCCAACCAAAAGGTGCAGCACATGAACTAGTCATAATCGCGGAGGTGCAAAATCTGCGTATCCACGGAATTAAATGTGCTGCAGACTGTACATGAACCGTGTCCCTGAGATGAACACAGCGTATCTTCCGTAAAAGGAAATAAAGAGTGGTCCTAAATGCAGGCCAGCTCAGCATTTGAGGTGTCCTTCAGCGGCAGCTTCTCCGCTATGGTAGAGGAAACAATGCCTCCCCAAAACGTCAGGAAAGGAAAAAAAAAAAAAACTTTTTTCCTTTACTCCGGAGTCTTCTTTGTGGCAGGGCCTGGAGGGGGTGACGGCACCGAGAGTTGTGGTAGTCCACTCCCTTCACTGCGCATGATGGTTTGGCTGGCCGTCAGTCTCATGCCGGCCAAACCATCATGCGCTGTGAACCTCTCTCCAACCACAGCTGCATTGCGGGGGTTGGAGAGTGCAGGCACAGGCTCCCAGTCTGTCCTGGAGCGCCGATCGAGGGCGCTCAGGCCAATCCTGAAGCTGCTTGCATGTGAAAGAAGCTTCAGGATTGGCTGCAGGGGCTTCTGGGAGCCTGTGCCTAAAGCAGAGGAGCGGGACACGGTCAGCTAAAGGTACGTTTTTTTTATTTTTTATTTTGCCCCCTCCCTTTGCAACCCCTATGCCCCCCCCAATCCACCTGTCCGCCCAACCTGGCACTCGTCCCAAACACAGGCCACTGCTGGTGTCCTTATATATCGCATTACGTTTTGTGGTTGAATAAAGTTGGTTAATGCCACAGCTCCCCATCTGAGATGTTCAGAGTCACTGCCTTAGGCTCTGATGCTGGCAATGGTTGATATGTGGAATATCAATCAAATCGATCAATCAACCAACATTTTTAGAGCGCACTACTCACCCGTGAGGGTCTCATGGTGCTGGGGGGGGTTGGGAGGGGGGGGGGGGGGGGGAGGAGGTGCTGATACTGCTCGAACAACCAGGTCTTGAGAAGTCTCCTGAAGGTCAGCAGTTCATGGGTCTGTCGCAGGCGGATGGGGAGGGTGTTGCATGTCTTGGCGGCGAGGTGGGAGAATGGTCAGCGGAGCGAAGCTGGCGGTTTGGGGTGTAGAAGGGGGAGTCGTTCGTTGAGATATGTTGGTCCGGTGTTGGAGATCTTTGTGAGCGTGGGTGATCCTCTTGTTGACGGGGAGCCAGTGCAGGTCTCTCAGGTGGGGTGTGATGTGGTGGGGGAGGTCGGGGATGAGGTGTGCGGAGGCATTCTGTATGCGTTGTAGTCGTTTCTGGAGTTTGGCAGAGGTTCCCGTGTAGAGGGCATTGCCGTAGTCCAGTCTGCTGCCGACAAGGGCCTGGGTGACCGTCCTTCTGGTTCTGGTGGGGATCCATCTGTAGATCTTGCGGCGCATGCGGAGGGTGTTGAAGCAAGAGGAGACGACGTTGACTTGCTGGGACATTAAGAATAATGAGTTCAGGATGAACCCCAGGTTGCGAGCGTGGTCAGTGGGTGATGGTGCGGCTCCCAGTGCAGCTGGCCACCAGGAGTCGTCCCAGGTGGATGGGGTCGAGCCGAGGATGAGGACCACCGTCTTGTCAGAGTTCAGTTTCAGGCGGCTGTTCCTCATCCATTCGGCGACAGCCTTCATTCCTTCATGGAGGTTAGTTTTTGCGCGGACGGGCGCAGACGGGCTTGCCTTTGGCGCGCCTTCGGCGCACCAGCGGCACTCCCGCTGTACGCGGCAGCCATAATAAGGGGAGATGGGAGGGAGGAGCCGCTGGGAGGTGGGTAGCGATTGGGTGGGCGGGGCCGCAGGGGATGCAGCGGCGGGAAGGAAGGCTGAAAACAGTAATGAAGAAGCAGAATGGAGAAGCAGACTCCCACAAAATAAAACAGTACAATACAATGCCAATGAAGGAAAAAGCGGAATTAGAAAACCGAATCCAGCAGAATAAAATACAATACAATGAAGGAAACAGACCAAATACACCGTGGTGAGCGCACCAGCAGCAGCGTGGTCAGGGACACGGGCACCAGCAGGTGGAGCTGTGCGGCATGGGGAGCGACCTGCCTGGAGCAGGGTCAAGGGTCGCTCTCTTCACCGCGCAGCGGCTGCCATAATAAGGGGAGGTGAGAGGGAGGAGCAGCAGGGAGGCGGAATATGAATGACAGAAGTCAAATCAAAGCACAGACTGGCTTATAAAGGATAACTAGACTCATGGGAACACTAAATGGCGCTTGTGGTGTCTAGCTGGGTATGGGGCATTGGTTGACATATGATGGATTATGGGGTACATGGCCCTTACAGACATATGAAGGGGAGACTTGGACACCTGACAGACGGTCACATGATGGGGCAACCTTGGTCTATGATGGCGGGCCTGTGCCTCCCCCCCATGGCATGGACTGCCATGTGGTGTGGCACCTAGTATTTATTGGTAATGACAGGCCTATAGTTGTTGGGGTTACCTGGCAACAGGATGCCAGTGACTGGCCCACATTTATTTACTAAATAGGAAAGGTTGGTACTTTGGCAGAAAATGTATGTATTTACTGAAAATGACAGGTGGATCGTTTAAAAGAAATGAGTGAATTAGCAAACGATGATAAGCTGGTACGAGGGCAAATTAGTTGACTTGCGAAAAATGAAAAGTTAATGCTTTGCAAAAAAAGAATCTTTATTCAGGAAATAGCAAGAGGAGGTTTGGGACAAAACGCTACTGGAAAAGAATGATGGCATTAGGGGACACTGGTGCATTTTAAGAAAATGTGAAGCTGGTGTCTCAGCCTGGAACAAAATGAATGTGTTTAACGAAAATGATACTTGTCATTTGGGACAAAATTACCGTATTTCCAGTCGGTTTCAAGCCGATAGTTTAATGATAAGTTTGGCTGATTTGGGGGCAGTTATTGGTGGCATTATACCATCATTCCTTGGTGGAAAGCAGCACTCACTGCTGTAACTTATCTCGGGAATAATCGTGGGTGTTGTATGATTTCTGAGTGCAGCTTTTTGTGAATGGCGAGGTCTGTAATATCAATGGACAGGGCCGGCTCTAGGGCGGTGTGATCGGTGCCACCGCACCGGGCGCTGACTTGGGGTGGGGGCGCCATGTTCATCGCTTTGAAAGCACCTGATGCCCCGTACTTTGTCCCCGCAATAAAAATGACAACTCCAGTGATTAATGTTCTTCCTGGAGAGAGTCCGGAGCTTTGTCTAGTGAAAGTTTCGACTGATCAGAGGGCAGAGGGTTAAAATGCCTGTTGCAAAGAACGTGTCCCATTAACATCACACAGTGCATATAATATAAATATGTCAATGGGTTACCGGTTTTGTCAGAGATCCTTTTCTTACTTGCAGTTTGTAAGTTAAAATCTTAATATAGCGCATTGAGCTCTTAACTGCCACCAAAGAGCTGCATGCAAACTGCAAGGAAAATATTATAGCTATATATTTTTTTGCCCAGACTTTCGTTGTCCTAATATTGCAAAAGGGGTTCATTTGGGTAGAAATCAATTCTTATTATTAAAGAAAACCCCTAACTATGGTGTTACATTTTACATTCTGAATTTTTGCTTTTCCTGCCCAAGGACTCAAATTAAACTGCCTACCAGTTTGGATGACATGTGACTGTAGGCCTCTATCTTATGTAACATTTCCTATATACTGATTTTCACAGCGATGATTGTGTCTGTGCAATGCGTGTGTGATGTAAAGTTTTCTGACATCTTAAACTGGCATGAGTGGAGCTATAAAACGAAATGAATCTAAGAGACAGTGGCTTTGGAGACCTGAGGGGCGCTGTCAAATGGTGATCGTGAGGGAATCTGTGGTGGAGGTGGTCATTGGGAGGGCGCCAACAAACATTATCGCACAGGGCGCCACTAGTGCTAAAGCCGGCCCTGTCAATTGAACCTTGCTCTGGTGAGCTTTAAGATTGGTCTATGACATTTTGAGATCCGTGCCACTTCGGATTTCCCAGCTTTCATCCTGTATGCAGATTTTATGATGTCTGATATGATCGACAATCTGTGTAGAAAGAACAGGCTGGGTAGTGGAAGAAGGCAATTAAAGCAGAGGTTTTAGAACTTTTTTTAAATACCAAATTACATAGAGATTATTTTAACGATGATTAAAATATATTTCTCTTCCATTGGCAGATATCATACCTTTTTTCCCATTGTCGCTATAACCATTCCAATACAAGCAGGGTGGAAGGCTGCGAGTCCCAACCAGGCTGCATACTTCCCGAGACCTACTAGTTACTTAGTTATGAAAAGGGGCATTTCTTCCCGTTCTGGAAGCGTAAAGAAAAAAGGCCCACATGGAGATCCAATGGCCTTAAAAGCATGTCAATGTTGAAAGAGTTGACTTCTACCTGCCAGATGTTATTCAGGTGATGTGAATGTGCTAATGATGCAGATATGTAATGGGCAATGGTCCTACTTAGAACATGGTCCTGGTTTTACTCCGGATTGTACCTACACTTATAACCTGGTGGACCCCCCCCCCCCCATCTAGCTGGAGTCATCGAATTCAATCATCTTAAAGTACAAGAGCATGGAACAGGAGGGGCTGGAGTAAGTTTATGATTTATTTGTGATTCACAAAGGAATTTCATGAGTAGTATCTTTGACTGCGGAGTCTCCGCACTCGTGGCAGAGACTGCGCGTAAAAAGATAGGCACTCGTGAAGAAACTAGCTGTAAAGTGGCTTTGTAAATGTCACAAAATCATAAACTTACACAAAAGTGTACGCTTACCTTTGTGAATCAGGCCCGAGGAGTGTAACCTGTGGTTAGTGAGTGCGGGAAGCCCGGCGAGCCCTCAAGGGTTTGGGGGAGGAGTTAAACTGAGCGAGGACCGGAGCTGGCTCATCCTCCAGGACAGAAATGTTTCATGGGAGCCAATTGGTACATTTTACTACTCCAAAGCTCAAGGTTTTATAGGCATTTTTGAAAGATCACTCTTGAAACACTAATGTCATGGCCTCATGGATGAGCATGACTCCTCTATTGGTTGGGCTAAACAGGTCAAATTCCAATCTGCAGAAATTAGTAAAAAAAAAAAAAAACGATATAATGCCTTTTGAAACATAATGTCCTAAAGAAATGGACTAAAGTTACATCTTTTTTCGCATCATTTCATTGTCAGGAAAACGCCAGAAAAGGGAACTATAGAATACTTTATAAACATTGGTATGCTGAAAAGCACAGGAAGACTCACAGATGGAGCCATGGACTAACAAAAGTTACTATCAGCGGACAGCAGTATGGGGAATTCCTACTTCATTTTCAAGGAGTTGTGTGAACATGCAGACATATTATGGACCCTGCTTCTCACACAGAATTAAAAGTGGGCAACAGTGAACAACAGGAATGTTTTTCAACCAAGAGCTCAGACCACCATCAAATGGACAATGAGAGCCACGCTCGAGCGGTCTAAGATGCCACACAGAATACCAAGTTGAAAAACGTCCCCTTTATTTCCCATATTTAATTGTATGTTGTGTCTAGTCCTCGCCATTTCATCACCCCTTGCTGTCATCAACCGAGCAGCAGTAGAAGAGACGTGGAAAGCATACACAACATGGCCTCACCTGTGCCTTTCTCTTGGCCCAAATTAAAACTGATGTCTTGCCACCAATCTCTAGCCATTCCTCCCCATCACCACTAAGCCATAACTGGAATCATTCCAGCCTTCTACCACATTGTCAGCATTACCCTACCCTCCACTCTTAAATACATTATATGTATAATCTTTTTTTCAATTGAAGAGGGGGTAAATAAGGAATTTGGGGAGGAGACGTGTAGGTGAATATATATATTTTCTTTTTTGTTTTATTTTGTGTTTTTTTTTCCCCCAGCAGATAGACAACTGTTCACCCACTGTCATGATGTAACAGCAGTGAACAACAGCTTTCAGAATCTAATATTCACGCTACTACGTGAGCCTTGCATAACATAGCTATTCTCTTCAATCAGAACTTTAGGGTGTTTCTTACCTTGCCTCCGTGCTTGTGTTTCTTATGGTGCCCATGTTGACCACCGTGGGGATAACCACCATGCGGATGACCACCATGCGGATGACCACCATGCGGATGACCACCATGCGGATGACCACCATGCGGATGACCACCATGCGGATGACCACCATGCGGATGACCACCATGTCCATGAGGAGGTGGCTGGCCTGGATATGGAGGTACGCATCCTCCTGGATACATTCCTGGTGGTGTGTGGTGTCCATGTTGCCCACCTCCATGACTTCCAGGGTACCCAGCAGGGTAACCTCCCATTGGCGCAGGTGGCATACCAGCCGGATATCCTGGATATTGCTGCCCAGCTGGGTATTGGCCTGGATATGCTCCAGGAGCAGATGGATAGCCCTGAGGATAATGTGGTGGTGCACCAGGCATACCTGTTAAAAAAAAAAAAAATGACCAGACTGAAATACCTTTAATACTTGGTGTTCTAATAAAAACCTTCTCTTGAAGCATTTCATGAACAGACACCTAATGTAGCCAGGTAGTGATCATTGCCCTTTCCCAGACACCCACTCACCCCACTACCCCGGATGTGCCCAGCACACAAAATAGCTATTTTCCAGCAGTACCTGGTCAAAAATGTATCAGAGGTCATCATGTAATAAAGAAATGCCCTCGAGAAAAGGAGCCCCAACGTCCCAAATATATACAAAAAAAGACTTCACACTCGGGAACAACGTTGGGTGTACCGCCTTAAGACATGGGAATATGGCCTCGATGATGATCTACCCTGGCTGCAAATTGGGTGATACAGCTACCAATACAGTCGACCATACATTTGCAGATCCTGGCAACCTTTAACCCATTACTACTCACGATACGTGGTAAACATGACGGATCAACAGACTATGACCCCATGCCTATTCACCCTTCAAGTCATTAATGTATATCAATATGGCTCCGCCATTTAGAATATTCTCGCAAGGTCTAGAAAAACAGTAATATCATTTTTATTTTTTATTTTGGGGAACTCCAAAATATTGAGTGTATAAATGCGCTCAAATTCCTTGAAGTATAAACAAAAAGTTGAAATTATATTTAGTGCACTCCAAAATACTGAAATCCTTTGAATTATAAACACTCCGTTGAAAATTCTGTTTAGTGTTGTATGAATGAGGAACACATTGTCCGTTCTTCAACCGCATCACCTGCGGTTGAAACTCACATATGGGTAACTTTCAACTCTACCCAACAACTCAGGCAGCGCAGCAACATGCATGTGCGAACCTGAACCACGCCCTAGTCCTCCCGTCAGGTTGTCCCAAACGGGACACCCGATCGCTGGTCATCTGTTACTATGACGCGGCACTCAGGCAAATCCGACTCGCAACATCGGATCCTTTTCTCAGCAGGCTTTTTGCTTAAACCGCAGCGGTCATGTGTCCAGCTAACAAAAAAAGTAACCGCTGATCAAAATAGCACACAATGTCCAGGCAATTAATTACACAGGCACCGGATCTTGAGCCTCCTAATCAAGCATCGCATGTCGCCAATTAATCTAATTTTTCCTCGTTTACCAAACACATGGCATCTATAACAAGCATTTGCAATGCAATAGGTCTCGCATTTATAAGAGTTCGAGCTATTGGCATTGTAAAATTACAATGCCTTTTATTTAGGTTTTGGTTTTAAAACAAATAAAAGGCATTGTCATTTACAATGTCAGTAGCATAAATTCGCATAAAAGTAGTGTGTGGAGTGCAGCAGTGTGCGGCGTGCTGCAGTGTGCGGCGTGCTGCAGTGTGCGGCGTGCAGCAGTGTGCGGCGTGCAGCAGTGTGCGGCGTGCAGCAGTGTGCGGCGTGCAGCAGTGTGCGGCGTGCAGCAGTGTTGTGCAGCATGCAACAGTGAGTAATGCAGCAGTGTGTGCCGTGCAGCAGTGTGTGCCGTGCAGCAGTGTGCGGCGTGCAGCAGTGTGCGGCGTGCAGCAGTGTGCGGCGTGCAGCAGTGTGCGGCGTGCAGCAGTGTGTAATGCAGCAGTGTGTAATGCAGCAGTGTGTAATGCAGCAGTGTGTGGCGTGCGGTAGTGTGCGGCGTGCAGCAGGGAAGAAGAGAGACATCCACTGTAAGCAGCCAGAGGATGAGACAGTGGAGCAGAGAGGCAGGCATCAGATCACCGACAGCCACACGATAAGACAGGGATGGGATGAGAGATCGAAAGTGAGGAATGGGGCTGACGGCGCAAGGAGTGAAAGATAGATGGGAGATGCAGTCAAACAGATAAAATGAGATAGGGGGAATACAAGCATTGTGAATAGAGCGAGTTAAGAAGAAATCCACGCCAAGCAATCAACACCATGAAAAGAGACAATAGGAGAGCGACAGAAGCAGGGTGGGAGACAAATGGACGTGAAAGGGAGACAATAGACAGGAAGAGCAGAAGAGCGCATGGAGGGAGGCAGTGACAGGAAAGGAGACAGATGGATAGTGGCAGGCAGAGACACTGGGACAAGTATAGCAGCAGGCTGTGTGTGCCGTACAAAGACAACAGACAGCAGGAACAGTCAACAGCTAGGTAAAGACAAGATAGCGGCAAGGAGACAGGCAGGGAAAAGGATCACCAGGGACAGGGAAAAGACAGACCAGAAGACGGACAGGAAAACATACGGAAAGGGCAGAAGTGGAGCATGACTGATACCGAAAAGGCATGCAATGCAGACGGGGAAAGAGCAGAGAGGAAGGCAGGGCGTGGGGCAAGAGGAGAACCCAAAAGAGAGGGATAGGAACAACAAGTCTACGTACGCATCAGGCCGGCCAGGAGTTTTCACGTGAATCGGGTCTCACATAACCGCTCCTCGTCTTTTAAAATACATACAAGAATGAATTTAATCATTTTCTATGGCAGAAAAGGGGAGCGGACAACAAACTAGCTAAAGTTTCCTACGGATTTATTTTTTATGTATATGGTAAAATCGACGGTGGTTTCTTGTTTAAAACCCTTTAAGTGTCATTGCAGCCATTACATCCATAATGCAGAAAGTAGTGCAGTGAGTGAACGGTGGAAATGTTTATCATTTTCTCTGAAACTTCTTTATTGTAATAATTGGCAAACTATTTTTGAAAAAAGTACCTAACAAACGGCACACCCGTAAATAACATAATTTGACACCTGGGTATGCAGCTCGGACAGTCTCCTGAGCGCCATGCATGGTTCTACGACTATGCCATGCTTGCCTCTTCCGACATAGCGGGTTTTCCCAACTGAGAACAAAACGGATTTGTTCCTTTGGTGGGGGAGGGGTTGTTTTTCTTGCGTCTAACTTGTCAGACTGTCTATTAAGCAGGAGCCTTAGAAATGCGTAATTATACCACTGGCACAGACGGTGTCCCATCCAAGAGAATGCTCCAGTTTTAAGTAGTTTAAAAAAAAATATTGTCTAAGAGTTAAAGAGCGAAGGGGTGTCAGTGTGTTTTTTTTTTTATGTATTTGTATCTCGAACGGAAATGCTGATCGGAGATGTTACAGTCCGAATTTTTAAGTTTCACATTTGCTGCTTGACAAAACAGATTAAGGCGCAGAAGGGTGGAGCGTAAAGGGAATACAAAATAAATAGTGATCCGGGTGCACTTTGACCAAGTGATGTCTATGGGGGAAGGAATGCTTCGATGCCGTTTACCTAAAAAGAACAAGTGAGAAATCAGGAGACAGGAGGAGGAGACCGAGTGAAGTGGAACATTTGGGAGGGAGGGGCGGGGGGCGGGAGGGTGAAGAACAAAGGAGAAGCCCTGAGGCCAAAGTTTACCTTAGACAAGCGCGCACTGAAGTTGACGAGGAGGGAGTGGGAGGGGGGAGTGGGGGCGGGCACAGTGCAAATGGTGTGCACTTTGAAGTCCTCAGTGGCCGCGCGGCTCACTGACGGACATCAAAGGGGCCGCGAAGTGATCAGGCAGTGCTTTTCAGGCTGCCAAATAGTGCGCGCGGCCGGCGCACATGCACTGTATTTGGAGGCCTGAAAAGCACTGTTTGCACTTCCAAAACTCGCTTACTATAAGTCTCGCCAGCGCAGCGCTAAAGCGCTGTCTCAGGCGAGACCTAAAAAGCAGCACGTTCCCGCTCACTCCGCCACCAGTGGGGAAGAGGAGAGGACGTTTTTAGGATATCGAGGGACACACATGGAGGCAGTAAGGGTGTGGCTGTGGTGTATGCTTGAGACACCAGGATTTCACATCTCAGAACGCTGCTTTACGTGAATGATGGAAAAAGTTGTGTGCAATTACGTTACTTCACAAACTTCTATTTATACTCCTCCCTACTCTGTTTTCAGAGTGTGACTACAGGGTCCCTCAGCCCCCCCCCCTTTCCATGGGTCATTCAAGCCCCTGACTTTGGCTAAGATTGTGAGTTGGTCTCACAGTACTTTTATATTTGTAATCTGTATGGGTGCCACGTTTGCAGTGACACGTGTTTCACATCCACATGCGTAATTTTGTTAATATGCATGGTGCCATTTTTCTAATTCTATACACGCTTCAGCAAGCCCTCTTTGACCTTTGTTAACCTTTATCTTACAGGTCTCAAGGAAATCCCAATCTTTAGGTAGAGATTGACAAAGGTCATCCTACATGGTGGTTACATCTAAATCTGAGGAGATTAGATAGGAGTCCTAATGCCTCGTCCTGACGAATGCCACGGATTGTCTGGGCCTACACGGCAGAAACAGGTTGACAACACGGATGGGGATGGGGTACTAACCCCCAATGCTCCACGATTTATTTTTAATATGAAACAAACACCTAACAAATAAATTGTATTTGGTGTTGCCACTGATTTTTAACCTCCAATTATCACGGGAGCCCACTTAGTTCTTAGAAGTGCCTCCCTGTCTCCAGGTGAAGGCCCGCTCTCTACCAAACGCAGTTTCTAGAGAGCGAGGACTGCCAATGATAAAGAATGACAGATGGTGGTGTGGGAGGACAGTCCTTCACATTTTATGAGATGCCCTGCACCTCACTTAATCAAGTGCAGTGTGCCTATTTTCACATATAGAATCAGATGTATTCAGGGTAGCTTCTTGTGTGTACATAAAGAAATGCCACCCAGGATCCCAGAGATGCCCTTTTCAAGTAGCATCTAACGTAACCAGTATCCCCCTGAGCTCACCACGTGGCTGAACAAATTTACAGAGAATGCATATAGAGGGCCAACGATCAAGCAACAAAACACATTATAAAACACATCCTAATATAAAGGCAACACAGTCCAACCGTGATATTCATTAGCTATTACACCCAACAGTACCAATTCCCTCCAAAATTGTTACACACACATACCTATGCTGGGTAATAGCATGTGGCCCATTCCAAATGTGCAAATATTCTGTACATTCTTCTGATCTTACCCATCAAATATGGTTCACCAATAACTCATTGAAGCAGACACATTCACTAACATAGCAAAAGGGTGACTTACAACCGACATGAGTGCGGTGCACACTGTCACTGGAACCAATCTGTACCTGCTGATGAGCCCGTAATTAGGGCGAAACTGGTTCTGAGTGGTGTGTGTACCGGTTCAGGGATGACCTGGCTTGACATTTTGGGCTGAACATTTCCGAATGGAGCAGGGTCAAGACTGATTTACACATAGTTGGGTCCCAACTGAGGTGACATGGTGTGCAAAATAACGATGGATTGGGATGCAGCCCAAGTAATCACCAGAGGCGGAGATTAATTCAAGTATTCCATCCATCATTTTTTTGTATACTTTAGTGTATCGCCCTAAGTGGAATGGGTATGCTCAGACGTGGGTCCCGTGTGCACTGTCACTGGAACCTAGCTGTACCCATCTGATGAGCCCATAATTAGAGCATAACCGGTCCTGGGTAGTGTGTATTCCGGTTCAGGGAGGGCCTGGCTTGGCAGTTTTTGCTTGACTGGTCCAAATGGAGCAGGGTCAAGACTGATTTGCATATAGCTGGGTCTTAACTGAGGTGGCATGGTGGGCAAAAGAACGATGGATTGAGATGAAGCCCTGAGTAAGTACCAGTGGCTGAGATTAAATCAAGCATTCCATCCATCACTCTTTTGTATACTCCAAGTCATTACACGCACTGTCTCTGGCCCTGAACATTTCAGCTACAAATTGTGATTTCAGGTGTGTTTGTCCAATTAGTTCAATGAAACCAAAACAAGATTGCCACTCCATGAATGCTTTAGGCTACCACACAATAGTCCATGAGTGGAAACATTGTCCCCATTGACCTGGAGGGTGGTGGTCATCCTAGACGTGGGTGAAGTTACACCCACTTGTTTTGCAGGCATAGCTGCATTATTACCCATTAATCAATTGTCTATGTTTTTGATGCAGCTGCTGGCGTGCAGCATGTGACATCACTGACTCGAGAGACAGCCTGAAGGATGCCATTGTGGGTGTGGCCAACCACACCTGTACAGGAATGAAAGAAAGATATGTTGCTTTGTGTTCTTCTTATACACAGTCAGTGACTCAAAGAAGCTCTTCAGCAATAAAACCATTAGGGTTGGACATAAGTAAATTGTGCAGTCATCTACTAGCTACGTATCAAGCTTGTCAACAGACTCAGGCAGTCCAATGGAAATTCTACGACCTACGCATTACCAAATCTCCCCTGGCTCAGGAAGTGCCCAATGTGTTTTTCTTCAAAGTATTTTGTCTGAGGAGTCTTCTATAAAATACTACCCGAACCCCCCAGGCCCACAACTTAATCAAAACCGTGAATCACTTGAAGGCTGATCTAACTCCTCCAGAAATAACTTGTCTAGGAAAAGACTGCTAATCAAGCCGCAGATGGCACATCTGTTGATTTAATGCATAGTATTCAGTCATACACATGATAAAAGTTATTTTCCTTTTACAAAGACAAAGCACTGACTGGGTAATAATTTATTGCGCATCACTGTTGCATGCCAATGAATTGGGATCGCCAGCCCACATCACCTCGACTGAGTAGATTTGAACGGCTCTGCTTTGCTACCATAAGAGTTAAGTGCTACAATAAGGTACTTGGATCCCAATAAAAAGACAATTGTAGATTTCTTACTTGCACAGGACTCGCACGCTTTGCAACTAATGATCCAATTCCTTACAGTATAACTTTTTTTTCCTTTTTCCATTTCATGCTTTTGCTGTAAAGACCAGGAAGCACATCTCCTCTCCTTTGGAGCCACAATAGTGTTGTTCTTCAGTTGTCTAGCATAGGGTGTTGTATGTCAGAAAAACAACTAAACTAACATAAAGCAACAAGAATACTGCATACACAATATAGACTACCAACATATTGTGGACCCAAGTGCAAATATAAATGTACTATTCTTAACTCCAAATTTACATACGTGGAAGCTATAGATTGGCAAGATCCGTATAGGTGAAGATAAGTATAGTAAACCTAGGTTCTTCTATAGATACTTACCTTGTCGATATTTTGACTACTTTTGTAGCGCAACATTACTCAATATTCAGGTACTATCGAGTACATGAAGACTGTGTGGTGGGACATGAGCCAGTTTCCTCAAACCAAAGGTGGGTCTGACTGCAGCCATTTGCACCAGCTGCAGTCTGGAAGTCACATTAGCCAGCGTGTACTGCTGCAACTAAGATGAATTGTTTATCTTTAATTGAAGTAAGCAGCAGGTGAAGAGTAGTGTTTTAGATAGAAGAAGCAGTTTTTTACTACAGTAAGGATTTAGGGTGATGTCTGAGTCCAACAAGAAACCCCCAACTTGTGAAGCAACTGAGTTTGTCCTAGTAGGGTAGGAGGACTGATATTCAGTAGTATTTCTCTTTGTTCAAAAAGATGATCTCAGTTATGAAACTATTCCATCTCAACCTGCTTGGTGCCCTTTGAATCCTGAACAGCAAATATACATTCCAGTCATTGCTTAAAAACAGTAGGCTCTGACCTCAACTTTAAAGTGTACATGTGTGTCGGTAATGTAGGACTGTCCCATAGCACGCACAGCAATACACACAGCAGATCACAAAGCAACCCAGCCATTTTGTTCTATTCTCGCTTGGTATGTATAGCCTAGGGTACATAACTGTAGGAATAGTTGCCAATTCTCAAGCAATCCTACCCAGCATCTCCAGGGCTCTGCCACCTTCTTTCACCTGTGTAGATGGCGTAAAACAAGCAATGAAGCCATCTAGAATACCCAGAAGTGATGAGGACAAAGGTGTATACAGCCTCCTGGAGACATCATCGTGAACAGACTGACCGCAGATTCCACAAAACAGGACTTTAATAACAGAGCCAGCACCCCATTCTGCAACCTAACCCCAACATCTACGCTCCATTCATCAATAGGTTTAAACCCACATGGTTTACCCTAATTCTACTCGAACCCAACCCTCTTTCAGAGCCATTCTGTTCCCACACCGGCTCCTGTAGAGCAGAATTTACTATTTTTCTACATGTGAGGATGACACGGACTGTGGCCATCTACAGTCCATGGAATCAACCAACAGAAGATCATCCGTAGACCCAGTTATGACCTGGGTGGTGATAGTGTATATCAAAAACAAGGTCTCAAAGGGTGATATTTAGAAGGATGTTAAGTAAAGCACGCACAATAAGTTGCAAAGAAAGGAAAGAGGCTCAAGAGTTCGGTAGAAAATGCAAGAAGCAATCTGTATTGAAGAAAGTATAAGCAGAAGAACATGTATCAGCACTGTTTACAATAAATGTGGGCGTAAACCGAAACAACTTGAGCACATGAGTGCTCGTGGGACCTACGGTGAGCTGGGCAAGTGACACAGCGAGAACGACGCAGGGTAAACACACTTAGAAATTTATACAAGGTACTTGCTGGTTCACGGGTAAGTTTACAGGAATTTTACAAAGAATTAACAATTTCGTGAACAGATTTGCGCCAAGGATTGCACTGGGAAGTCGAAGGCGTTCGACCTTTAGTGATTTAAGATCATGTTCAGGACCAGGTTACTGTTATTTTCTATGCCAAGTGTGACCCAGGAATAGGATCAATGGGTCCCGGAAGATAGGTAGGCCCAATATGGTAAGTTCAAGCGGCACCACTGGCCGCGGTGCTTTGGCGAGCTGATCAGTAAGCAGGATAATTCCTACTCATGTGGAGTTAGGGAAAGGTTTGATTCCAGCGTATTTGAAGACCAGGAATGTCTGGGGCGTGCCCCAGCCCGGAGTCAAACGTTGGGCATCCGGCGGCTGGGATAGGAAGAATCCTTAAATGTGGCTTAGGGGCTAGAGGCCCAGCAAGATCCTCAAGATCTTGTCAGACCTCTAGCCCAACACCCAACGTTTGACACCGGGATGGCGCACGCCCCAGAAATTCCTAGTCTTCAAATATGCTGGAACAAAACCTTCCACTAACTCCACACTAGTAGGAATTCTCCTGCTTAATAATCAGCTCGCCAAAGCACCCCGTGGTGCCGCTTTGCGTAGGTTTAAGATATTTAGTATTTCTCGTTGCTCAAATGGGTGTCATTTCTGATATTTATCTTTCCCCTCACTGTCATCTTCATTGCTTGATTTTGCTCGCAAGAAAGTGTCACTCATAGTTGCTGAATGTCACTCAATTAAAATGTCACACATGAGCTATCTGAAACCTTTGACGCTATGATCTTCAGGTGTGCCGTCTCAATTCTCCCGTCACTGGGAGGCTGAACCTGAAAGCAATGGAGAGTGAGAAGGGCAAAAGGGAGTGCCGTGATTATTTCAGCCCAAACACTTACAGGATAAAATAAAATCGGAAATGAAAAAAATTGTAAATTGGGCGAAAAACAATGGACCAGGATAGTTAAGTAAGGAGGGAGGGGAAGTGGTACGAAACAGTTAACAATATGAATACATACAAATCAGTTTTAATCCGATATTTAGCTTTCATCACTAGATGGCAGTGTTGCGTCATCTATTGCCTGTTTTTTTTTTGTTAAAAATTTATTTACGAGTAGGGATTTTACGAATTCCTCAACCCGCTATTTGCTTTTAAATGTTATACATTTTGATGAAAAAAAAAAAAAAAAAGTTAAACCTAAAAAAAATAAAAACTGTCATTCAAAAGCAAAAATGAAGACCAGTTGTAGTTTACAGAGCCAATTCTAATTTCCCCCCACCATGCAAGTGTCGTGCAGTGGAGTAGAGTGACGTGGACTTGGTGGAGTGCAGTGGATTTGCATAGCATACAGTGGAGTAAAGTGCTGTAGAGTGGAGTGTCGTATAGTGGAGTACATTGTTGTGTTGTAGAATGGCGGAAAGTGTTGATGAGTGGAGTGGATCATAGTATTGTGGAGTGGCGTGAAGAAGTGTGGTACAGTATGGTAGATTGGAATGGCACAAACTCTAGTAAAGTAGAGTGGAGTAGAGTGAAGTAGAGTGGAGTAGAGTGGAGTAGAGTAGAGTGGAGTAGAGTGGAGTAGAGTCTAATAGAGCACTGTATAGTAGAGGGGGGTGGAGGGGCATAGAGGGAATTGCATAGAGTGTTGTTGACTAGAGTAGAGTAGTATACAGTGGCATAGAGTAAAGTAGACTGCTGTAAACTCGCATTAACAAGGCGTACATTTTTGTAGCAGCTGCTCCTAGGCCAGCAGCAGCAGCAGCAAAACTTGAAAAATAAAATAAAATATGTGAGACCGGCCTCACGGCGTGGCCCTCTCCATCATCCCGCCAACCTGCAACCACCCTCAAGACCCGACATCCCCGACTCCGGCCGCCCCAGCCACCCCCGATCCACGGGCCGGCCAGAGACTTCACAGACTCACCACTCTACCACGCATGCCCAACCGAGGGAGCGGGAACCTTCGAGCCAGAGGCGCCAGCCCAGTCACACCTCGGGTCGCCTTCCCCGGGAGGACTCAATCGGCCACCAGGCTCCTGGGGAGCAGGCGCCTCCCCTACCGAGCGTCTGGGGTCCCTCCCAGACCCACCTGAAAAGACCAAGAAGTGAGCGGCAGGAAATCCCGCCGAACCCCCTCCGTCATCCCAGTCCCCCCTCTGCGAGCACTCCGGACTTCAAAGAACCAGCGGAGTATAACAAGGGGTGCCGGAGAAACAAGGACAGAGAAGACCTGGAACCATCTGAGCCTGCTGAATCTGTCGCGGCTCCTGAACGCTGAAGTCACCTGGGCCTGCTGAGTGACTCGCGGCCTCTTGCTATTGAACCATCTGAGCCCTGCGGACGAGGTCGCGGCTCCCGAACATCGAACCACCTAAGCCTGCTGAGCGACTCGCGGCCCCCAGCATTGAACCATCTAGGCCTGCTGAGCGACTCGCGGCCCCCAGCATTGAACCATCTGAGCCTGCTGACGGAATCGCGGCTCCTGAACTCCGACCACCTGTGCCTGCTGAGAGACTCGCGGCGCTCCCCTTGAGGACGACTCGATAAGAGATCGCCCAGAGACACGACACCCTCCAGCTCGAGGATTGTGAGCTTCCGCAGGGTATTTTGCAGAGACACTATCTTGAAAGACTGTCCCGCTACCCCCATTCCCCACGACTGAATTGTGGTACGTTGTGCCACTGCTGTACTATTTGCCTTTTGGGTCATAAAGATCCCTGAAATCATCGATAAAAGAACTTATCGTCCTACAAAGAATACATGTGGTGTCCCTCTGTTCACAGTGCAGCTCAGGGTGTGCGCGCCTGGGTCGGCTTACTTGGGAGAGGTGGGTCAAAGGGGTGGGCAAGACGTGTTCGAACCCCCTTCCGGCGGACGCCTTTCCAACATTTGGTGGCAGCGGTGGGATCCGAGCCGACACCGAAGGAGAGCGTGCAGTAAACGACTGACGCACTACCAAACAGAAATGGAAGGAGAAACCTCCCTGGGTGCCACAGGTACCGAAATAAGCTCACCGTTCCGAGAAGATCAATTGGACTATTACACGCATAGAGAACTAAAACAGTTTTGCAAAGACCTTGGCATCGCTACCACCGGACTGAGCACGAAGGAAGACTACCAGAAAGTACTGAAAGCCTGGGTCGAGACGGGGGCGCCCCCGACCCAAACGGAAAGAGACTCTACCCATGAACAAACAAGCAACCCGGCGAGAAACAACGGGCCAGAGGGGAACCTGTCCGCCGAGGAACTAGCGGACCGAAAGAGAAGCCGCAACCACGAACTGGAACTGGCAAAACTAAAAATCGAGGGAGAGATAAAACTGGCAGAGAAGAAGTTAGCCGTCAAGCAGTTACAGCTACAAGGGGAACTCGAAGAGAAGAGACTCCAAAGGGAGCACGACGAAAAGAAACTCCAGCTAGAACATGAACGCGGCCTGAAGGAAATTGAGTGGCGGGCTAGACACGAAAAGTCACAGCCGCCCGGGAATCCCCAGCCCGCTCCCGCCGGGGAAACCAAAGTCCACATCCCCAAGGATGTGGTCAAGGAGTATTATAAGAACGATGATATCCAGCAGTGGTTTAAAGCCTACGAAGTCGCCATGACTTCTCACCGAGTCCCGCAGAAGGATTGGGGGGCTGGCCTATGGGGCCGGTTCTTAAGCGAAGGAAGAGACACTCTGCTCGATCTGCCCTCCGCGGTCATGAACTCCTACAGCCACATGAAGGAAGCCCTCGTGGGCCGGTACGGACTCACCCCCGAAATGTACCGACAACGGTTCCGAGATTGCAAAAAGATACCGGGCACCACGTGGGTCGAATACGTGAACTTTTACAGCCGAGCTCTGGACGGGTGGATCAAGGGCAGCAAGGTCTCCACCTTCGAAGAACTGTTCGATCTGATAGCCTGGGAACATTTAGCGGCCAATTGCTTTATAGAACTGCGCCAGCATCTCCTAGACAGTAAACTCACCGACCCTCGGAAGCTGGCCGCTGAGGCTGATCGTTGGGTGAACACCCGGGCCACCCGGGGCCCCGTGAGGGACTACGGCCGCAACAGTCAGGGTCCCCCCCGCCAGAGGGGCGGAGGGAACCACGGCCGACCAAGAGACTTTGCCGGGGGGTCCTCCACCAGCACCCCCAGCAGCCCACCAACGGCGGGTTCGGCCCAGTCTCCAGCCAGCACCGGAGCCCCAGGACGACCAGGTCCACGAGCTAGGATCACCTGCTTCCGCTGCCAGCAGCCCGGACACTTCGCCAATGACCCCCAGTGTCCCCAGTATCAGCGAACCACAACGACCAACCCCACGACCCGGCAGATGGCCTCCGTGGCTCTGGGGGAAGAAATGGAAGACTCCGAGGAATGGGAACCGGCGGCCATGGCCCTGGTCTCCCTTGGGGATCAAGAAATGGTCCCCGGGACACCCTTGCCCGCCAACACAGAGAAATACTGACAGCAGGTGACTATCAACGGCCACCGAGTCGAGGGCCTTCGCGACACCGGGGCGAGTGTCACCGCGGTCCACCGCAGCCTAATTGCCGAAGACCAGATCCTAGCCGGGGCCCTCTGTCCGGTCGTCTCCTCCGACAATTCTGAGAGCCTCTGCCAGATGGCCCTGGTGCCCTTCGAGTGGGAAGGGGTCTCCGGAGAACTGAAGGTAGCGGTCCGGACCTCGCAGCCCGTAGACTGCCTCCTGGGCAACGACCTGGAAAATTCCCCGTGGGGGCAGGTGGAACGAAGAGCCCACCTAGAGATGATGGGCCTACCGGAGTGGGTCTGCGCCACCACGCGCTCCATGACCGCACGAGTGGCCCCCTCCAAGGGCGGTGAAGCCCTCTTACCGAACACTTTCCCCGAGAACAGAGACCCCCTACCAGAAGCAGACAACCCTCCTCCGAGGAAGTAGGAGGCACTAACCCAGGGGAAGAACCGGAACCTTCCGCCCCAGAGGCCCCGATGGAACCCGAAAAACTGCCCGAGTTGGCCCAGTGGCACTGCGAAGGGGGGCCCTCCCGCGAAGAGTTCTGCCAGGAACAGACCACTTGCCCCTCCCTCGAGGGACTTAGACAACAAGCCGAAGCCCAGGTCGCCGGTGATCAAACCGGAACCCATTGGGTTTATTGGGACAATGGCCTCCTCTACAGCGAGCAAAAGTCCGCCGAGCTAGGCGCAGCACGAGTACTGGTGGTACCCCTGCGGTTCCGGAGCCTCCTCCTGGGCCTGGCCCAAGATGTACCCTTGGCAGGACACTTAGGCCAAGACAAGACATACCAGCGATTGGTGACCCACTTCTATTGGCCCAAGATGCGAGCGAATGTAGAAACACACTGCAAGTCCTGCCTCACGTGCCAGGGCAGTGGGAAGAGTGGCGGAAAACGCAAAGCTCCCTTACAACCGTTCCCCGTTGTAAGTACCCCGTTCGAGCGGGTCGGCATCGACATCGTGGGACCCCTGGATCCGAAGACCGCCCAGGGCCACAGATTCATCCTCGTCCTGGTGGACCATGCCACCCGCTACCCCGAGGCCATCCCCCTCCGCACCGTGACGGCTCCCGTGGTGGGCCGGGCTCTCATGGGGATCTTCTCCCGGGTCGGATTTCCCCGCGAGGTTGTGAGTGATCGCGGCACGAACTTTATATCCCGCTACATGAAGTCCCTGTGGCAGCAGTGCGGAGTCACGTATAAATTCACGACCCCCTACCACCCCCAGGGCAACGGCCTGGTGGAACGCTTCAACCGAACTCTGAAGGGAATGATCCTGGGCCTCGAAGAGCCCCTGCGCCGGAAATGGGACGTCCTCCTCCCTTGCCTCCTGTTCGCGTACCGGGAGGTTCCCCAAAAGTCTCTGGGGTTCAGCCCCTTCGAACTGCTGTACGGACATCCCGTTCGGGGGCCCCTAAGCCTGGTCAAAGAGGGCTGGGAGACAAGCCCTCGGGGAACACCCCCAGATGTGTTCCGCTACATCCTGGCGCTCCGCAACCAGACGAGGAAGTTTAGGGAACTTGCAGAGGCTAACCTCGAGGCCAGCCAAGAAGAAATGAAGCGCTGGTATGACCAGAACGCAACCTTGGTCGAGTTCCAGCCGGGCCAGCAGGTTTGGGTCATGGCTCCGGTGAGACCCTGCGCCCTACAAGACAAATGGACTGGTCCATTCAAGGTGGTCGAACGGAAGAGCCAGGTCACGTATCTGGTCAACGTACAATCCCCACGGAACCCCCTCCGGGTCCTCCACGTAAACAGTCTCAAGCCCCACTTCGTAAGGACAGAACTGAGTTTGCTACTGGCCACCGATGAGGGGGCAGAAGAGGACACTGAACCCCTGCCCGATCTCCTGTACACAAAAGAACTGGACGGTTCCGTGGAGGGTGTGAAACTGTCGGACACCCTCACTCCCCAGCAGGCCGACGACTGCCGCCAGCTGCTCGGACAATTCGCAGACCTTTTCTCCCTCATTCCAAGGGTGACCGACTGGTGTGTCCACGACGTAGACACCGGCGACTGCCCGCCTGCGAGACACAGAGCCTACCAGGTGCCTGACCGGGTCCGCACCTGCATCAAGACCGAGGTACAGAAAATGCTCAACCTGGGGGTCATCGAGCCCTCCGACAGCCCCTGGGCCAGCCCGGTGGTTCTGGTCCCGAAGGCTGCCTCCCCAGGGGTCGCCCCCGAACTAAGATTCTGTGTAGACTATCGGGGGCTCAATGCGGTCACCCGCGCAGACGCTCACCCTATTCCCCGAGCCGACGAGCTCATCGACCGCCTGGGGGCCGCCCAGTTCCTCAGCACTTTCGACCTGACCTGCGGGTACTGGCAGATTGCTCTCACGGAAGGGGCGAGAGAGCGCTCTGCCTTCTCCACGCCAGATGGCCACTACCGCTTCAGGGTCATGCCGTTCGGGATGAAAAACGCCCCAGCCACGTTCCAGCGGTTGGTGAACAAGGTCCTGGCCGGACTCGAGGAGTTCAGCGCAGCGTACCTTGACGACATCGCCGTATTCAGCTCTCAATGGCACGAGCATCTCCAGCACCTCCGACAAGTACTGATGGCCCTGCGCCAAGCGGGCCTGACAGTGAAAGCCAGCAAATGCCAGCTCGGACAAGGCTCCGTGGTCTACCTGGGGCATCAGGTGGGCAGCGGCCAGGTCGCCCCTCTCCAGCCGAAGATCGATGCCATCAAGTCCTGGGAGCCCCCCCACCACGCAGACAGAGGTTCGGGCCTTCCTGGGCCTTACGGGGTACTACCGGAGGTTCATTAAAAATTATGGTAGTATCGCAGGGCCGCTCACAGAGTTGACCTCCAAAAAACTTCCGCAGAAGGTGCAGTGGACCCCCCCAGTGCCAGCAGGCGTTGACGCCTTGAAAACCGCCATGTGCACCGCTCCCGTACTCAAGGCCCCCGACTACTCCCGAGAGTTCGTGGTCCAGACCGATGCATCCGAACATGGCATCGGGGCCGTGCTCTCGCAGTTCGACGACAAGGGCATTGATCAGCCCATAGCCTTCATCAGCCAAAGGCTGCTGCCGAGAGAGCAGCGTTGGAGCACTATAGAGCGAGAGGCCTTTGCCGTAGTCTGGGCCCTCAAGAAACTGCGGCCCTACTTGTTCGGAAGCCATTTTCGAGTACAGACGGACCACCGGCCCTTGCAGTGGCTAATGCGGATGAGGGGGGAGAACCCCAAGCTACTACGATGGTCCATCTCTCTCCAAGGGATGGACTTCACTGTCGAACATCGCCCCGGGACGGATCATGCCAACGCCGACGGCCTGTCCCGGTTCTTCCGCTTCGGCGAGGAGAACCCCCCAGTGGATGGGTAGTTCCCCACGCCTTTCAGCTGGGGGGGGGGGGGGGGGGGGACGCGTGTGAGACCGGCCTCACGGCGTGGCCCTCTCCATCATCCAGCCAACCTGCAACCACCCTCAAGACCCAACATCCCCGACTGCGGCCGCCCCAGCCACCCCCGATCCACGGGCCGGCCATAGACTTCACAGACTCACCACTCTACCACGCATGCCCAACCGAGGGAGCGGGAACCTTCGAGCCAGAGGCGCCAGCCCAGTCACACCTCGGGTCGCCTTCCCCGGGAGGACTCAATCGGCCACCAGGCCCCTGGGGAGCAGGCGCCTCCCCTACCGAGCGTCTGGGGTCCCTCCCAGACCCACCTGAAAAGACCAAGAAGTGAGCGGCAGGAAATCCCGCCGAACCCCCTCCGTCATCCCAGTCCCCCCTCTGCGAGCACTCCGGACTTCAAAGAACCAGCGGAGTATAACAAGGGGTGCCGGAGAAACAAGGACAGAGAAGACCTGGAACCATCTGAGCCTGCTGACGCTGTCGCGGCTCCTGAACGCTGAAGTCACCTGGGCCTGCTGAGAGACTCGCGGTGCTCCCCTTGAGGACGACTCGATAAGAGATCGCCCAGAGACACGACACCCTCCAGCTCGAGGATTGTGAGCTTCCGCAGGGTATTTCGCAGAGACACTATCTTGAAAGACTGTCCCGCTACCCCCATTCCCCACGACTGAATTGTGGTACGTTGTGCCACTGCTGTACTATTTGCCTTTTGGGTCATAAAGATCCCTGAAATCATCGATAAAAGAACTTATCGTCCTACAAAGAATACGTGTGGTGTCCCTCTGTTCACAGTGCAGCTCAGGGTGTGCGCGCCTGGGTCGGCTTACTTGGGAGAGGTGGGTCAAAGGGGTGGGCAAGACGTGTTCGAACCCCCTTCCGGCGGACGCCTTTCCAACAAAATAAAAGCAGGTTTATTATCGATTTATTTTTCTTTCCTGGCCGAGTATTGGGGGCAGGGTCTCAGGATGGCCAAACTGACATGCTCCCTGAGCGGTCTCTAACCCGAGCTGCATTGCCAGGTTGGAGACAGAAGGCGCAGGCTCCCAGTCTCTGAGAGCGCAAATCATGGGTGCTCAGGCCAATCCTGATGCTGCTTTCATGCTACCAGCAGCATCAGTGCAGCATTAGGATTGGCTGCAAGGGAGTCTGGGGGCATGTGCTGCAGTGGAACCAGAAGAGAGGCAATGCAGTGGACATTCAGTTCAGGACTTTTTTGTTTAGTTATTGTTGTCAACCCCCACGTTCCCGGACACCAGCTGTGACTGCATTTTTTGCACAGTGGAGTGCTATAGTGTAGTAAAGTGGAGGGACATAGGCTGTTGTTCAGTGGAGTACAGTGTGACGGAGTAGAGTACAGTGAAGTGGCATGGAGCAGAGTTGGGTAGAGTGTAATAGCGTGGAGTGGGGAAGAATGGACTGTCAGAGTGGGAATAATTTAAAGTGGAGTAGCATAGAGCGGAGTCCCATACCGTGGAGTAGCATAATGTGGAGTAGCGTAGCGTGGAGTGGCATATAGAGTGGAATACAGTGGAGTGGAGTGACGTACATTGGAGTGACAGTGGAATAGCGTAAAATTAGGTGGAATAGCATAAAGTGGAGAAGCTGAGAGTGGAATGGTGTACATTGGAGTGGCGAAGTCTGGAGTGGTTTAGAGTGTGATAGTGTATAGTGAAGTGTGTTGGAGCGGAGTGGCGTACATTGGAAATGTGTAGAGTGGAGTGGCCTAGACTTGAGTGGCATAGACTGGAGTGGCTGAGATGAATAGTGTAGACTGTGGTAGTGTAGAGTGGATTTGCGTTCCATGGAATATCGGTGACAGGAGTGGCATACAATGGAGTGCCAGAGACTGGAGTGTCTTAGAATGGAGTGCCATAGTGTATAAAAAGTAAAGTGGAGTGGAGTGGGCTAGTGGAGTGGGGTAGAGTGGTGTAAAGTGGAGCGTGGCATCTGAAACAGGTGCAGCATGAAAGCAGGTGAATGGATGTAGAGGTAATGTTGGAGGAATATAAATGAAATGGTGTACATGGTAATTTTTGGTAGTAGGTGTAAATAGTTTAAGTAATGTTAAACTTATGAGTCTTAAAATGCTTAGTTATATATTGTGGCCCAGTATACCACAGTATATGCCGATGCAAAGCCACAATATGATTGGCAAATGGCTGTCTTTTAAAAAAGATAAAAGGTAGCCACGTAGGGGTCTGGGTTAAGGCCTTAGCTATAGTTAAGTAGTATGTTTTATTATCGTTCCCTACCTATTATCAATTTATTAAAATAGTTTTTCCTATATATTTTGAAACATTTATCGGAGAAATCCACATGTACCTACCTACAAAGTACTGCGTTGCATGTATAAAAATGTAAAAATACGATGTAGTACTCCATATTGGGCAAAATAGTGCAGTACAGTTCATTTATAATTTTGTAATGCAGTAATTTGTAGATATTACTGCAGTACCATGTAGACTTCTCTGTAAAGAATAAAATATGCAAAACATTGAATACACTGTAGTTCGCCAAGTTTGTGAAATATAGCATAATACAATGTATATAAAGTGCATTATTTATATTTATTTTTTAAGTACTGCTGTACTCTAACTTTTTTAACTATATAAAAACTAATAAATGATTTTCTCTTCCCATTAACACTTTAACAAAGTGGTAATAGGTAGGAAAAACATAAAACCCAATACTTGCCTATATCTAAGGCCCCAACCCAGAACACAGCCAAAGTGTAATTGACACAACATGGCTGCCTTTACCTTTTGTAAAGGCGGTCATTAGCCAAATCACATAATGCTTTGCCATCACTATGTTTCGCTGTACTTTTGCAAAATAACGCAAAAGTTTGCGAAACTACAACTGCCTGGTTATCACCGAGTTAATATAGCCTTATAGCCTGCCGTAGCGGGCTATATCGGCTATTAAAGGCCCGCTGCAGCGTTAAAGGCCCAAGCCGAAGGAGGGGGACTTTAACAAAGCAGAGGGACTTTAAAAGCCGGTATAGGCCTGCTACGAAGGGCTATAAGGCTATTAGAACATTCTGCCACTAGAGGGCAGAATGTTCTAACAAATAAAACGAAGACCTTCAGGGAGCGCAAGGGGATTCAAATCCCCTCAGGCTCCCTGAAGCCTTTGTTCGCAGCCAGAGCTGTGAACAAAGAAGCATTGGAATGTTGGCGCTCCGGGGTTATACCAGCTATTATAAGCCCTGAGCACTCCATGGTTTTCTATGGAGCTTCCAACATTCCAATGTTCTAAAATGCCTTATAACTTTAAAAATAGTTATCCATGCTACCAAAAAGGATCACCTGCTAGCCATAATGTTTCTTACCAAATTGAAAAGAGATTAAACTGCCCGTTTGTCCGCTAAGCAGGAGTACAAAGCCTATGAAAAGTACATAAGGGGGGGGGGGGGGGGGTTGGGGTTTTAACATGTTATGTGGCCCCATTTTTTCTTTGAACTTTGTTGACCAATAACTGCAAAATCGCATCGATCATCAATGTATAAAAAGCAATAAGTCTGCAAACTTTCATGGAAATTAGTGAAACAATCTTAAAATTAATGTCACAAATCTGAGGAATCCCTCTCTCTGGGAATACTAACATTAACTACAGAGTGACTACTACCATTCTGGAAAGTTTCAGGGTGATTCGTCAAGCAGGGGGCCAAGAAAAAGGGGGGGGCCCCAAAACGTGTTTTCCCTGTGCAATTAACCATACGGATTTTAGACACAACTGCAGCCCGAACCGCTGAACGGAATTGCACCAAATTTGGCATAAAGCTACACCGTGGTCCAGACAGAGTGCTTTTTGCAATTTGGTGTAAATCGGTTCAGTAGTTTTGGAGTTATTAAAGTAAAGATGTTTATCTAGAAACACGGAGGGTCTGTGGATCATAAAGTTCTTGTGCGGAGATCTGACTGGCTGCCAACAATTCAACCAGGAAGTGTTGGCAACCTTCTTGGGATGCAAACTTGACAGAGTCCCAAGAAAATCCGACAAAAAAACTAAGCGGGTGGTCCTATAGGCCTGGTAGTGGGGTCCCACAGGGAAACGGTCTCCTGCACTTGTTTTTTATTAGGCCCACCCGAGTGGGCCAGGTGCCGGGAGATAATTTCTATGAAAATAATTGGTAATGTGGCTGTGCTTCTGGCCCAGGAGACCGCCACCTCCACAGAGCACGGGCGATGTCTAAAAGGGGAGAGGGGCTGCGCAACCCCCCTCCAGAGTCGCTTTTGGCCCTGGGGACCACCACCTACCCTGGGGAAAAGGCCAATATATACAAAGAGAGGGGCTGCTTCCCATCCCAGACAGATTACACATATACGCCATCCAAGAGAGGTGTCAGCAGAGAGACCAGTCCCTCATACACCCCACTATAAACACCCGTCATGCAACAGAGATAGTTTACATAAAAGACCACTCCCTGTCTAATCCCTAGTATGCAAACCTGTAATGCTGGAGAGAGCCCACTCTCTCACCATACTCTACTAGGACACCTGTGATCTGAGAGAGGTCCCACCAGAGGGCAAGCCCCTCCACACATCCTTTTATACACACCCATCATGGAACAGAGATTGTTCACATAAAAGGCTACTCACTGTCTACACCCTACTATGTACACCTGTAACGTTGGTGAGGGGTATTAGAGAGGCCACACACACTCCTATGAGGTCACTCCCTCCCGATACCCCCTTACTTCTGTTGTCCGAGAGCAGTCTCAGTGTAAAGGTCAGTCCCTTCCCCAGACTATACTACGTACACCCATCTTTCCATAGAGGTCTTTCGGTGGAGAGGCCAGTTTCTTTTCAAACCCTACTATGCATTCAGATTTCTATGGACAAAGGTTTCAACAGAGAGGCAAGTTAGTCCCAACACGCGGATATGGACACCCGTTACCCTAAGGAGCAGCCTCATTGGAGAGGTATGTTTCTCCCAACACCCCATTACGTACAATTGTCATCCAAGAGAGGGGTCTAGTGGAGGGGCCAGTCCATATCCACACCTTACCATACACCCATCATGCAAGGGAGTTAGCTCGTATAAAAGGCCACTCACTGTCTTCACCCTAGCATGCACACTGGTAATGTTGCAGAGAGGTGTTAGCAGAGAGGCCAACTCCTCGGCATACCCTTCTACAGACACCTGGGATTCATGAAGGGTCTCAGCGGAGAGACAAGTCCCTCCACACACCCCCCTGCATACACCCATCATATCAGAAAGAGGTCTCAAGTGTGTTAAAAAAGACCAGTTTCTTTTTTTAAATCTGTAGAAATATACTGGGAAAAACACAAACGTTATAGTTCGGTGAATATGTCAGTGACAACATTAATTTAAAAAACAAAAAAAAAAAAACACAAATTCACCAGCTATAGTTAACCGAGCCAAATGGAATTTGAGCACCAGCCATGCACTACTAATGATCTCACATATTACTTAACTCATGACATGTTGTCAACACTGATTAGACCATCCATAGTTTACATATTGCCAGGTAGCTACCACATTAACTTTCCTACTTAATTTTGTACAGCCTATGTCCAGGTACTGGGTGTCATTGTTTACAGATGTGCTTCAGATGCATCATAGATGTGTAGAGGTATTAAACAGGTTATAAATCATTGTATTGAAGAGTAACTCTGTGTGCAGATCACAGTTGACGAGTTCTGTCCAGTATGTTCCACAGAGGGTTTTATAGCTCTACACAAAATGTTTCCAAAGGAAAAAAGATTCTACATAGTACATACTATTATTAGAAGCGATGAGCTATTAGACAACATCGTCTCAGTTTGATAATTTCTACATAACAAAGTAGACTATGTGCACCAGGTATAAACCGATGTACTTGTTAATCTTTAGAAGATGGTGCTATCTCTTAAGTATTCAGCACAATATGAAGGCTGAAGGTAGTATGACCTGTAGCATCATGGTTAATTTAAGTAAATAGTGTCTCTTTTGACAAGTTGTGCTTAGAGTGTTTTCTGTTCTTAGTAGATACTTTATTACTCTTTGGTATATTTTTCATTAGTGTTTAATGGTCTGCAAACTGTGTGGTACAGAGTAAACTCTCTCCATAGATAAAACATTGTTTAAAGTAACAGCTTTTCTACTCGTATCAACTTAATTTTTCAATTTAGATTCGGTGACTGGGAGACATTTGATACAGATAAAGGCTATCCATAGTAGGGGATTACTTTTGCAAGAGACGTTGATAATCTTGAGGGACTTGGCTTTCTATGAAAAACTTGTATACAGCTTGAACACCGTGTGTAACAAGGGTTTCACATATGTCCGTGGTTGATTCTTAATGTGAACCAGGCTACCTGTGAAGTGTATGGTATAGGGTCAATGTTTCACATAATCTAGGATTGTCGCACCCAATGGAATCGTACATGTCATCACAATGATGCTTCATATTATTCGGAGCTATTTTAAGGCCTCTAATGCCTTATAGAGCATTGTTATCAAAGAAGTTTGCATGCTATCGTCTGTGACGTCAGAATTAATTTGAGATGGTCATCAGTGATGTCAGAAATTAGGTCATAGAACATGTCAAGAGTGATGCAATATGCGAGGTCATAAGCAGCGTATGGCGGGCGCATGTTCTAGTTAGATTTGCTAACTATAACCGGTGAATTTCTGTAGGTTTTTTTTATTTACTTTTTTAGTTTAAAACGTTAATGTCATTACTAAGTTATTCATATAACTATAACGTTACTTTAACCAAGAGGTTTATGAAAGGTTCCTTTACTCATTAATAAAAAGTAAAAATAAAAAACAATTCGGTAAATGATGCAACACTGCCATCTACTGCTGTTAAAATTAAATTATATCTGAAGATATGCCCACAGAAGACGAGGAGTGGGTACAGATGGACTTTAAGGCTATAAACTCAATGGAAGGGTAGACATTGTGAGAGGGCTGCATCCGAGAATGGGCGGGGGAGGGGGGATCCTAAGTATAAAAGTATCACACCCTAGGAAAGAGCACAGGAATTGAGGTCCTCTGTGCATTTGGTGGTGCACCCCTCCTCGGTCAGATAGAACTTGGAACTGGAACAAGTCAAGAGCTTTCACTCTTATATAGGTGCAGCGTACTGGAGATATGTATTCTCAGTATGTACTTTCAGGACCATTTGGGGCTGTTCTCCTTTCGTTTGTCCTTCAAAGGCAGCTTCAAAACACACTTTGTCTTGAGTGATGCTCTTCAAAACAGGGCCATCTCTAGGTTGGAGCACCCACAACAGAGGGTCCAAGAGTTGAGCGCAATCTGCAGGGGGCCATCATATCAACACCTGACAGTGATCAGGAAGAGACACAAGGCTGTCCCTCCTCAAAAGACCCTTCACATGCTGATAACAGGAACTGAAGTCCATCCACCAAATAGAACTTTGTAGGAACATTAATCAGCAGCCCTTGTGTCTCAGTTTCTAACGGGGTAGTACTCTTTTTTCCACCTTCAGGAAATGGAGGTTCCCTCCAACCAGTCGCAGTAATGTCAAGCAGTACACTTCCACTATGCACAATACTCTTCCATCTTATGGACAGAGACAAGCCAGGACATCCAAAATGGAACCCACAAGCCTGTGCCACGCTGGTTCACTCATGCCAACTTATAAAATGTGGTTTGATCATCACACACACATACATCCATGCTCTCAGGAGCTTGTGCTAGGAATCCGGGTTCATTAATTGCTATGAAAATCATTTTACAAGTGGGAAGTAGGCACTCACTTCTGTGACAAAGGTAAACAGGGCTGGTCATGCTAAGATCTCTTCAAAACACAGTATGCTGGGCCACCACTTTGCCATACGCATGAGCTTGTGATGGAACAGTAGTCCTCTGCCACTATCTAGGGTACCGCTGGTGTGCCTCTGAAGGTCCAGGACAAAGCTGGAATGATCTCTGCTCATAAGGCAGGCCTAGGCCTTCACACACGTGGGATTAGGGAGGATAGTACCATGAATCCAAAAACTGAGATACCAGAGAGTCACAGATGATCACACTGAACAGGAGCCACAATTGTATGCCATTAATGGGGCAATCCTGTCCCAACACAGTGGATATTTTGAAAGTAAAGCTCCATTAAAGAGGGACACAGCTATAAGATGGGATGAGCTTGACTGCTCTGTACTGGGCCTTGGTACTTCTTGTGCTGGATAAGACCACATTGACACAGAGCCGAGTCCAGCATCATGGATGGTGCAGAAGATATAAACTAGAGAGAACATTGGGCCCACCTTTGTGATCCCCGCAGTGTCCAAAATATCCACATTGTGCCAAATGAAGATGTCCAACGTTGCAATGATTGTGGCAATGGGCCTTGATGGCAACCAAACATTGGGGCGAGTGGAGCTCCACCATGAGCATGGCAGAGCCATTTGGTTTTGGCGCCTTCGCAGGCACCATTCTCCCTACAAGTGACACGCAGATCCCATTTCATGGTTCTCTGTGTGGAAAGAGGCCTAGTCTCCTTGCTCTGTGTGTGGACTCTAAGAGAACCCCTATTTTCGTCTATGGGAGTCTCCATTCCTCACAGACATGCTGGGATCTTTCCATGGGTGGGCCCATCTTAGTATGGGCACATCCCATCCTATGGACACATACCTTAGCCCCATATACAACTTCCATCTCACAATGGATACCTTCCAGGTATCTGCCACATTCACTGCGTACATCACGCATTTACAGCATCACATCACCTTTCCTCATTAGCCTACCTGGTCTAACCATGTGCACCTCCAAGCTCTGTATTTTTTCATGTTTTGCCAGAACGACTTTTCTACTCCACTTACAGTTCACTTTCACATAGGCACTGTCCAATGTTACCTTGGTCAAGATCTATTTCCCCCCGCACCCCATCCACCTTTCTTCCAAAGAACCTCTGCTGGCGCTACGGGCCAATGCCTTCCTTCGCGCTGCAACCCATCTCCCCTGCCACTTGCCAGAAAATCATGATCACAACATCCCCACTTGACCCAGTACTCACCTTGGTTTGGATTCCACATCTCGGAGGATCTTTATTGGGCCTGAAAAGATATAAAAAAGTGTTTTAGAATTAGTTGGTAGCTGGAGTACATCTTCTAATACCTAATGTAGGCCATGTGGTCTTGTGTATAGGATTATTCCATGTTTCAGGGCTAAACCAGGTTGCATATCCAGGTCTGCCCTTACAGAGATCTGTTGGATCTGTGGTCTACCCAGTTGGTCCCTTCAAGCGAGGCTGCGGCCACAGTCAGTCCAAGGCTCTGCCGCCCTAGCCCGCTCAGCCAGTCATTCTATCATGCTCTTATAAGACCCGTTTAGCCTCTCCCCACCATAACGTACACCATAAGGGCTAAATGACACTCCGAGCACAGCCACCTTTGTCCTCCCAGGCTTTTAGGGCCATGCCTCAAATAAACTATCACTCCCAAGCTTGTCACAATCAGTCAAGTGAGATCCAGTCATGAGTCTTGCTTCCATCACAGTGACCCCATTACCTAATCAGGCAATTCTAGTTATGGACTGACGTCACGGCCCAATGAAGCAGAGTCTTCCAGATATACTACCAGCAATGTAATGTAAACCGAGTTTGCTGGTTCACAAATTGCTATGCAATTGTCTTACATTGAATTGACATGTACAGTGCCATATGCCTATGTGTAGGCCAATAAGAATGGGACAGGACGCAGGGAGTGGCCTTTGAGTGAGGACTGTGTACTGAAGGCTTTTGACCATAGCTAAAGGCACTGCATTCATCTACACACAGAATCCACACAGTCGCCGTGGTTTGGGTGCAAGGGAGCTCGGATAATGCCCTCAGTGCTCTGAGGAAGTGGAAGTTGGGTGGAGTCAGACCACCCTGCAGCTGGGCTCCCTGGCCCGGCTTTGGAGGTTTGGTGAATGCGAGAAGAGGTTGGCAAGAGGCCAGTCCTGAGCATAAGGCCCACCAGCCACAGCCAAAGTGCAGGTCATGCACACTTAGAAGGAATGGGTACAGTGCTTGGCCAGGCCGGCACCCAGGAGAAGCATCCAAACACTGTCCCGCAGGCGCTGGGTAGCAGGTGGGATTGGGCTCGGTCTGTGCCCAGTGGGGAAGAGTACTGGTCACTGGGCAAGGTTGTGGCCAGCAAGTACAGGAGTCCGAGTCAGGAGCAGCGGGCACATTATTAGGCCAAAGGCCATGCCCTGATCCAAGCAGATACGGACTACAAGAGTATGTGTAGGGAGTTGTTAAAGCAGGTCATGAAACTCTAAAACGTCACTGAAATTCTGTTGCTAGTTAATATTTGGGTTGGCAACCAAAGTCTGGAACTAAAATTCTACACAAAACTAAAAAAAGAAAAATTATTATAAAAACCTGGAGTTAAAGGGGTATTATCATCCAACCCGTTTAAAACACTGACATTGTCCATTTAGGGTTAGCTCCCCGGCCATACTGAGCCGAACCACCACATATTGGTTGCTCATGCCCTCACACGACCTCAGCAATGAAATCACCTCTGGCTTTGCATGCAACTCTAATCTAGCATTACATAAACCATAAATCATTGTGCTAATTCAAATAGGTTTGCTGAAAGAGAAAAACACAATTTTTATGGTGTAAAATAACTGCAGGGATCTCTACATGTTGGCTTTGATAGAGCAGCCTTACCAATGCATTTAATGCGTTTACGCATATCCCTTGCTTGCGGATATAACTACAGCAGCCCCGGGCCTTCGCGGGGGAAGGGGCAGCCGTGGTCCTAGGCCCCCTTGCTCAGGGCCCTGGGCTGCCACTGCTGAATGAATGTATACATCACATTCATTCGCGACTAGGAAGGTAACGTCGGACACCACGAGGTGGCGCCATATACTAGTAAGTTACCCGAGCCCGGCAAAAGCCTCCCAGTGGCCAGCAGCAGTCTATTTTCAGTAACATTTCTGTGGCGGCTTCTAGATGTTAACAGCGGCACTGCAGCCTTTGCAATTGTTGGTAATAGCCTTTAATGTTTGTTACGACATGCAGAACTTGTGAAAGAATCGGCTAGTCTTAAAGCTTCATAATATAAAAGAAATTGTATTGTTAGCAATGTCAAGAAGGATGTATTTCGGGATGGTCCTTAGGCAATACTTAGGTCGAAAGACCGCTTTAGCACCACCACGTAGAAATGATTGAAGTGCATCTTTCAAGAAGTGGTCTACTTAGTCTAAATTAGCTCTCTGAACCTACACAGATGGTGGCAACAATCTTTACTTTGTGGGTCAATGGTTCTGTTGTTACTAAGGGGCTGATTACGATGAAACAGCCGCCGGCAGCCTGCCGGTGGCGGTTTTACTGGCAGCCTGCCAGTGGCAGATTTACCGGCATCGCGAGGCAACTCTCCGCCCGTCATATTACAATGGAGGGCAGTGTGCTAGCGGATGCAAAGTCCGTCCACCAAAGGCATTTGTTACGATTGCCTGGAGGACCCGCACGCATCCATAGAATGGTGGCGGTGCCTAGCAGGCACCATCCACCAAATTGCGATGCTGGATCCCAGCCAGCCTTTCCATTGCAGTGAAACCACCATGGAAAGCCTGGTGGGGATTGTGACGGGCCCCCCTTGTGTTGGAGGAGGTAGGTGTACATTAGGGGGGCTGGGGGGGTACCAACCCCCCTACATTTCCATGCATCAGGTAGCAGGCACAGCGTGGTGTCTGACACAGTGCAGGGAAACGCATGCCATACTTTAGCATTGTGGCAGTGCTGCAGCTAGCAGCACCCGCCGTAATGTTAAAAATGAAAGATGCGACCACCACGGTGGCGGTCGCATCGTAATCGGACTTGCGGGACCGCAGTCTTACAGGCGGGCGGTCCCAGTCTCCGCATCGATGGCAGACAGACATAAGTCCATCCGCCATCGTAATCACCCCCTAAGTTAGTCTGTAAACATCTATACAGCTGGATCTACTCCAGGAAAACTGTGGTAGACCTCAAGCCCACACAATAAAATCCTGGTGAATCCACTCAGCCTTCCGTCCATAAAAAGATCGCTATAATGCGTATCATTGACTTGGCCGACAATAAACATTTGCCATTTCGGGCACAGACGGCCTAACGGGTGCACGTTTGTTTTATAATTGCACACCATGTGATACGCCTTTAGTTAGGCTCGTCAGTTTGCACTCTGAATCGTTGCACCCAAGTGAAAGCACCAGGGTGTTCTGTCGTGTATGCTCAGACGGGTGGGTTTGAGCGTGTTTGCATCTTTACTGTATCGTGCACCTAGGAACTGAGGCCAGGCTTCCAACTGGTTTTTGCCCGGATCCTCCAGGTGGCCATACAACGCATTGCATCATAGCTTGAACCTATCCAAACACAAAGGATTATTTCTGGGCCCAACCTGCATGTGCCTGGTATCGGATGAAAATACTGAACCCTTTCCCTACAGGGTTACCCCTACAAGTCTTCTCTTGTAAGGAAGGACGTCAGACTGAAGCAGAGAACGTGGAATTTAGTAAACATGTCCCTCCCTCCCTGGTGTGCTTCCACAGAGATATAATAAATGCAAAGCGGGTGTGAAACCCCTTCGGGAACATTAGGTCCAGAGGTTTGCAGCGCTGTTCCCCTCAGACATGCAACTATACAGATATAGTGACCCCAGCCCCTACCAACTGGTCCCTCCCAAGGGTCTGTTTGCTTCCTTGGTCATACTAGCAGACAGGCAATAAGCTGCACACCAGCCAGCACTGACAGGCAAGGACACCGGGATTTCAGGTAGGGTGACCAACCGTCCGTAATTTTCACAGACTGTCCGTGAATTTACCACAATGTCCGTTGTCCGTGAAGGAAGTTTCCACGGATGGCTTTTGTCCGTAATTTTAGCACTTGTGCTTAAGGACAATTATTCCGAAGTTGAGATGGCTCAGCAGAAGGGAGGAGTCTCCAGTGAGGCGATTCAGCGGGAGGGGCAGCCAGGGGGCTGCAAGTAGTTAATCTGCGCATGTGGAGGCTGCTTGAATGCGAGATGGGTGTGAATTGCTAGAGTTCATTTTACTCTGCCTGAAGTGAAAGATGTCTTCTTTCTGTAACTGCAAATGCGGAGGCCTATCTCGAAATGTTTGATATATTTGCTCGCTGCCCATGCCCCCCCAACCCTCCCCCCCTTCATTGATCTCTCTGACTTGCTTCTTGTGGCTATCTTGAGTTTCTCGGTTTGGATGTCCTACTTTAAATAAAGCAATGCAGTGATATGTCTTGAACGTGCATGTAAGAAGGCATGCTCTCTCACAGAGGTTTTATACTAAGGCAAGCAAAAAAAAGCTCCATTGTTTTGAAAGCAAGTCACAAGCATAACAGATTAGGACACATACACAATTTTGAAACATCGGAGATGCGACCGGTAAGGGCTGCTTTTTTTTAATATATATATCTCAACAGAACCCCTCAGAAGAAAGAGCAGAGGCCACAGCAGGGGTAAGTAGGGAGGCTTCTTTATTCAGCATTTTGACAGAAATGGCTAATACATTTCGGCATGTATTATGCCTTCTTCAGCGCCAAGAGTCTTTCAGGAGGTGCAGGCGTCATCGTGGTTTTGAAAGTCCTGCCCCAAAACGATTGGTTCTGGTCCGCTCCGCCCCCAAGATCAGTGTCTTTGCTCACCTTCTGCAGGACACCTGGTGCGTGTGCACTACAGATCCCAGAATGCAATGTTTTTCCTGGTAGGTGCTATGGGGGGAAAAACAGATGTTTGTGCGGATTAGTATGGCACCCTGATGTCGTCTGGACCAATCCCCTGTGTATTCCTTGAACTCCGGTGCCCCCCTAGCTCCCCAGACCGCACCAACCTCCGGGCATCAGGATTACATTCAGCGGGGGCAAGTCTGGCAATCCATCTCGCCCTGCGCGGAGTCTGTGACTCCGACACCGCCCCATCTCCTCCTGAACTCAGTGGTGGGCCTTGGCCTGCTCTTTCTTCGGAGGGGTTCTGTTGATGTTACGGCGCACGTGCCAGAGGCGTGCTTCAGAGGCCCCCGCATCGTGAAGTTGGCCTTGGTTTCGCTGGAATCTGCTGCGGCGGACTTGTCCGTGTTTCCAGGGTACTGGATTTACCAAGGCCCACCACTGAGTTCAGGAGGAGATGGGGCGGTACCGGAGTCACAGACTCCGCGCTGGGCGAGATGGATTGCCAGACTTGCCTCCGCTGAATGTAATCCTGATGCCAGGAGGTTGGTGCGGTCTGGGGACCTAGGGGGGCACCGGAGTTCAAGCAATACACAGGGGATTGGTCCAGACGACATTGGGGTGCCATACTAATCCGCGCAAACATCTGTTTACCCCCCCATAGCACCTACCAGGAAAAACATTGCATTCTGGGATCTGTAGTGCACACGCACCAGGTGTCCTGCAGAAGGTGAGCAAAGATATATATTTATTTAGTTCTGCATCTAAAAGGTAATGTGAAAAAATGTTTCACCATCAAGTGCCATTTCTCTACCTGTGGATCCAATATATTTGTATGCCCCATGAGCTGCATATCCATTTTATAGTTTGCGTGCCTTTTCACAATTGCATGTAAAACTACTGCCAACATTGGCTTCTTGCATTAATCTTTGCCAAAGTTGTCCTAGCACTGAAAGTTTCAGCAAATCCCACCGGCCAAAATAGCTTCAATATGAAGGTAGTACAGCAGCACGGTGATCTCTGCAATTAGGATGAAAGAGCACACAAAAGGTCTTAATTTACTAGAGTGATGTAGGTGAAATTCCTTCGGGAAATGATGCAAGGTCGGTTGTATGAAGAGGTTTGTAAAATTTCCATTGCAAAATATTAAGGAGGATGCTTTTATCAATTGTTTTATTTTTCATAACCGCTGTTGCCTAAAAAGAGCTAGCTTTGCCATTACCTAGAGCTTCAACACTCTTAAATCATATGAAATACCACAAAAAGGCCTGCACGTTTGCTCAAAGCTGCGCACATACCGAAAAACGTGAAGTGTACGGTGCCTCAACCGAATGTAAACTTATTTGGACTTGTACTTATGTTGGTTGTCTATTTACTTACTGGTATACTATTGCGCGACCTCCCCTGATGTGTCTATAAAAGGTACCTTTTGTTGCCAAATTGGGTCCTGAATTTTGACCTTCCGTCCTGAATTTTGACCCTTCGTTCTGAATTTTTACACTCACCGTCCTGAATTTGCACCCGTGCCACTTGGTCACCCTAATCCCAGGATGCAGCCTTTCTGTAGCATGCAACATGGAGATAAAATGCAGCCCCTTCCTACGCCGTGCGTGCTTCTTATGGCAGGTAATTGCTGTGTGTGATCACGTATAGCTGCCCTGAGGAAACGAGGCCACGTACTGTCGCTATGGACAGCAAGCAGGGATGAAAAAACAAACAGAGCGGATCGTGGATTTGGGTTATGGACCAATGGCATTGCACAGACATCGCGAGTCTAGCAAGTAATGGATTTAATCTCTCAATCCACTGGCTAATTCTGTGGTTGGAAGGGTCACGGTGCCGGCGGATACTCCTGACGTAGACCCACAGCTTCCACCTCAATCAGTGACCATCCGCGGTTCTCTCACACAGACAGCCCCATCACTGCACGCGGAGTTTTGTTAAGTGAAGAGTCATAAATAACTGTGGCGGGCGGGAGTGGTGCAGGGAGGCCAGAGATTACAATGGCATAGAATGGAACCGTGGCGCGGCAGTGCCAGTCACAGCATGCCACGCTGATACGAGAGGTCTGCACAGGCTGCCGCCTGGACGCCAGCACAGCGTGTCACATGGGCGTGTGTCAATCTTCAAGGTTCCCACTCCCCCTGACCCCTCCCTCCCCTGCACGCGCCCAAGCAAACAAAGCGCCCAAGTGCGTCTATCACGGAGGCCGCAGCTCTATACTGCAGGCGCCGGGGTAAATCATTCCACGGCTATAAGTACGCCTCATTCGGGAGCGTGGTTTCCATCGGTGCAGCAGATGCAGTGGCACCGGGGCCCAGAGTCCTGCGGCGCCCGCTGAATCAGAATTATTGCTGTATTTTAGAAGTCAAAGAGCACCCAGGGGGCTCCATTACTTTCCTTGCACTGGGGACAGTTATGAGACACAAATGCACAGGTATTTCTCAAGTTCTCTCCAAATGGAACGAGGCCTCTAAAAGTAAATTCAGAATCTGTAAACTATTAGGAAATATACCAACCAGGCACACGCCATCAGCTAATCAAAACTGCTTGCAGTCACCTGCCTACATTCAACACTAAATACCTCGTGTAAATGTACTCCCCTGAAATAACCTCACACCTCATGGACTCCACGCTACAAGAAGTGGCACCGATGCTATGAACACACAGTAACGCCAGCACTACAGGATTACGTAGCAAAACCTAACCTACTCTACACAACAGTATTTCACCTGCAGGAAGAACAAAGACCGCACTGACCAGTGCAAAGCATGTCATGACACCCACAAAGCTCAGGGCACTGACCGCTGTTGTCCTCCTTCGACTATTTGCAACCTACAACACTGGGGACCTTGAACAATAATTGAAGAGTAGGCATTAGCAGGCGGACCAAAGCTCACTTCTGTCAGATCATTCATCCAAGAATGCCTTTTTAAAGTATGGTCTCACGTGCCGTGTTCCTTGCCATCACCATATACATGTGTGCCCGAGAACATTTAAACAAGCAACACAAACTACAAATCCAGATTCTGTAAAGATCTACCTCTACCTTGAAGACTGACTTGGCAACATCAAAAACATGAACCACTTCAACGGCATCTACCACCGGGTGCATAAAGGATGAATCTAGGATAACAGAGAGCTTAGACCAGTGGCGGCTCCGAAAAAGGCGGGGCCGGCATCGGCCCTGCCGCAAGTATGGCGGGGCACCGACCCCCCTCCCCCCTTGCCTGCTCTCCCTGGTGGGGCGCGCACCGCCGCGTCATCATGACGCAGTGGACGCGCCACAGCAGGGATTGGCCAGAGGGGGCTCCACCTTGGCCTGGAAGCGATTGAGTCGCTTCCGGGTCAAGGGGGAGCAGGGGTCAGGCCGGTTAGAACCGGCCTGCCCAGAAATTTAGGTTAAAAGGCCTGGGAGCGGTCTCTTTGTCCCGCGCTCCCAGGTCTGCCGCACCCAGCCTCTAGGAGGCTGTAAACTTTGTTTCTTTCTATTGCAGGTCCTTTTCAAGTTCCTGTCCTTCGTCTCTCCGACATGGATTGCGGTGGTTGGCGGTCGAAGCGAATCGGAGGATCGCGGCGGATCGTAGTCTGCGGAGCGTGAACGAGCAGGACAACGGAGCGGCAGGTACCAGGTACTTCACCGGGTTTAAGTAATGCGCGCGCGCACGCGCCTCCAAGGTACAGTAAAAGTCTGTGGTGTGAGGGAGCATTGTGGATTAAAAGAGTTACGGTGGCATAATCGTTAAGGTCTGAAAGGTTGCAGGTACAATTCCCATTGATTCAGTTCAGTCAGATCGCTTTTGGGTACTGTGCAGTTAGAGGCACTGTGGCTTAAGGGTTAAGGTCTGAAACTCTTACACTCAAGGTTGCAGGTTCAATTCCCATCGATTCTGTTCAGTTAGATCTCTTTCAATTACTGGCCAGTTAGAGGCATTGTCAGCTTTTAGTGTTCCAGGTTCATAAAAGGCAAGGGCCTTAAAAAGAAAGGGTTCAATCCCCAGCAGTGGTGGCAAGGTCATCTCTCACAGGCAAAAAATTATAACAATTGTTTTTTGTGGTGATTTTCAAATAACAGGGGTGACGTTACAATTTGATAGTCGCCGAGGAGACTGTTGATTTCTAACAGCAGGTTGTAGCGCGTTGGGGGGGAGCTTTGGGCTGTAGGTTTAAAGGTACGTCGGGGGGATTGAAGGGATGTTTATAGAGGCACCATAAAACAGGAGAGTGTATTGAGTTGGATACAAGATTATTGTAGTTATCCATAGCTGATGCTAACCTGGTTTATCATCATAGGAGTGGGTGCTCTTCATATAGACCAGAAGAAGGCGAGACAGAGGGTATCGCTGTAAGGGGATAAAGACAGGCCTGCACTTCACTGTCTGTGGGCCGCCGGGCTAGAGTTCGCTCGCCTACCGCCCAGACTAGCTGGTGTGGCGCGGTCCCAGTTGTGTGGTGCTTACGGCCAGTTTGTGTACCCCCAACATACAGGTAAGGACCTGGATAGGTCCCATTTAGGTGAAAAATAGCATTGTGCTCGCAGGTGGAATGGCTGATCAGTGTGTGGGTCACCGGGCAATTGTTGGCCCATGTAAAATGGCTAGTAAACGGGGTGCAAAGCGTTCCCGCATGGAACACATATTGGAATCTATGATGCGCAGGATGGAGACAATGGATAGGAGATGGGGAAAGGTAGAGCAAATGGGGCATAGCCTGAGGGAGCTCAGACAGAAGGTAGACGAACAGGGTGGCCCATCAGGCATGCCCAAGCGAACACTAGTGCCCCCAAAACCCAGAGGGGAATTGGAATCACTCCCCAAGCGGGTTAGAAACAGGAAGGGGAAGAACCAAGACCCCACACCAAGGCAACCTTTAGGGGAGATTCCTGCTGGGGAGGGTCCCTCAGGTCTTCCAGTCACACCAGAGAGCCCTATAGCTAAGCCAGATTTAGCGCCAAGCGTCCCATTGACCCCTGTGCCTTCCATGCCTGTGCCTGCACCAAGTTCTGTGCCTCCAGCTACCCCGGTGGTACCAGTGATAATCCCAGCAGTGCCCACACCATGCCCAAGGGTTCCGGTCCTGAATCCAGTGGCCCCCATCCCGGTTTTAGTGCCAGCAGAGGTTAGTCAGGTCCCACCGGAGTTAGCAGCACAGATAGCGGCAGTCCTTCCTTGGTTAGGAAAGGGGGTATGTCAGCACCCTCTGTGGGCGCAAAAGAAGTAGGGGAGGACCAGTTAGCAGAGGCGCGGAGGATGGTGGCTAGGATTATGGCTGCCCCAAGCGGAGTGCCGAGCCCAGGCCTGAGTAATAACAGTCAACCCCAACCAGCGCAACAAGAGAACCACATTGGAAAAGACAAGATGGCGGAGCCAGCTGGAGTTGGGCCAATAGGTAAGGAGGTGGCACTGCCATTGCTGGGCGCAGGTGTGCTACCCTCTAAGAGGGAACATTTAGCAAGGCATGCAACACGAGAGGTAAGGGAATTGATATGGTCCGGTGCGTATGTCAATAGGTTTTCTTTACTTGTGGATAACGGGGAAATGGAGTATGCCAAGAAGCAAAAGGATTGGATGCTTCCCAGTGAATGGCGGGTTGAAATGTCGAGATTCAGGGTGGAGGAGACCCTGACCAATTGGATAAGGGCTTTCTCAGTGTTTATGTCCATAGTAGCTGAGCGGTCGCCTAATCTGCAAGCAGAAATGGCGTGTTACCAGAGCAGGGTTACTATGACTCATGATAAGTATGAGGGGTAGGTTGGAAAGAATATGACATGAATTTCAGAAAGGCGCGGGAATTCGACCCATGACTTACATGGGACCGGGTTGACTCAATCTCATGGTTTGATCAGTTTGGCCCAGGGCAGCAGGGCAATGCAGTGCAAAATTGGAACAAGAGTCACACTTCTCAAGCACATCAGCCCTTTCGGCCATCACAAACCGGAGGGAACTGGGGGGTGGGGGGGTCGAAAAGGAGTATGCTGGGATTTTAATAGAAAGACATGCATCAGAGCCCAAGGCACTTGTAAATTTAGACATGCATGCTCCATATGTAATCACCCTTTCCACCCAGAATCAAAATGCCTCAAGAAAGGGAATGCATTCTCAGGAGATAGAGGGAGGAAGAAACAGGAATAGGGAAAAGGAAAAAATGGTAACACATTCACCCATTGACGTTCTGGCTAGGACTCCTTGGTTAAACAGGTACCCAGATCATGCCGCGGCTAGGAGGTTATAGGAAGGGTTCTTGTAGGATTAGGATTCCAGTTGTTGACTATACAGGGACACCAGAGTGTAAAAATCAGCTGTCAGTAAGGTCCACCCCAGGGGTAGCAGCAGTAAAAATTGCTAAAGAATTGCACCTGGGTAGAATAGCGAGGCCATTTGACCACATCCCCGTGTCCAACTTTGTCTGCTCGCCCCTGGGGGTGGTCCCAAAGAAAGATGAAGCGGAGTTCAGGTTGATTCCTAATCTATCAGCCCCTAGAGGCAATTCATTAAATGACGCCATCAACGAAGAACTCTGTAGCATCAAATATGCTTCTTTTGACCAGGCAGTTGATATGCTAAGGGTTCTGGGACCAGGGGCCTTGCTGGCCAAATTAGATGTAGAATCAGCCCTCCGACTGCTGCCGGTTCATCCTTTAGATCACCACCTGTTAGACTTTTCACTTCAAGGGAAATTCTAGATGGATATGTGCATGCCCATGAGTTGTTCTGTTTCCTGCGCTTACTTTGAAAAATTCAGTTCATTTTTGGAATGGGTTTTCAGGCAGGCAACGGGGCACCAATATGTCATGCATTATCTGGATGACTCTTTCTGGGGTCGGCGGGCTCCCGGGAATGCGCGGTGGCATTGCAGGAATTTTGCATGCTCATGCGTGCTTTTGGGGTCCCGCTGGCACCAGGGAAGACAGTGGGTCCAGCAACCACAATTGAATTTTTAGGCATTGAATTGGACTCTGTACAGGGATGTTTTAGGTTACCTAAAGAAAAAAATCGTTAAATTTAGAGCAGTACTCAAGAAATGTTTGTCAAAAGATAGTGACTTCACACCAGCTACAACAGGCAGTGGGCCAGTTGAACTTTGCGCTACGGGTAATACCTATCGCACGACCATTCTCCCGTTCCATCTCACAGGCCATGACGGGCTTGCAAGAAAAGCATCATCACACAAGACAGTCGTCTGAGGTTCGCCAGGACATGCGGATTTGGATCGCATTTCTGGAGGGTTTCAACAGCAGGGTAGTGTGGCCCGGTCCCCCCACTACTTCCGGAGTTAGGTTTATGGACTGACGCTGCGGGCAGTGTGGGATTTGGTGCCATTCTCGGGAACGAGTGGGTGGCGCAACAGTGGCCGGCTTGGTGGGTTGGGAGTGGTTTGACAGCCAACATAGATTTCCTGGAAGTTTTTCCCATTTGGGTGGTATGGACTGTTTGGCCTCATCATCTGCGAAATCAATTGGTGATTTTTTGGTCAGACAACATGACAGTGGTGGAATGCATCAACCAACAGGCTGCACGGTGCAAAATGATTCTCCGCCTGTTGAAAGATTGTGCTGTTGTGTATGAAACTGAACATACAGTTTAAGGCTAAACATGTCCCGGGAGTGCTGAATAATGCTGCTGACGCACTCTCTCACTTCAAGATGCAGGTTTTCAGGGAACACTTACCATCTGCAGAGGCAACACCAACACACTTCCCGGAAGTACTCTGGCAGATTGGTGCCCCCAGCTACAGAACATCGTGGCAGCTAGCCTAGCACCTAGGACCAGGAAATCTTACGAAGGGGCGTTTTGGTCTTACTGCACGTTTTTGGGGCGGGACTGGGCGAATAACTGGCATAAGTCAGAGGCATTCCTCCTGTATTTAGACACCTTGAATAAAGAGGGGCGCTCCGCGGCGACAGCCAGGCGACATGTAGCGGCTGTTTCTTTCTTTGCACAGATCAGGGACACAAAAGACCCCACGAATAGTTTCATTGTAAGAAAGGCATTGAAGGGGTGGCGGCACCTCCAGGGGGCTGCACCTGACACCAGGCAGCCGATTGGTTTGGAGCGGCTGTCTGCATTGCTAACAGCCTTGGGTGCCGTTTGCAGTTCAATAGAGGAGGCATTACTAATCAGAGCTGCCTTTGCACAAGCTTTTTATGGGGCTTTTAGGGTGGGGGAACTGGTGGCACGCAACAAGCAGGATGTACAAGGGGGGCTCCTGCTGGAGCATGTGAAGATACAGGGAGGCACTTTGCTATTAACCATTAAAAAATCTAAAACCGATCAGGAAGCCCGGGGCGAAGGGATGGTACTTCACAGAGCACAAACCAATCCATGCTGCCCAGTGATGCACCTAGAAGCTTACCTCCGACAGAGGGATAGTGCGGTAGGTGGGACATTGTTAAGGCATGCAGACAGTACCCCACTTACCATGTTCCAATTTAAAAGGGTATTGGCCATGGCGATCGGCAGGACAGGTTTGAAACCAAAGGATTTCGGGACTCATTCATTCAGAATAGGGGCTGCCACAGAGACAACAGCTAGGGGGATGCATAGCAACAGTGTAAAGAGGATTGGACGATGGGCTTCTAATAGCTACAAGCGCTATATGCGGCTGCACAGGTTGTGAGGGTACCATACAATTGTGGACTGATGCCTGTCCCGTTTGGTTTGTTTGCTTTCAGTTTCTCAAACCTGTCACGCAGTAGGGAAACTGCCGTCGGCACAGCAGCAAGATTCTTCACAGCGGCGGCCACAACCACGGGACAAGGGAGCACAGGATGTGTGGGTCATTGGTCATTCTTATATACGGCGTATGAAATCTGTTTTCCATTCAGGTAATTACAGACAAAGAGCTGAGCAGGATGGTTTCAAAGTTTCTTTCCATGGAAAAGGGGGTCTCTGCCTCAATCAGTTTAGGGGTTATGTGACAGATCTTTTGAATAGACACAGCCCTCCGCCCACAATAGTTATCTTGCATTTAGGTGGGAATGACCTGGTAAAACTGGGGAGGAGGGTCTTGATGGAGGACATAATCTCCGAAGTGGGCTGGTTTGCTAAGGCGTGCCAGGGCTGCACCATAGTTTGGTCGCAGACGATACCCAGATTCAAATGAAGGGTGGGAAATTCTGTGAAAGCGTTGAATCACTCAGTAAGGAGGATCAACAATAAAATAGGGAAATTGTTCAGGTCCCCTCAGTTACAAAACCTTGCACATGGGTGTGTCAGGGGAGAATCGTGCTTCTTAAAAGACGGGGTCCACCTGACTAGGTTAGGTAATGAAATGATGTTAGAAAATATCATTGCTTGGCTAGGGAGTGTAAGGGCTGGGCATGACCTTTCAGGGCAAGAGGAGGGGGGGGCCAGATAGTCAGGCAACTACGCTGGCCTGTGGCGGTAAGGTCATGACTGGTGAGCAGTAAATTTAAGGTCCTTAGGGGGCGGCGCCATTCTTGGATGGGGTCGCCCAGGGGGAGGGACAAGGGGTCTCTCCTATAACTCCAGGGGGCAGTACATCCGGTTGGCTGGATGGATGCGGGGAAGGGGGGAGTCACGCTTTCTTTAGGCTGGTTGGCCACCCCGCACTGGCATGATGACATCATTAAATGGCGCAGAGTGCAAGAGCCCCATTTTTAACGGAGTTCAGGGAGCGTACGGGGGTAACCGGGGGGGGGGGGGGGGGGGGTAAGGAGGGAGGGAGAAGCACCCTCTCGGTAAACGGGCCCTCTGCGCATGCGCACTCCTACGGGAGGGCGTGGCTAATTCATAAGGATCTGACACCGGTTAGCGACCTTGCCGTAGGCCCAGATAGGATACGCAGAAAGTAATTAATGTATGATTATGATCCAGATGTTACTCAGATAGGAAATACTCTATATTAGAAATATGTTAAGGTTAGCCATCTGATATCTGTACATATGAATTGTAATCAAATGTCATGCTACGTTTTCTGCGTAAAATTGTGTAAATATTGTTTATTCAATTTTATTTGTTTTCATGTTTTAATAAATCCGTCCGGGTGTTGTACGACCCCCGCCTCCAAAGAAACCCCCTCTCATGTCCATCATTAATAAAGGTGGTTTATACACAAGGCGGGGGAGGGGGAAGTTCGGTAGTCCCAGGCCATATCCGCTATGGAGGAGGAGGAGCACCGCCCCCTCCCACAGACCCCCACTGAGAGTCAACTGAGAGAAAAGGGAAAAAACTCCTCAAAAAAACAAATGATACATTGGTTTTATTTTCATTAGATTTTTCCCATTTCCCTCTAGAGCCAGCCAAGTTTGGTCGGGGCTTGGCTGCCTTCACAGCCAGCAGTGGAGGAGTAGTGCACACCAGTGGCATAATGAAGGTTCAGGGAGGCCCCCCTCCAAGGTACACAGAGGGGCCCCCACTCATGATTTAATCTGGAGCTCTAAGGCCTGAGTACTGTGTTGAGGGGGCCCCCTGCAGCTAAAACACACACACACCTACCTACCTACCTACCTGCGGGGCCTGTGTTATGCCCCTGGTGCACACTGCAAGTGCACATGACAGTTTGCCTGGCCATCTTAGGCCGGCCAAACCGTCATGCGCACTTGGGCTTCTCCAACCCAGCTGTGTTGCACAGTTCGGTTGGAGCAACAGCACAGATTCCCAGGCACTGTGAGCAGCAAACCAAGCAGCTCCAACCAATCCTGGTGCTGCTCTCATGCTATTGAGTAGAAAATCTGGGAGATACCCATCTACTGGTTTAGGGTGCTGTTATTTAATTTAAACACACACACACACACTAAGATACCCAACGTTTAAATCCTCTTGGATCTGATCATTTATTCAATTTTTCTTTTTACAATTCAAAACGCTTTAGTATTATTTCATAGACGTCTGAATATCGGAAACACTTATTCATTTTGACATTAATAGACTTAATTATATACAACATCTACACACATTAATACTGTGACTAAGCAAAAAAAAAAATTTGTGAGAAATTTAGAACATACAGTAATGTACCTATATCTTCACCCACGGTTTTTCACAAATGTTTTTTGAACAAGACCTTTATACAAAAATAGGCCAAAGATGTCATCACATTTCAAAAAAATTCCACATTTCAAATAATTGCATTCAGAAAATGCCTTTCAAATGATTGCCGACGCATTTCAAGTCCCTGTACAACTCATGGCCTCTCATCAGGGCTTCTGAGTTTCTAATCCTCTATTTTTCAGGGCTTATTATGTGGATGGAATCTATTAAAGAATAAAAAAAAAAAAAAAAAAAAAAAAAGTGTATCGGTGCATTATGAGTCCTCACTTTCCCTCAACTTTTATACGCCTTGCAATTAAAGGGGAGTTACCTTCTTTTTGCAGCTTGAAATAATCAATTTTTAATGTTAGACAGGGGTCTTTTCATATTCAGTAAGAGGCTTTAAGGGCGAGAAAGGGGATGGCTTATTGACCGTTTAGACTGTTTACTGCATCTGTTTGAGCCATCTTAAGCATTCAAGCTGAGCTGCCTACCTGGATCGAACAGGCCGGGACAGCAGCAGGGATTGTTGTAAACGCAAGAGGAGGAGATCTGGAGGAGCTCCTACTCCAAAAATAAGCGTACCTCATTCTAAAATTAAATTGCACCATTTCTGGCCTTAATGAAATTACGGAACTTTCACGAGTGTGAAATAAATGAACAAAAACCACAATACCCACAATCCAGCAAGATAACCTGCTGTTTAAAACTAGGAGGAAACAGGAAGTCACCAAGGCTGCAGAGACGGGAACAGAAACGCTGTGAATGGGAGACGAGAGGAGACAGCAAGTGAATGGATACATCTGAAAAGTAAGAGAATAAGAAATAGTCATCGCACTTGATTCACTTTACTATGTTTGAATGGGCATGTATACTAAAAAAAAAAAAGAGCTGTATTGCCGCCAACAGGGTGAATATAATTCGGAAGGCTTCGTAAATGACATTGATGAACCGCGCGTTCAAAAGAACAGACACCGCCCGCTTACAATCAGGTATGCGGTCCATTGCTAGTGTAACAAATGAAAGTGTACGATTAGTTCAAACGTTACACACTGTTGAAACATTGTTGCAATTTTATCGTCAGGAAAAGAAAACTCCAAAACTGTCCGATAATGACTAAATCTAAGGGAAGATGCTCAATCAAACAAACATTTGTAAAGTGCCCTACTCACCCGTGAGGGTCTCAAGGCGCTGGGGGGTGGAGGGAGAAGCAGCTACTGATCGAAAAGCCAGGTCTTGAGAAGTTTTGTGAGTCAGCAGGTCCTGGGTTTGCCGCAGGTGGGTGGAGTGGGTGTTCCAGGTCATGGCGGCGAGGTGGGAGAATGATCTGCCACCGGTGGTCGTTTGGCGGATGCGTGGGACAGTGGCGATGTCCGCGCTGCGAAGCTGGCGGTTCGGGGTGTAGAAGGGGGAGTCGTTCATTGAGGTATGCTGGTCTGGTGTCCTGGAGTGCTTTGTGAAAGTGGGTGAGGAGCTTGAAGGTGATCCTCTTGTTGACAAGGAGCCAGTGCAGGTCTCAGGTGGGCGGTGATGTGGCTGTGGCGAGGGATTCCGAGGATGAGGCGTGCGGAGGCGTTTTGTATGCGTTGAAGTCTTTTCTGTAGTTTGGCCGTGGTGCCTGCGTAGAGGGCGTTGCAGTAGTTCAACCTGCTGCTGACGAGGGCTTGGGTGACTGTTCTTCTGGTTGTGGTGGGGATCCATCTGTAGATCTTGCGGAGCATGCCGAGGGTGTTGAAGCAGGAGGAGGCGACCGCATTGACTTGCTGGGTCACAGAGAGCGTGGAGTCCAGGATGAACCCCAGGTTGCGAGCGTGGTTGGTGGGTGTCAGGGCAGTTCCCAGCATGGCCGTCCACCAGGAGTCATCCCATGTGGAGGGGATGGAGCAGAGGAGGAGGACTTCCGTCTTGTCAGAGTTCAGTTTCATGCGGCTGGTCTTCATCCACTCTGCGACGGCCTTCATTCCCTTGTGGAGGTTGGATTTGGCGGTGGCTGGGTCCTTGGTGAGGGAGAGGATCAGCTGGGTGTCGTCGGCATATTAGATGATTGGAGGTGGTTCGCTCGGATGATGTTGGCGAGAGGTGCTATGTAGATGTTGAAAAGGGTCACGCTGAGGGATGATCCTTGGGGTACGCCGCAGGTGATCGTGGTAGGCTCGGATCGGAATGGGGGAGGCGGACTCTCTGGGTTCTGCCAGTGAAGGAGGTGATCCAGTTCAGGGTTTTGTTGTGGATCCCTGCATCATGGAGGCGCGTGCACAGGGTGTGGTGGCAGACTGTGTCGAAGGTGGCTGAGAGGTCCAGGACGATGAGGGCTGCGGTTTTGCAGTTGTCCAGCAGGGCCCTTATGTTGGCAGTGGCAGTGAGGAGGGCGGTTTCGGTGCTGTGAATGCTTCGGATGCCAGATTGGGAGGAGTCCAGGATGTTGTTCTCCTCAAGGAAGTGGGTCAGTTGTTTGTTGGTGGTCTTCTCAATGACTTTCTCTGGGAACGGGAGCAGGGAGATGGGTCGAAAGTTCTTGAGGTCCTTTGGGTCCAACTTGGGTTTCTTGAGTAGGGCATTGATCTCGGCGTGTTTCCAGCTCTCCGGGAAGGTAGCGGTCTCGAAGGAGCTGTTGATGATCTTCCCGGAGTTCGGGTGCGATGGTGGAGCTTGCTCTGTTGAAGATGTGGTGGGGGCAGGGGTCTGAAGGTGAGCCTGAGTGGATGGTGTTCATGATTTTGATGGTGTCTTCGTCGTTGACGTTGTTCCAGGACAGCAGGAGGTCGGTGTGTTTGGTGGGCATGGAGTCGGGGGTGTCGACGCTGTCGTGGATGTCTGCGATTTTGCGTTGGAAGAAGGTGGCCAGGGAGTCGCAGAGCTCTTGCGACGGTGGTATGTCATTGGAGCTGGGGGTGGCGAGTTCTTTCACGATGTTGAAGAGCTCTTTGCTGTTGTAGGCGTGGTTGTTGATGCGCTCCTTGAAGGAGGTCCTTTTGGCAGATCGGATGAGTTGGTGGTGCTTGTGTCTGGCGTTCGAGGGCTGCGTCGTTGTCCGGTGTCTGGTCGTGGTGCCACTGCTTCTGGAGTCTTTGGCAGGTTTGCTTGGAAGTCTGGAGGTCGGCGTTGAACCAGATGGCTCTTGTGTCAGTGCGCCTGTTTGAGGGTTTCCTGATCAGGGCGAGGGTGTTGGCGCAGTCATCGATCCATTGTCTGAAGTTGTGGGCCGCTGCGTTGGTGTCTGAGGGCTCGGATGGAGGGCCTCGGGCGAGGGTGGTGATAAGCTGGTCTTCGGTGACTTTGTTCCAGCTGCGGTGTGGGATTCTTTGTGGTTGTTTGTGCGCGGTGTGTTTGCAGTGGTGGTCGGTCCAGTGGAGTTTGGTGGTGTGGCTGAAGGTGCCGTGGTTGCTGGCGGGGAAGATGGGGGTCGAGGGTGTGTCCGGCGGAGTGGGTGGGTGTCATGATGAGCTGTTTGAGTCAGAGGTTGGCGATGTTGTCGATCAAGGTTGTGGAGTTGCTGTCGTTTGCGTTCTCAAGGTGGAAGTTCAGGTCTCTGAGGAGAACGTAGTCTGCGGAGGCGAGGGCGTGCGTGCTGATGAGGTCGGTGATTGAGTCGCTGAACTGCACTCAGGGTCCCAGGGGTCTGTAGACGAGGGTTCCTTTGAGGGTGGTGTTGCGATTGACGTGGATCTGGAAGTGTAGGTGTTCAGCCATGCTGAGGGGGTCTTCGGTGGTGGTCGAAATTCTGATGGTGTTCCTGTGGATGATGGCGATTCCTCCTCCTGGTTTGTGGTTTCGGTTCCTGCGGGTGATCTTGTTGCCGTCCGGGATGGCTATGGGTATGTCGGGTGCCGAGGAGGCGTTCATCCAGGTCTCCGTCAGGAAGGAGACGACCGAGGAGGATGAATCGATCAGGTCCCAGAGTTCGATGGCGTGCTTGTGGACTGAGCAGGGTGTTGAGTAGTATGCATCTGAGATTGTTGCAGCCTGTTTTGGTGGGAAGGGCGGGACGTGCAGGTGTGTGCTGGCTGGTGTAACTGCAGTTACAGCAGGTGAAGGATCCGTGGGTGTGCTTTGGGGTGGCCTGGAAGCAGGTGGAGGTTTGGCTGGTGTTAAGTGCGCGAAGGGTGTTGGTGTCATAGCGGTGTTGTGGTGCTCATGGGGGCCAGAGGGTCTGGCACTGGGCACGGTCCAGGCGCAGACACGCGCAGACGGGCTTGCCTTATGTGCGCCTTTGGCGCGACCGCACAGCGGTCGCCATATGAAAGGGAAGGGGGCGGGATCAGAGGTAGGGGGCGGGAGCGGGCAGGATCGGGGTGTAGCCGCAGGGGCAGCAGCAATGAGAAAACAAGGCACAACAGTAAAATGCAAAATACAAATGAAAAAGGAGAAACAGTTAAGAACGATGAGGAGTACAAATGAAAAACAGTGAAAAACGATGAGGAAAATAACGAGCACAATTCAAGGCACACGAGGGGCAACAAGAGGGACGGGGGGAGCACCTGAAAAGGACGAACTGCAGGGGGTTGAGCAGCGGCGCAGGGACGGGCTGCTGGCTCGAACCCTGGTACAGAGCTGGAGGCTGAAGACCAGTTGAACGGCGGGGCTGCAGGGGTGAGCGCTGGCCTTGAGCAAGGTCAAGGTTTCACGTGCACTCCCCCGCAGCGGTCGCCATATGAAGGAGAGGGGGAAGGGGTCGGGGGAAGGGGTCGGGAGGAGAGGTGGGGTCGGGAGCAGAGGTAGGATGGGGGGGCAGGCCGCAGGGGCAGCAGCGGCGGGAAAACAAGGCACAACAGTAAAATGAGCTAGGTCAAGGTTTCACACTGTCCCGTCCGATCCAGGTAGGTAGCTCAGCTTGAATGCTTAAGATGCCTCGAGAACAGACGCAGTAAACACAGTCTAAACGCACAATAAGCCATCCCCTTTCTCGACCTGAACGCCTCTAACCGAATATGAAATGACCCCTGTCCAACATTAAAGATTGAGGATTTCAAGCTGCAAAAAGAAGGTAACTCCCCTTTAGTTGCAAGGCGTATAAAAGTTGAGGGAAAGTGAGGATTCCTAATGCACCGATACACATTGATTTTTTTGTTTGTTCTTTAATAGATTCCATCCACATAATAAATCCAGAAAAATAGAGGATTAGAAACTCAGAAGCCCTGATGAGAGCCCATGAGTTATACAGAGACTTGAAACGCGACGGCAATCATTTAAAAGGCATTTTCTGAATGCAATTATTTGAAATGTGGATTGTTTTTGAAAAGTGATGACATCTTTTACCTATTTTTATATAAAGGTCATGTTCAAAAAACATTTGTGAAAAACAGTGGGTGAAGATATAGGTGCATTACTGTATGTTCTAAATGTCTCACCAAAACGTTTGTTTGCTTAGTCACAGTATTAATATGTGTGTTTGTTGTATATAATTAAGTCCATTAATGTCAAAATTAATAAGCATTTCCTTGATATTCAGACGACTATGAAATAATACAAAAGCGTTTTGAGTTGTAAAAAGAAAAATTTCATAAATAATCAGATCGAAGAGGATTCAAACGTTGGGTCTCGTAGTGTGTGTGTTTAAATTAAATAACAGCACCCGAAACCAGTAGCTAGGTATCTCCCAGGTTTTCTATTTAATAAGGCCCCACCTTGCTACTGTCCCAGGGCCAACCCTCATTTGATACTCATGCTATCGAGAGCTGCTCTGGGATTGGGTGGGGACCTAGTGCTGGTGCAGGGACACCATCAGGAAAGAAGAGGCGCACCGAGCCGGTCGGCAGCATTGGAACAGGTACATTTATTTTTATTCATTATAATTATTTCCCTAATCCCTGCCCCGTAGGTACCAGCAACAAAGCCTACTGCTAAACCAGCTAAAGAAACGGTCAGAAACTGGCTGCGCCCTTACCCCAAATCTAGGGTCCCTGCAGTACTGTGGATTGAAACACACATGGATCGAACACAGACAGGTGGGCAAAATCCTTCTGGTGAATGATGCTAAAGTCTGTGCTTTGATTCTGTAGACAGGTCAATACGTCAGTCTCTAAATGACCATTTGTCTCGTGATATGATTGAAATGTATGCTGGGCACATGGTCTTCTGGATTTGTACAAGCCTGTTAAGTTTAAGTCATGCTCTCTTTGTTGAGAAATCGCAGTAAACATCTAACACCATTTTTTTTGTTTCTTAATTAATGGTATTTCCCCAAAGATCTTCCAATGTCTCCTGTACTCTTCATCAGCTCCGTGCACCTTGCCGCACTCTCCCAGTCACGCTCCCTATCAGGCATATCAACTGACTCCTTCTGCGCCTTCCCATTCCTAGCGCCAATCGCCCTCACCTTCAAGCAGCCTCCTGGCTAATGCCCGCAGCCTGCTCGCCCATCCTTCCCTTCACCGCCCTTTCCAAGCCAGTTGCCTCTGATTCTACCTCCATCAGAGCTACTTCCAACAAAACCCCTGAGCCTAATCTTCAATATGTGCCAAACATGTGCTCGTTTCATCAAAGGCACTCTTTTGCACCCCCCCCCCCCGCATTTAACTGAGCCCTGTTCTGATTCATCCCTCCCACTGCTATCTGTCACTGAGTTCTTCCTCCCTGTCCTCACCATGCCTGGCACTGCAGCTTACCGAAAGGCAAAGAGCCCCTACTCATACCGCATACTCAACAGGCATGTCCTATGACATGGAATACAGCTGCATATCTAGTTGACTAATAGGGGCTAGCAGCTTAGATGAAACCCCATCAGTATTAACATACATGCTCCCACTGTCCCTTAGTCTGCATTTGCATCTCAATGCCTGCACTGCAACAAATCACTAAAACATTAGATGTTAGGTGGCTGTGGGCAGCCTTTAAGGAGAGCCCGGCTAATGTGTCAATTGGAGCCATTTACCACTGGTGTCCTGGAGCTTAACCTTACCAATGAGCCCAAAAACGAGCACTGCGTGCACCCAGTTAGCACATGAACCTCAGGAAGGCGAAGGTGACCGTCCCAAAGCTCACTCAAGGAGGTGATGTGAGGTTAGTGATCAACAACTTGATAAAACATCTAAAAACATCTAATAACTAATAAATCACTGTCAATCCGATACTTTTAGCTTGTAACAGAAAAGTACTTTATAACGAACACACAATGGAATGACTACGCAATCTTCAGAGGGCACTGAAAGCGGCGTACCAATAGTTACTAACAACAACTATAACTTAGGGGACAGACTAAGCTGTTCTCTATTGACAGGTCTCATATGACAATGATCATTGGCACTAAAGACTCAGGAGAGTGGTCTATGGGGAGCTCCTGTGGCTTAATTCACCCTTCTGTACATACGTACGCATGTATGTGTGTGTGGTATTTCTATAGTGCAAACCGAGCCAGAAGGCAGCGGAACACTGTGCAGGGTTAGAGTTATTGTTTCAGTCCCTGTAAAAAATGGCAATCTTTTAGGTGGTATACCCCCTATTTTTACCCTGCCTGTTTTTGCTGGCTATAGTACTCTATGCACTTTACCCCTGCTAACCAGTAGTCAATCGATCAATTGGCTTGTACAGCACAACTACTCACCCGTAAGGGTATAAAGGTGCTGGGGGGTTGGCGGGGCTGCAGATCTGTCGCAAGGCACTGTGGTCCAGTAGAAGAGCCAGGTCTTGAGGTCCTTCCTGAATTGAGGCAGTGAAGGTGATTGCCTTGGGGGCGGGAGGGGGGGGGGGAAGAGGTAGTGTGATCCAGGTCTTTACTGCAAGGTAGGAGAAGGACCTTCCCCCGGCCGTGGTCTTGCGGATAGGTGGGATGGCGGCCAGGGCCAGAGCGGAGGTCTCTGGTGGGTGTGTGCAAGGTGAGGCGGTGGTTGAGGTACGCACATCCTGTGTTCTGTAGTGCTTTGTAGGCGTGTGCGAGGAGCTTGAAGGGGATTGTTTTGTTGACTGGGAGTCAATCTCAGGTGGCTAGTGATGTGGCTAAGGCGGGATGTTGAGGAGGAGTCTGGCGGAGGCGTTCTGGACGCTTTGCACATTCTTGGAGTTTCTGGATGATTCAGCGTAGAGTGTGTTGCTGTAGTGGAGTCTGCTGCTGATGAGTACGTGGGTGACCGTCTTTCTGGACTCGGTGGGAATCCACTTGGAGATCTTTCGGAGCAGGCATAGTGCATGGCAGCAAGATGATGAGACAGCGTTGATCCGACGGTTAATGGTGAGCGAGGAGTCCAAGATGATGCTGAGATTTTGTATGTGGTCTGTGGGTGTGGGGAGGGGTCCAAGACCTGCGGACCACCGGAGTCATCCCAAGTGGAGGAGGTGGAGCCCAGGATGAGTACTTCGGTCTTCTCTGAGTTTAGCTTGAGGCAGCTGTCCTTCAGCCAGGTGGCGACAGCCTTCATCGCCTCAAGGAATTTGCTCTTGGCGACTGGATTCGCTGGTGAGGGATATCATCAGCTGGGTGCAGTCAGCGTAGGAGAAGATGTTGAGTCTGTGCTTCCTGACTTTGGCTGCGAGCGGGCCATGTAGATGTTGAAGAGAGTGGGGCCCAGGGATGATCCTGAGGCACTCTGCAGCTGATTTCTGTGGGTTCCAAGTGGAACGGTGGTTGCCCGACTGTGTTCAGCCAGTAAGGAAGGATCAGAACCATTCCAGGGCATTTTCACAGATGCCAGCATTGTGGAGTCCTGTGCATAGGGTGCGGTGGGAGACGGTGCTGAAGGCTGCTGAGAGGTCAAAGAGGATGAGGGTTGCAGTTTTACCTCAGTTGAGGAGGGTGTGGACGTCATCTGTGGCAGCAAGGAGGGCGGTCTCCATACTGTGATTTGCTTTGGAAGCTGGATTGAGAGCAGTCCAGGATATGGTTCACCTCGAACTCGGAAGGTTGGGCATTGATCGTCTTCTCAATGGCCTTGGCTGGAAAGGGTTTCTTCTTGAAGGTGATGATCTCTGCATGTTTCCAGTGTTCCGGGAATGTGGCGGAGTTGATGGATCAGTTGATGGTGTGGAAGAGTTTGGGGGCAATGGAGGTGCCAGCTCTGTTGAAGATGTAATGCCCGGCAGGGGTCCGAGGGTGATCCAGAGTGGATGCTCTTCATGATCGAGTGGGTCCTCTTCATGATCGAGTGGGTCGTCAGTGGTGAGGGGAGTCCAACTGATCAGGGTCTGCTAGGGTCTTGTGTTGTTGTGTGCGGTGGTTTAGAGTGGGGTGAGAGGGTCTTGGGTATCAAGGTCGTTGAAGCGGTCGTAGATCTCCTTAATCTTGCGGTGGAAGATGGCACTTCGGTTGTTGCAGGTCCCAGGAGGGTGGGATGTCTGCTGTCACTGTGCCGGGTTTAACGAATTCTTTGACCACAGCGAAAAGTTCATTGCTATTGTGAGTATTGGCGTTGATCCTTTCTTGTAGGGCTTGTTGTAAAGTACCTATGCTCCCCCTTTAAGGTGGGATGGGGGCGTGGCCAAGATGGCGGCGAGGTAGGACGCGCTTGCTGGAGCTCCTACCTGCCGTCCACCGAAACAAGCTTCGTACAGCTCCTGCAAGACCCGCGGAGGACTGCTGGCGCTGGTGCGGACCGCCCTGGGAGATACTGACCTTGACTGCAGTGGGGCTCGGCGACTATCGACCGCTCTGTGCGGCCGGGTGCTGGACGGCAGAGAAGCGACCAGGCCTGCGCCGGGGGGCGCCTTTGTGGAGGCTTCGTAGGAGCGGCGGCCCCGCGCGGGGACCGTTTAGGCCAGCAACTCCCATCCTGGCCTCTGCCTTGGGACCAGGTGCGCGGAGCGGGCCGCTGGAACCTTGGGGCCGCAGCAGCCTAGGAGGTGGAGCGAGGCGGGCTGGCCGCGGGATTCCTGGGGCCCGCTGGACGCTGCGAGGCGGCCTGTATCCTGGGATTCGGCAGACCCACAGCGAGAACCGTTCCTCCCCCACATCAGCGGAGCCCGAGCCGGCGCTGGAGGCTGCTCCCTGGGGCTGTCCCAGAAGGAGGCGAAGACTGGACGGGGCCCCGGAACGGGCGGAACGCCGCGCTGGGGGGGCCCGGATCGGGCGGCCCTCCCCACACATCTGTGCCTCCACGGACTGCCTTCCGCTTATCTCCGGGGTATCCCAGTGCCCAGCGGCGGCGGAGACCTCGTCCGATTCTTGGATCCGGACGGAGAGGTGAGCCGCGGTGCTGCAACGCGGACGCGTCCTGCCCGGCTTCTCCCCCGTCGCGCGGGGTGGAGGCCTGGCCGGATCCCCGGCCTGGAGTTGAGGGAGCGGCCCGTCGCATGGTGTAGCTGGGCCCGGAGGCGATGGGACTGAGGCACGTGGCGGCCGGGACCATGTAGGGGACACCCACATTTGCCGGGAGATCGGGGGGCTTGGTCCTCCCGTGCACCGACGGGAGAGGATCCGGGTGGTTGCCCCTAGCCGTGTAAAGCAGAGGATCGCCGGCCAGAAGGGCGACAAGGCCTGCACCCACCTAGAACAGATAGCAGGGGGCCGAGTGAAGGTCTGGTGGAAGAACCCGCGGGATAGAGGGATTGTGGCAGCTGGACATTGGCTCCTGGGGTGCATGGCTCCCTCCCCTCTACAAACTCGCATGGACAGCGTGGCTCACTAATCGGCACCCCCACGGGACATTCATCTTGGCCCCGCTTGGCTGCAAGGGGGTGGTAGCCTAGAGACGGCCCGAGAATCTGACTCCGACCTACTGGGGTTCACATCCTGGTGTCCCTCGATACCCGCAACGGGTCCGACGTGCCTCCTGGTGCGGGTCCTTTAGCGGAGACCTCATGACTATACCCTCATCTAGGGCGAGAAAGCAGAAACCTCTAAAGGACATCTTCGGGCACGCTCACTCTGTATCCAGCCCTGCAGGCGTGACCCCCACGATGGAGACTCCTCAGCAACCCCCCAGCACTGGGGATGAACCGATCACCAAAGCGTACATGGAATCCCTCTTCCAAACTCTCAGGGCGGATCTTCAGACAGTGAAGGCTGACCTCACGGCTGAGATAAAGGAGATCCGCCACGATGTTGATGACGTTGGGGAGCGTGTAGCAACCATGGAGGAAAAGAGCGATGCCACAGTGTCGGATATAAATACCCTCCAACAGGAGATTCTCCGACTGCAGGACCAGCATCTGGATGTCCAAACTCACCTGGAGGATTTGGAAAACAGATCCCGCAGGCATAACATCCGTATTCGGGGAGTGAAGACATCGGACAACACCAAAGACCTCTCTGCATTAGCCGCGGGCCTATTCCGCCATATCCTGGCCGCTCCAGATGGCGCTGAGATAGTCTTAGACAGGACACACAGAGTTGGCCCGCCTCGGGGGCACAATGCCCCTCCAGCAGACATACTGGTGTGTGTTCAGGACTTCAACACCAAAGAAGCGATCCTCACGAAGGTGAGAACTCTCCATCCTATCTCCTATCGGGGCACTCACCGGTGCTATATCAAGACATGGCCCTGATTACCCTGCAGCGCCGCCGGCAATTTCGCCCAGTGACTGAACATCTTCGGCAGCGGGGTATTCCGTACTCGTGGGGTCACCCCTTCCGCCTCATCTTTAGACTGAACGGCAAGCTCCACCAGCTCCGCTCACTCTCTGAATCTTGTAGATTGCTGGACCTGTCGCTGCCAAGCAGGGACGGGGATGACGACTGTCAAAGCACAGGCTCTGGGCCAGAGGCCTCTGCATCGAGGTGGCGGCGCCAGGGTGGGCGACGATGAGCCTGGAGGCCCAACAAAACTGACATAGCAAAGAGCCAGCGGGATGCACTGGCCTCCACGACAGACGCCCTGGCCGGGGCGGGCCCCGGTGGCGAGTGAGCGGCTGGCACACATACTCTACCGCAACCGGTCCAGGAACTCCCGGTGGACGTCTCTCCCCCGTGATCACATTATGGTCCCCACACAGACGCTCTCCTGGTCTACCCAAGGAGACGGACAATTTCTATGGATATTGATTTTGTTTGTTTTTGCCAGTGGTTTTTATTGCTGGACCAGTTGTTTAGCAGGGGGTTTTGTGGTTTGTTTTGGGTATGGATTTCCTCGTCCACTTTTCTCTATTTCACCTCGAAAGCTACCGCACAATTGCTTTGACAGTCTGGGTTGTCACTCCCATGTGTTTCATGTGGCCAGTAGCCTACGTCGCTATCTGCTCTATCCCTAGATGCCACACACACCTCTTAAAGTCCTTACGCTAAATGTACGAGGCTTGAATAATCCCGTCAAATGAAGAGCGATCCATAGCTACTTGGAACACTCGAAAGCAGACATATGCCTCCTACAGGAGGCCCACCTTCTGGCTAAGGACCAACATAGACTGCAATCCCGGGCCTTCCCTACGCAGCTGTTTTCCTCTGCTAACTCCAAATCAGCTGGGATAGCTATATTGGTATCCAGATCCTTCACTGGCAGGGTCTTACAAAAGGGGGCGGAGATAAAGGGTCGATTACTCACATACCAGTTCCTATCGGGGGAGGGGGGGGTGACCTTCGGGGTGGGTTCCATATATGCGCCCAATGAAGGACAGATCGCATTCCTCCTCAAGGCCCTTGATGAAGCCGCGGACCGCCGTCTGCTGCTGGGCGGCGATCTCAACATTGTCTTAGACAACACCTTAGATCGTTCCTGTCAGAGAACTGGTCAAAAGGGGGTTCTCACAGCTTTCGGGCGGGCTCGACTTCGAGATAGGGGGCTGTCGGATCTATGGCGCCACTTTCATCCGACCAGTCGAGGTTATACCTTTTACTCGGGGGCACACAAAACATACGCACGCTTAGATTACTTTCTCAGCTCCCCACCACTCCTGGCCCACGCCTTGAGCACTGAAATTTTAACGGCCTCCCTCTCAGATCATTCCCCGGTTCTGGCCACCTTCCAGCTCCCACCCTCTTTGCAGCCTCTCCGACACTGGCGCTTGCGTGACACACTGCTACACCAACCCTCCGTCATCGAGCAAATCCAGAAAGCTATTACAAATTTCATCACTCACAACGCTAACTCAGACACTACTCTGGCAACGCAGTGGTTAGCACTGAAAGCAGTCATGAGGGGAGAATTTATAGCTATATCCTCTGCCCACAACCGCGAGCGAAGCCGCAAGCGGGCGGAACTTTCCCAGCGCGTTTCGGAGCTTGAACAGATGCATCAAAGAACTGGCGCCTCCCGTGCTTGGCGACAGCTATGCATAGAAAGAAAGCAGCTTGCAGCCTTAGACCAGGACAGGGCTGAGTTTGCGGCCATTAGGCTCCGACACTCGTATTATACGGGAGGGGATAGATGCGGTCGCCTCCTGGCAAACAAGCTGCAGGAGGCCAGACAGAAGCAGGGGGTTCACACAATTCGCACCTCAGGGGGGGGGGGGGGGGAGGCGGTGACAGACGATGCAGCTATAGCGTAAGTATTCCGAGACTTTTATGCGGACCTCTACACAGGGGAACCCCTGGAAGCCCAGAGCAGTGCTGATTACATAGACGCGGCCCATATGCCTTCTTTAACCCCAGCGCAAGCAGACCACCTGGATAGGGCTATTCAGACAGAGGAAGTCATCTCTGCAATATCACGCCTCAAGCTGGGAAAGTCGCCTGGCCCGGATGGCTACACGGTTGCTTTTTATAAGACATTTTGCAGCCAAGTGGCCCCGCTCCTGACGGGCTTGTTCAATACCTTTGACCAAATGGGAGCTATCCCAGGGGAAATGTTGGAGGCCGCGATAGTGGTTATCCCAAAGCCTGGGAAGGACAGGACAACTGGCGGCGCCTACAGGCCCATATTCTTGCGGAATATAGACATTAAATTATACACTAGCATTATAGCGACTAGACTGGCCCCGCATATGGCCCAGCTGGTTGACCCAGATCAAGCGGGCTTCATCCTTCAGAGGCAAACAAGTGATAATACTAAGCGCATTCTACATCTGATTGAAAAGGCATCCCGCACACAAGGGGAATATATGCTTCTGGCCATCGACGCGGAGAAGGCCTTTGACAGAGTGCACTGGCCATATCTGGAGATGGTCCTGGTAAGGGTAGGTTTTGGGGAGAAATTACGCACCAGAATCCTAAATTGTTATCGCTTCCCCAAGGCGATAGTCCGAGTTAATGGCTATACCTCCTCTCGATTCCCCATAGGTAGGGGCACTAGGCAGGGATGCCCCCCGTCACCCCTCCTATTCGCGCTCTACATGGAGCCCCTGGCCCTGCGAGTCCAGCGACACCCCCTTATCACCGGGATTAAATTTGGAGGGGACATTCACACCATTAGTCTTTTTTTAGTTTTTTTTTTCTTTTTTATTAGGTTTTTTCTCGATTCAGCAGCAGAATTCATTATTTACAGACCATTATTTATAACAGAGTTAAATAAGAAAAAAAACATAGAAGATCAAAATATACACATCTCTAATTTCTTGACAAAAAAAAAAAAAAAAAAAAAAAAAAAGGAAAAAAAAAAAAAAGAAAAAACAAAGAAAAAGAAACCAGTCAAGACAATAATGCATTACTAAATATCATTGCTGTATCCAAGTTCTAATCGGCTCCCAAACAGCCGCCCCCAGCTTTTTTTTAGTAGTCCCTTTCAGTTTATATAATGCCCATTCCGTATTATATATAGCAATAAGTTTTGCCCTCCAGCTTGTGAAGGCGGGAGGCTCAGAATCCAGCCACTGAGATGTTATACAAGACCTCAAAACTGACATACAGATAAACTTAAATCCTCTATTGGATGACGCCTGCCTACCCATATCTGTACTAAATTCTATTCCAAACAAAACCAAAGAGGCCGTAACAGAAATTGGTATTCCCAGAAATTGTGACAAAAAACATTCGATATCCAGAAGAAGTGGCTGTAAGACAGGGCAAGAATAAAACATGTGCAACGAGTCTGCTGCATAAAGTCCACATCTTGAACAGTTGGTCCCCTTGCCAGCCTTCCACTTGGCTATCCTTGCTGGCGTATAGTACAGATTGAATGTAGCCATGTATGATTGACTTCTGAGACTACCAGAGAGCAAGATAGACCTGGCAGTTTGCATTACCAGCTGTAAGTCCAAATTGACTGTCGACACTTTCTCCTCCCATATTGCCTCCTGCCTACCCAGGTCATCAGCTTGTATTAACATGAGCTCCACATATAATTGCCCTATTTTGCATTTCCCTTTTATTAAATCCAAAATACGGATTTGTGAGGAGTGACATTTCCCCCCGCGATTGCGGCCTGTAAAGCACTTCTTAATTGCAAATACTTGAAAAAATCCGCCTTTCCAACCCCACATCTGTCTTGCAGTGTTAAAAAAGATACCATCTCACCCTGCTCCAGCAGATCTCCTACTAACCTGATACCAAGCTGTGACCACCTACGCATAACAGAGTCCTGAAACACCACAGGGATAAGACAGGCGAATCTAGAGGTGTATACCGTATAATACTAGGAATAGATTACAATTTGCGAAACCTCTTCCAGACTGAGTAGGCCGCCTGGATAATTTTAAACCTTGTCTTTTTGTAGTAGCTTGGCTCAAACACTTTTAAAAGTAACCCTTGTGCTGAATTTCCCAAACACCACTCGTATATAGACGGAAAAAAAGCAGGATCCAGCACCGCCATCTTACCCCAAATCAAAACACCCATTGATTGAAACAACGAGACTGAGTAATATAAGTAAAAATTTGGGAGAGCCAGGCCACCACGTTCCAATGGCAAATAGATTGCCCTTCTAGAACGGCGGTATCCCCAAAGGAATCGTGAACACATTCGTTCTATTCTGTCAAATAGTTCTTTCGGAAAAAGGATAGGGATGGCCCGAAACAGATACAATAACTTAGGAAAGATGGACATTTTCAAAACATTGCTCCTTCCATATAAGGAGAGATGCAGCCGATTAATTCTCTCCAGAGTTTTATTTGAAGAGGCAAGTATCGGCTCTACATTGATACTCGGGATGTCTTGGATTTGAGGTGAGATAATTATACCCAAATACGTTGCCTCTGTGGACACCCCCACCCCTAACTCCGCTGGAAACACGGCCTCTGAGTGCAACACTTGAGTCTTCCCCAAGTTTAGTTTATAACCGGACATTGTACCAAAATTTCCAGTTATAGTCTCGATTCTAGGCATAGCGCTACCCATATCTGATGACAAAACCGCAAGATCGTCAGCATATGCCAGGACTTTAGCTGAGTACCATTAGTCTTTATGCGGATGATATTCTGCTCTCCCTATCCGATCCAATACCAGCTCTACGCGCTCTCTTTGTCGAGCTCTATGGCTTTGCGCGAGGGTCGGGGCTTAAAATCAATCTGGACAAATCCATAGCGCTTAACATCTCACTTTCCCCGCCCACTCTGGCCCATATTCAGGAGGAACATACCATGAGCTGGGCATCTGCCTCGATCCCCTACTTAGGTATTCAACTAGCCCCAACCCTCCAGGCCACGGCGGACATCAACTACTCTAGCCTTCGGTCCCACATACGCAAAGAATTGAACAGATGGAAAACTTGCACAATCTCCTGGCTATGCAGGATCGCGGCCACCAAAATTACAGTGCTTCCGCAGATTTTGTACCTCTTCCAGACCCTCCCCCTTCGCCCCCCGTCGGGTTGGATCCAACAGACTCAGGCGGATCTAGCTCGTTTTATCTGGCACGGCCGCAAACCCCGATTCCGACACGCGGTAGCAGTTCTCCCCGCCGGAAAAGGGTGGGGTAGGGCTCCCTGACCTTCAGCTATATTTCCACGCCTCTCAGCTTCGGTATTTAGTGGAATGGCACCAACTGGAATCGGAGAAGCACTGGTTGTTCCAGGACCAAGCGGTGGCAGCCAGGCTGCTGCAAGGCATTCCCTTTCTTCGTAAACAGCCTAGACCCCCCAATCTTTGCCTCCATCACAAGCACTGTTCTGGAATCCTGGGATCGCACTAACATTACCCATCAATTGACTTCCTTTCCGTCACCTCTTACTCCAATATTTGATAACCCAGAGTTTCATCCCGGTGCGGACGCGCGGACCTTTCGCGCCTGGCGTTCCGCCTCCTGTAGGTCTTTGGGTCATCTTTTTTTATTTTGACGGCATCATCACATTCCCGCAGCTCAAGGAACACTATGGCCTCCCGAAATCAGAGCGCTTGGCCTATTTGCAAGTCAGACATTGGGCACTACATCCGCAGGTCAGACACCAGGCGCAGCGCCTGCTGACCACTTATGAAAAATGGCTGGTAACACGCACGTCCAATAAGAAAATAATTTCTGATCTCTACAAAATGCTTTTGGACACTGCCGCACACACATACAATGCAGGCAGGGCTCCTTGGGAGAGGGACCTAGGTAGATCCCTAAGCCATAAAGAGTGGGAAGGCATCTACCATAGAGCACGGCACTCTACATACCACACGGGACACAGAGACCATGACTAAAATAGCCACTTATTGGTACTACACGCCGAAGCGCTTGCATCGCTTTGACTCTCGCCGGAGTGCGTTGTGTTGGAGGGGGTGCGGAGAGGTGGGCACTCTGGAGCATGTTCTCTGGAGTTGTACTTGCATGCAACCATACTGGTCCCAAGTCTTAGACGAAATAGACCTCCACCTGGAGACGCAGCTCCCGCGATTTCCCGCTTATGTCCTCCTGGGCTTGCCCAATTCGCTGACATACCCACTCAAGTCTCGGATGGGACGGTGGATTGCTATTGCTTTAGGCGCAGCGACACAAAACATACTGATACACTGGCGTTCTGCTCAGCTCCCAACATTCTCCGGATGGCTCCAGAGACTCTGGCTAGTGCTAGGCATGGAGAAACTCACTCTCACTTTAGCTGGTAGAGGGTCCGAATTCCCAGAGTTATGGAGCCCCTTTCTAACCCTACTGGTGTCAGAGTTTCGTGAGCTGACCTGCACCAGTTACCTTCGACTGTTGCGCCTAGCAGACACACAGATTCCAGAGGCCACTCCCCAGAACCGCAGTAAGCGACGGCGTTGATCCCTAGACGATATCCTCATTCTTTCTGTTAAAGTGGACGAGGGGAAGGGAGGAGGGAGGGGGGTATTGTTGGGTGTTTGCATGTTTCTTTTCTGTGGTTTTATTTTCTTTATTTTTGTGGGCCCGCTTCTCGCTTATTAGTAGCGATAGGACAGGCAACTGGGTTGTCTCATTGGCATTGTGCCTACGGAGTTGTGGGCTTTGTTTCAATGTTTGCATAAAATCAATAAACAGATTTAAACCATAAACATGGTGGGATTGGCATAATCTTAATTGGCATAATTAACTTACCTATACATAGTGTACACAGGGCCTGTAAATTAAATGCCACCAGTGGGCTGCAGCACCTATTGAGCCACCCACTGCAGTGGCAGTGTAAACACGGCTTCAGCCCTACTATCGTAGTTTAACTGAAAGAATTTTTAAACTACAATTCAACCTGCCAAGATAGGGCTAAACCTTTCTTTTAAGTATTAATACGTCATGCCTAAGTATGCCTTTTAGCCCCGTAGACAGAGTGAATGGTTTTCAAAATTAGGACATGTAGAAATGTAATGTTAAACATGTCCTTACAGGTGCTAGCACCTAAAAGCTATTTTCACTGTCACAAGGCTTGCTCTTCCATAGATAAACACTGGAATGAAATATTAAAATGTAATGCTATCTTCGGCTAGGAAACACCTAGAATTTTATTATCTGATTCTTTGTAATTTTAGTTTAAAGCCCAGTTCACTTGTGAACTTCAATTTTTGAAAAATATCAAGGAAATGTACTTTTAGAAAGTTACATTTTCCCTCTCTAAAGCCTCACTAGGCTGGTTTGCATTAGCCTCCAGCTGCAGCCCTCTGAGTGCTTAAACCCTGAATGAGGTGTGAAAAAGGGTCCCAGAGTGAAGACAAACACCTGGTGGGGTATGGGGGGGGGGGGGGGGGTCAGTTTCTCTGTCAAGGTGACCATTTGGTCAGTGCCCTGGAACTTGATTAACTTTAGGGTGCCTCCCCGATCACAAGCAGTTTTCAGGTGACACCTACCTAGGCCCTTCATGTATTTGCCCAGTCAGCCGGGATCCAGTCACAGGAGGGAGGGAGCTGCCTCTAGAACTGGTTTGAAGTGAGCACTTAGGAAAGGTTGTTTATTTCCCTGGCCACCCCTTTGGGGTGGGCCCACAGGCTTTACACAAACAGGAAATGCTGCACAATTTGTTAGAGTAACCCCATGGAACTTTTAGCCTATTAGTTAGCGAGGAGCCAGGAGATCCTCTTCACCCACAAGCATAAATGTGGCATCCAAAATACCATCCTCAGAACACTACAGGACCCAAAGAAGATCAGGAGGGGACTAAACCGCCTATTTTTGACCTTCAAAGAGCCCTGAAGGACTGGACCTGCTCTCTCTCTTGTACGTTATACTCCAAGGGTCTAAGGCTGACCTTGTATTCAAGCTAAAGGGTCACAAACTACAAGTGGCCTTTCCTGAAACTGCTCAGCTGGCCAGTTCCAACTGGACCTGCCATGGACCAGGACGGTGGCTTTTGCTGGAGTGAGTCATTATCCTCAAGTGCTCTCCCTGAGGCTTAGGGGCCCTTGGCTGGGTCAAAGTTACTCCTCCACCTTAACCCTCTGGACAGTAAATCATAGCTCTTTGTGTCAACCTCCACACTACTCAAGGTATAGATTGTTGCATTTCAATCACCACCAATCCAGTTGTAACGCACAACTCTGTTATTTACTTCTACTAATTGCTGTCTGATATTATTGCCTGTGTAAATGTTGCAAAGCACTCAGATAGCCTCGGGTCTTGCCAGCGCTACAGGGAAACAGCGTTTACAACGCTGTCAACACAACGCATTTCCATTACAACGACCACATTGTTTCTACGCAATCCATTGGATCGAAAGTCATATCAACGACTTGCTGTAGGGGGCGTGCAAAACCTTCCCTGCTGTTGCGCAAACTGAAGTAGGAATAGTAATTAAATACAGTTCCCAAGTCCAGCGCGCCCCCTACAGGAAGTCGTTGAAACGACTTGCAATGTAATGGATCGCGTAGAAACAACAGTCGTAACGACCGCGTTGGGATGGAATGCGTAGTGAAAGCATTCATTGTAAAGGGCCATATTCACTCTATACAACTTTCTAAATAAATACAATAAAAAAAATAAAAATAGAAACTCCTCATAGCATCCCAAGACTCCTGGGGCTTTTTGCCTCTAAAGACCCCTGGAGGATTAGGGCAAACCTGCCATGGTGTTACAGCTTGCTGAAGATTCAGGTTTGCCATGCTCAGAGCTTTTCAGCACCAGCAAATCAGAAACAGGCAGACCTCGATGAGAAGATACCCAGTCTCTTGGAGCCCCCCTTCAACTAAAGCCTGGAGCCATGCCCCACCGAAGGAATCCAGGCTGCAAAAAGTGACTAGGTGCAAACAAAGAAACCTTGTATGGGTGAAGGCACCAAACGTATGCGACCTGGGGAGGGAACTTCCTTGGGCATGGACAATTGAATTTCTACAGCTCCAGTTCTCACCAAAAATCACTGTATTCACCAGAACCCCAAAGAGGCCTCATTAGCTAAAGCCTCCTGCCTTGCCCCACTGAAGATTAGACTTCCATTTTTCAGATGAATTCGGAAGGTAAAAAACCTAAGATCGGGGCAAATATGGTTGCTGTATCCAATAGGCGCTCCATCACATTCAGCCTGAAATCACTAGAAAGTCCCGGCCTACCACATCCAGTTGAATGCAAGTGGCACTTAATGCTTTTTGCTGCTAGCTTTATGGAAAATTGTAAAATTCATATCCCCAGGTCTCGTTATTTTAGATTTTTGCCATTTTAGTGTCATTTAAAAAAAAAAAAAAAAAAAAAAAAAAAAAAAAAAAAACTTATTCCATATTTCTTAATTGGTTTGGGATTTTTCTTAGGTTGTTTTTGACATTGTTTTGGTATGCTTTACATATTGCCTCCAAGTTAAGTGTGTCTGCTCTGTGCCATTAATTCTGTACTTGGTCAACATTATGGACCAGGAGCAATTAGAAAGGTTACAGCCCCATCACACAATGGTGCCAGCCAAAGCCAAGATCTTTGTGTACAGTAGCACCCGTTAGCTATCTCTAGCGGGTGCCACAGAGTGACAGATCAGGAACGGAGATCGCACACCCCAGACCCTCTCCCACATCACCAAAGAAAGGACTGGCCCCTTGCTGAGCTGCCACACTGCTGAAAGCCTAAGCCTTTTTTCTTTCGCTTGACACGTCCACACTGATCAGGCCAGCATAATAACAAAGAACTTCCCAAGCTTCTTCCAAAACCTCACCACCTGGGAAACACCCGGGTGAAGCTGAACATCGATCAGACTATCCAGCCTGCAACCCTACGACACCGGGATGTCCCGTTCCACTTCAGGACCTAAGCGGAAGTGTAAAGAAGGTGGAGGAACTGGATGTCATAGAGAAGGTATCTCGCCCCCCTTTGTGGCCCTCTCAGCCACCAAGGCCAGATACAATCAGATCAAGAGAGAGGCCCTGGCCATTCGATGGGGTTAAGTAAAGTCTGTTATCCAAAAATGGACTGGCTGGTTGATGGCATGGTCAGCAACTGTGTGTCATGTCAGTTCACTGGCGGCAGAGCAACCCCGGCCCCAGTCACCATGGAGAACACCCCTGACAGCCATGGATAAACCTCGGCATGGACTTCGGCCACTTCTTCAGTCGGTCCGCGATCGTCTTCATGGATGACCACTCTGAGTACCCCGTTGTGGAAACGACCCAAACCATAGCATTTTGAGCGCTACAGCCTACACTGAAGAAGACACTTGCACTATTTGGGCTGAAAGAAATGATCCAGATGGACAATGGACACCCATTCGAAAGCCAATACTTTGAAACTTACCCCCAGAGCCTTTGGGTAAAGCACAGAACGGTCACCCCAGCCGGCCCCAAGCCAACAGACAAGTTAAATGATTTATGAAGACTCAAAAAACACTGAGAATTGGGGCCAACTTGGGTGAAGACCTGGAGTCTGGCCTACAGTGGGATCTGATGGCATGTTGGCAAACCTTGCACAGCATCACAAGATGTGCCCCAATGGATCTTCTGCTCAGGCGACACGGAAGAGATATCATTCCGGCCAGCCATCGATGGCAGCCGTTGTCCATGGATGTGGAGGCAGTGCAGGAAAAGCATTGAGAAACCAATTCCAAGGCCAGCCAGCAGAGAGGAGCATGGACACCAACCTTACAAGCAGGGATGAAGTGTTCATTAAAGATCGGTAACCAAGCAGAAAGGTTAGAACTCCCTACGAAGAAAACCCGTGGGCAAGTCACCAGGTGCAAGGGTCAATGTGCGCAGGGGAGAGTCCATCGTCCGGAACCTGTCCTAGTTCAAGGTGGCACATGGCACATTGAGTCCAGGGGCGGTGCGCCGCCAGCGAACGTCAGCTGGAGGCGACGGTTGACCAGTGGAAGAGGTGACAGGCACCCCAAAAACCCATGTTCTGAGTCAATGTTATGGAGTGAGGAAGCGATGGGGCATCCCCTCCAAGGTCCAACCAACAGGCTCAGAGAGAGGACCTCAAGGATGAGGATGGTACTGGGAGTTCCCAAAGCCAACCAGCACCACTGTATCATCCAAGACCAAACCCATGGCCTAGTCTGATTCTGAAAGACTGTGTGGGGTAACCAAGAGAGGCGGGCTATGGACTAACGCAGGGAGGAATGTAGAGTGCCACCCAGCCTCTACCCACGCTATCTGTATCACGCACCATGGAGGCCAGGCACACCCCCACATATAAAGAAACAGGCAGTGGAACACTCAAAGCCACGCCCAGACTGCAAACTGAAAGTGTCGGGTGCCCGTCTTGTTTCCCTGGACTGAGGCCAACTGTGAGGGCCCCGGCCTAATACAACTCACACCTCCCCCATTGCCCGATGAGCTCAATGCACCACAGGGGGGTTTCACCCAATGTTCTCCTAAAATGGTGAAAAGCCATTGAAGAGTATATAACAGAACACTGTCCGTAGAGAGGTATTGTTGCACAAAAGAGTACTTTGCAATCTGTGTTGAAACAAAATATAGTCCATAATATTCTCCTTACTAGAAAAAATAAAGTATCAAAGGCTTTAGTGTACATCCCTTTAAGCTACAAGAAGAATTAGACCCTTTATGGGTGCTCATTGGTTCAGGGGTGTCCACCAATGGCATAAGAGCTGGACCAACTTGTCCTTGTTCAAGCCTTGAGACTAAGAGCGGATCTCGATTTTTCTGCTGGTGAAGATCTAGGTCGTACTGGACTGAAAACTGACTACCAGGGCTCACTCTGCTGCTTCCTGATTAACTCGTGTCATTTGAGTCTCTGGCCTGTTTTAGTGCCAACAGCCTGGTGTTGGAGCTTGGCTTCCAAGTCTGGAATGCCTTGATGCCAGCAAGTCCCTACTCCGCAGAGTATCCATGCATCCTGAATGTGTGATCTCGAGCGTAACGCACGGGGTGAGGAAGAAGCACTTGTACGGCCCGTCACCACAACTGTGCAGGAGTGGACCATCATTTTGCAGAACACCACCGATTAATCTTCACTGCGGAAGAACTTGTAGCTCTTTCTGATAATTTCTCTTGTATCTGTACCACAGAAGCAGGTGAACTGAATGTATTATTAAGTTCTGAAGAGGCCCTGATCCGGTGAACTTCCAGCAGCAAGTACACAACTGTATGCATTAACCAAGGCACATACCTTCACATCAGTCCTACTGCTCCCTGTAAACACTCTTGGATATGGCAAAGCCCCTTAGTGAATATTCCTCATATGATACGGACCCCACTGGGCCTTCTTGCAAAAAACAAAAAATCGTTGCCGACTTTCCTATCCTTCTCATTCACCTGCTTAGAAAATGCTTAGGAACGCGTTTGTCCCGAAATGTCCCTAAATTGTTGCCTTTGGACACTGTGTTCTTATGTCGATACTATCTTCAGCTAAAGAGATTAAGAAATATTTCTCCTGTCGAGTATTATGATTAGGCACATATGATTTTAGGGTTTGTAGTTATTAGAAAGACATTGTATATCTTTATATTATAGCTTGATATAGATATTTACATGTTAGACCACACACTTGTCTCAGATCTACAAGAGCGTGCTTTCTGCTCGTATAAACCATCAGAGGGGAGCATCGGGCACTTATACAAAAGCCTGGTTTATCCTTCTGAGGTACCTTGATTAGCAGGCGCAGAAGCCAAATGATACTTCTATAAACCCAGTCAATCACACATCTACATTTGATTTGGTCGTCACAACTGCCAAACTCGGAAGGACATGCCACGTTTTCCCTATTCCATCAGCCCACGATGACGAGCACTTTAGATTCTCTCTCCTAGCCGGGCTCCCTACTTTTAGTCTTACTCTCCAAAAGTGTCCCAAATCACCATCATCTTCTGAGGCCACCAAAGACGAACCCATAAAAACAAGAAAATAGTGACGCACGCACTGAAGTCTCTCCGTCAAAAGCCTCTCCAACCCCTTTTATCCCTTGCACCCTGGTCCCTGCTCAGTGCATGCCTCTTGCGCAAGAGCACAAGTGAGCTGTTCTACAGAAGCGCACATACATTGCCGTGCCTATCCAAGATGATTGTCCCAAGATGCCCTCAGACAGACTCAGCTACTCTCAGGGCATGCCATCCCCAGCAGTGACTCGCTAGATGGCCTCGGCGTGGCACTGGGCTGGTTGCCTTCAATTCATTCTCATGGATGAACAACCTCCCAGCCAGCACCGCATATTTTAATAAACGTAATAGTTACACGTAGTCTCTCTCCTCTATGAGCGCCCATCACCATCATCTACAGACCACTCTACCAACCAAATCTACCAAACTCCTCCCCAGTTTTCTGCCCACTAGCATCACTGCACGCTTCCAGAAGGCATCCCATGGGAGATGACAATATCGAATTTAACAACATAGAAGGCCACCTACTAGTCTCACTATTCGACTGCCTCCAGGGCCTACACCCATGGCATCCCCTACCTCCCTGGCAGTGTGCGCTTCACACAGGAGGCCGCATGGTCTAAACTTTACAGTCCATAATGGGCCACGTCATTACTGATAACTTCCCAATTCCCACTTTCATACCAGCACCACACATCCCGTCCATAAACCTCACGCTTGGGTAGGTCCCAAACTAGGAACGGGAGCACACGATATAATCCTTCTAATCTGTCACAGTCGCCTCAGTGACTATGCCGACAAGCGGATCACACCATGCAATACTAAAATAAAAGCACATCTTTGATCGATGTGTTTCAAAATATTTTACAGTGAAGCAAAGAAACCGGTTCCTCTGGTACACACCCAGGTTTCGAGCCCTAAAACCAGAACCAGGCAGCTGACGCACGAACAGGACAAACCTGACTTCCTCCATGAGAGGCACGCCCAAAATGTCCCCTAATTAGATGCAATTTGGTGAATGCAGATGCCCAACCGAACCATTTCGTCACATGTAACCAGGAGGAAAAAAAAGCACCCGTCATCCACTTTCCCAGGAATTTACCAAAGTGAGGGCCTCCAAATACACCCAACACTCTAGACAAAGAAAAGATTAATTTTTTTACTTTCATATGTTTAAAAACGCTTTACCTAACCTTAAAAGCACATTTTTACTCTCCAGCAGGTACTTATGTTACAAGTTCTTAAAATATACTCCTGAAACCAGCCCGGTTCTTCTCGTCTACAAGTCATTGTTATCAAGCAGGTTTGCCCATTTGGTGCATTGCAAGCAAATTCCAACTCCCAGGATGCATTAACTTGTTAAATAAAGTCCCAGTACTCAAACCACGAAATGACGATAAAACTATCACAACCAAGGTTACCAGATGACTTCCTGTCACCAAGTCCAGATTTTCATTAAGAAACTACTGTGTTCTGGGAGCTGAAGTCCTGGTTAACTTAGGTCGCTTCAATTGAACTGGCACCTCTGAAAACAACGATTTCTAAAATAAAAGTCCAAGACTGGTGAGTTGCATCTTTGGTTACTTGAACTCGTCTGGAACTCTTAAGTGACTAGATCTCTCAGGTACATTGACGGTCTAACGCTCCCTGAGAGAGTGTCACACCTCAGAGGCGTAGCTAGAGCTTGTGGCGCCCGGGGCTATCCCTCAGATTGCCGCCCCTGGGGAGGGGGGGTTGCTGGGTAAAAGGACGGCGAGCACTTGAAAGAGGACCGAGAGACACGTAGTATCGCCGCTAATAGTTACCTCGATCATGCAAGTTACATGCACATACATGACACGGTCCAAGGCTACACAGTTGAATACACCAGTGACTGGCAGTACAAAAGAGAACACACAGACTGTATGATCTATCTGGGGACTCAGAAAAAAACGCACGTGACATCCATCAGAGAGCTGCGTGAATAATTACCTGGTAATCCCCTCAGCACAATGCAAACATGCACACACGACACTGTTCAGGGATCCATCATCTACAGCGGACATTAAATGACCATTCATCATGGTTCCCCCATTACAGCTGTGCTCTTTGTGATCTGCATGGTTCATGTTCTTTGCAGGAGGCACATTAACCCTCTGTGCTACCTTTCCAGGAGTCAACCCTTCCACTAGACAAAACTCCGATCTCTCTCTAGGAAGAACATTAATCACCGAAGTTATCATGACATTTTTATTGTTTCTGAAAATTGCTGGAGGCCAGGAAGGAGGCAGCAAGTTTTTTTTAAACCATAATATACTTGCAAACACTACGCACCCACCCGAAATAGGTACCCAGTGCGGTCACACCGTTCGCATCACCCTAACCTGCTCAAGGTTCATGTGACCTCAGTGACAGAGTCACAGCGACTAGATCACTGTTGCTCTAGGGTGTGCTGCTGTGTAGGCCTGCCCGCAAGACTGGAGATGAACTTCAGTATGGATTGTGGTGGACAGGCCTTCAAGGTTAACCCACAATTGACACCACTAGGGTACACCTGCTTGTGCTAAGACATCAAGCCTTCTAAGGTCTAGTGGGGCCTTCTAAGGTCTAGCATGGGAATGTGCTCCCTCAGTAGAGTGGTCTGGTGGACTGGTCATGAAGGCTGAACCCGGTTCCCCAGATCCAAATTCGACAGCTCTGGCCATAGTGCCACATCCTCTCCCCCACTGAACACCATGCTTCCTAAAAAAGAGAAACTTGCACTGTCTTCAGCTATAACCTAATTGTGTCCGCTATAAACACTTGGATGTGGCTCAATTCAAATTATGCACTTGATAAGAGTAATATGCTGCCTAAAAAAAATGTAAAAGCAACCACTCTTAGTGAATGCAAGATTAAGTAAAGCATGTGAAATGTAAGCAGAAACAACATGGTTACCTTAACGATCTCTCACTCACTATTCAGAAATCAGCGAGTGGTTTTACCTGAAAAGTTAAGGACATGACTAGAGGGCCCTGAAGGGAACCGTTTCAATGTCCATTGCTTATATCCTTACAAAACGTAAGCAGTATGGTTTAAAAAGACCACATCCATAAACACAGAGCCATGGTACACATTTTGTTTTCCAATCCACCCATCAACCAGGTATTGCAGTACCTCCAGGAATGGTACACTTTGGGAACAACAATGCTGTTCAAAGAAAGACGAGAAAACAAAAGTAGCGCTTCACTGGCAAACTCTGTAAAGTGATGGTGATGTATTTGGATGTAAATAAAACCAATCTGGCCACTTTGCAACCACTCTGTATTGCTTTATTTAGTTATGTATTTATTATTTTTCATATTTAAAACCTTCTATTTCTCTCCATCCCGCTGCACTTAGGAATAGAAAAATGTCAGAAAAAGGGCATTTCTCGCAAGAGTGTTTTTCTTTTTTGGATCCATTTCACAGGGAAGCAACTAAATGAAAGAAGGAAAGAGGTTGTGAACCGTTTCTTCAAGTCACGGTTTTTACTAAGTGAGGAGGGAGACAGAAAGAGAGGGAATAATAGGAAGAGAGGGGGGGGGAGAGCTGCCAGCACAAAAAAGAAGAGGACATTGCCCGAGTCCTATTCCTTCTCGGCCCGTCCCCGAGCGTCCACGAAAGCAAACCAAGCCTTATCTGAATGCCTTGTGCTCCCCCAAAATAGTGCCGCCTGGGGCGGACCGCCCCCACCGCCCCACCCTAGCTATGCCACTGGTCACTACGGCTAGCCTACTAGCAACGTGGTATACAAAATAAGTCAGACTCACAAAACGCCACTGCAAGTAGCTCAAATGCAGATTGAGGCAGAACCACAACGACACCGAAAAAAGCACCTACAGGTGAGTCCTAAGATTGTATAATTAACAAAGTAGACCCACCAAATGTTCAGCTCTCAACCAATGCACTGACAACAGCACAAAGGATGCTAAGGAAATCTTCACCATCATGAAGTATTTTGACACTCCTGCTGCTAGCTCCTCTAGCATCATGTCATCACAGGACCTCTGCACCTAGCTCTCCCTTTTTTCAGGCATAAGATCAGCAACATGTGCATCTTCCTGCCCCAGCAAGACCCATCCACCCTTGCAGCCCTCATACCCATCGGGACAAAACCCCCTGAAATGGACCATGACCTCTTGGCCCACCATCACCACACAGGAACTGCAACAACCATACCATCAATGCATCCTTGAGAACATTTGGACACCTGCCCTCACCACATCTTCACCAAAGGACTGAACCCCATCAGCTCAGCCCTAACCCCAGTACTGAACAGCACCATCCACGTAGCAACCTTACCAGATGCCTGGAAGTATGCCACGATACTCCCCTTCCTAAAAATCCCTCAGCGGATGCTCTACAACTATTGCCTGATATCCCCACTACTCTCCCCGGCCATAGTCCTGGAGAACATCATCAACAAGTGAATAACGACCCTCTTCAATGACAACCACCTCCTTGACCCCACTCAATGCAGATTTAGGCCCAACCACAGCACTGAGACCACCCTCATCACCACCACAGAATACATAAGACTGATCATGGACAGAGAAGGCACTGCAGTCCTCATCCTTCTATTTGCAGCTTTCAACACTATAAACCACCCTATCCTCATTGAATGTCTCTTTAAAGCCAGCATACAAGGGCCTGCACTCTGCTGGATTTGCTCCTTCCTCGCAGACTGCACCAAGTCAGTTAGCCTCTCTCACCACACCTCGTCCACCACCAACCTCATCTGCGGAATACCCCAGGGATCATCTCTCAGCCCCACACCCTTCAGCACCTACAGGGTCCCACCCGCAAACACCATCCAAATTCACAGAATCAACATAATTTCATACACCAGCAACATCCAACTTATCCTCTCACTGAGCACCCAGACCAACATCTCCTCCTGCATGTCCAAAAACACCATGGGGTTGAAGATCAACTGTCTAAAACTCAACACAGATAAAACAGATGTGGTACTCTTCAGCAGAGATACCTTACTGTGGAACTTCACCAAGTGGACAGCACATCTCAGATTCACACCCGGTCTGACACCCCAGCCAAGAACTGTTGAATAGTGGAGGACAAGCAACTCACAATGACCTGCCAAGTCAATGCAGTTTCTGCCTCCTGCTTCTACACCCTTAAAATTTTCAAGGAAAACTTCAAATGCCTCCTGGTCAACACATGCAGAACAGTCACCCTGGCCTTCATCACCTGAAAACTGGATTACAGAAATGGCGGCATCACCGCCCAACTGACCAGAAGACTTCATGCCATAAACACAGAAGCAAGACTCACACTCAGGGTCCCTTCCCTCACTCACATCACCCAACACTGACTCCCATCCGCAAACATTCATTCTTCAAATTTCTCTTACACACATACAAAGCCCTGCACACCCTTGGCACTACCTTCCTCACTGGACGCATCAACTTCCACACACCAACCAGACACAGCCAAACTCCTGCTTGCACTGATACCCTGAAAACTCAGAACAAGAGCCAGCAGTTGTGCCTTCTCCTACCTCACTCCGAAAGACTGAAATGACCTGACCCTACATATTAGAGCTTCATCCACTGTGAAGCCATGGCTCTTCACCTAGGCCCCAGCTCTGCCCTGCTCTTCTGTGCCTGAATACCCTCATTGTCATTCTCCCTGGTTAACTGCTCAACCTACAATCAACTATTCCCTGTCTCCCTCCCTCTGGAAGACCTGTGTTATCTATAAAGCTCCTAATTCTACCAGCATTCATGCACAAAATGATTGGTCCTGCAAAACATTTGTATTTCTTTTTACTGAAAGAACCAGATTAAAAAAACCATACTCTCAGATATGATGTTTCCTTAAGCCACTGTCCTCCTTCCTGATCCCTTTCTCAAGTCTATTCTAGGCTCTCTCCCAGCGCCCACACATTAATCAAACTACTGGCAGCTTAGTATATTTATGAATCTTTATTTTATTGCTCATTATTCTGGCTGAGGACAAAAAAAATATCTAGAGCGCACAATGAGATCGTAAGTAGCTATAAGAAAGCTGGAGCAGTGTCAGGCCATGTTTCACAGGTGCAGTTTTTCCCTGTTAGGTAAGGACGCTATGCAATTTAACTGAGAAAGTGGCTCATTTACCTTGAATTGCAGCAGCAAGATGATGTGGAAACTACATCAGCGCAGTAATATTGGATCTGTCGTCTGAGCCAACAGAAACATGCATTGCCTGTAACTCCACTCGATAGGCAGCGTGAGTGACAGCCCCCGTGCTGAGAGGCAAGCCTTGTTTTCAGTGAGTAGAGGCAGGCAGGCTCATTAGCAGAAGCAGATGTGTTTTGTTTGCGAATAGAAAAGAAAGCTCTTGATGCCGCCCCAGGCCAGAATGAGCGCGAGAGCGCGTAGCGTGAAGCGCGTGACGCATCACTGCTACGTCCTACGTCGTTCTCATCGCGAGGGCAGGGCTGGCCAAATTAAATTCATGTTTTTTTTATGTTGCCCAGGGCCGTCATTGGTAGCGCTCGCGCTACAAGAGTGATTGACGGCCCTGGAGGCAGGCTGGTGAGTGCTAAGTGCGCTCAGCGCACACTTTCAAACTGGGCCGCGGCCGCCGTTATAATTTATTTGGGGACACAGTGTACCCAAATAAATTATAAAGGCGGCCGCAACGGGCGATCAGTGCCGCGCGGGCACCCCCTAAATTGTGCCGCCTGGGGCGGACCGCCCCCCTCGCCCCCCCCTAGCTACGCCAGTGCTGAACACCATGCTTCCTAAAAAAGAGAAACTTGCACTGTCTTCAGCTATAACCTAATTGTGTCCGCTATAAACACTTGGATGTGGCTCAATTCAAATTATGCACTTGATAAGAGTAATATGCTGCCTAAAAAAAATGTAAAAGCAACCACTCTTAGTGAATGCAAGATTAAGTAAAGCATGTGAAATGTAAGCAGAAACAACATGGTTACCTTAACGATCTCTCACTCACTATTCAGAAATCAGCGAGTGGTTTTACCTGAAAAGTTAAGGACATGACTAGAGGGCCCTGAAGGGAACCGTTTCAATGTCCATTGCTTATATCCTTACAAAACGTAAGCAGTATGGTTTAAAAAGACCACATCCATAAACACAGAGCCATGGTACACATTTTGTTTTCCAATCCACCCATCAACCAGGTATTGCAGTACCTCCAGGAATGGTACACTTTGGGAACAACAATGCTGTTCAAAGAAAGACGAGAAAACAAAAGTAGCGCTTCACTGGCAAACTCTGTAAAGTGATGGTGATGTATTTGGATGTAAATAAAACCAATCTGGCCACTTTGCAACCACTCTGTATTGCTTTATTTAGTTATGTATTTATTATTTTTCATATTTAAAACCTTCTATTTCTCTCCATCCCGCTGCACTTAGGAATAGAAAAATGTCAGAAAAAGGGCATTTCTCGCAAGAGTGTTTTTCTTTTTTGGATCCATTTCACAGGGAAGCAACTAAATGAAAGAAGGAAAGAGGTTGTGAACCGTTTCTTCAAGTCACGGTTTTTACTAAGTGAGGAGGGAGACAGAAAGAGAGGGAATAATAGGAAGAGAGGGGGGGGGGAGAGCTGCCAGCACAAAAAAGAAGAGGACATTGCCCGAGTCCTATTCCTTCTCGGCCCGTCCCCGAGCGTCCACGAAAGCAAACCAAGCCTTATCTGAATGCCTTGTGCTCCCCCAAAATAGTGCCGCCTGGGGCGGACCGCCCCCACCGCCCCACCCTAGCTATGCCACTGGTCACTACGGCTAGCCTACTAGCAACGTGGTATACAAAATAAGTCAGACTCACAAAACGCCACTGCAAGTAGCTCAAATGCAGATTGAGGCAGAACCACAACGACACCGAAAAAAGCACCTACAGGTGAGTCCTAAGATTGTATAATTAACAAAGTAGACCCACCAAATGTTCAGCTCTCAACCAATGCACTGACAACAGCACAAAGGATGCTAAGGAAATCTTCACCATCATGAAGTATTTTGACACTCCTGCTGCTAGCTCCTCTAGCATCATGTCATCACAGGACCTCTGCACCTAGCTCTCCCTTTTTTCAGGCATAAGATCAGCAACATGTGCATCTTCCTGCCCCAGCAAGACCCATCCACCCTTGCAGCCCTCATACCCATCGGGACAAAACCCCCTGAAATGGACCATGACCTCTTGGCCCACCATCACCACACAGGAACTGCAACAACCATACCATCAATGCATCCTTGAGAACATTTGGACACCTGCCCTCACCACATCTTCACCAAAGGACTGAACCCCATCAGCTCAGCCCTAACCCCAGTACTGAACAGCACCATCCACGTAGCAACCTTACCAGATGCCTGGAAGTATGCCACGATACTCCCCTTCCTAAAAATCCCTCAGCGGATGCTCTACAACTATTGCCTGATATCCCCACTACTCTCCCCGGCCATAGTCCTGGAGAACATCATCAACAAGTGAATAACGACCCTCTTCAATGACAACCACCTCCTTGACCCCACTCAATGCAGATTTAGGCCCAACCACAGCACTGAGACCACCCTCATCACCACCACAGAATACATAAGACTGATCATGGACAGAGAAGGCACTGCAGTCCTCATCCTTCTATTTGCAGCTTTCAACACTATAAACCACCCTATCCTCATTGAATGTCTCTTTAAAGCCAGCATACAAGGGCCTGCACTCTGCTGGATTTGCTCCTTCCTCGCAGACTGCACCAAGTCAGTTAGCCTCTCTCACCACACCTCGTCCACCACCAACCTCATCTGCGGAATACCCCAGGGATCATCTCTCAGCCCCACACCCTTCAGCACCTACAGGGTCCCACCCGCAAACACCATCCAAATTCACAGAATCAACATAATTTCATACACCAGCAACATCCAACTTATCCTCTCACTGAGCACCCAGACCAACATCTCCTCCTGCATGTCCAAAAACACCATGGGGTTGAAGATCAACTGTCTAAAACTCAACACAGATAAAACAGATGTGGTACTCTTCAGCAGAGATACCTTACTGTGGAACTTCACCAAGTGGACAGCACATCTCAGATTCACACCCGGTCTGACACCCCAGCCAAGAACTGTTGAATAGTGGAGGACAAGCAACTCACAATGACCTGCCAAGTCAATGCAGTTTCTGCCTCCTGCTTCTACACCCTTAAAATTTTCAAGGAAAACTTCAAATGCCTCCTGGTCAACACATGCAGAACAGTCACCCTGGCCTTCATCACCTGAAAACTGGATTACAGAAATGGCGGCATCACCGCCCAACTGACCAGAAGACTTCATGCCATAAACACAGAAGCAAGACTCACACTCAGGGTCCCTTCCCTCACTCACATCACCCAACACTGACTCCCATCCGCAAACATTCATTCTTCAAATTTCTCTTACACACATACAAAGCCCTGCACACCCTTGGCACTACCTTCCTCACTGGACGCATCAACTTCCACACACCAACCAGACACAGCCAAACTCCTGCTTGCACTGATACCCTGAAAACTCAGAACAAGAGCCAGCAGTTGTGCCTTCTCCTACCTCACTCCGAAAGACTGAAATGACCTGACCCTACATATTAGAGCTTCATCCACTGTGAAGCCATGGCTCTTCACCTAGGCCCCAGCTCTGCCCTGCTCTTCTGTGCCTGAATACCCTCATTGTCATTCTCCCTGGTTAACTGCTCAACCTACAATCAACTATTCCCTGTCTCCCTCCCTCTGGAAGACCTGTGTTATCTATAAAGCTCCTAATTCTACCAGCATTCATGCACAAAATGATTGGTCCTGCAAAACATTTGTATTTCTTTTTACTGAAAGAACCAGATTAAAAAAACCATACTCTCAGATATGATGTTTCCTTAAGCCACTGTCCTCCTTCCTGATCCCTTTCTCAAGTCTATTCTAGGCTCTCTCCCAGCGCCCACACATTAATCAAACTACTGGCAGCTTAGTATATTTATGAATCTTTATTTTATTGCTCATTATTCTGGCTGAGGACAAAAAAAATATCTAGAGCGCACAATGAGATCGTAAGTAGCTATAAGAAAGCTGGAGCAGTGTCAGGCCATGTTTCACAGGTGCAGTTTTTCCCTGTTAGGTAAGGACGCTATGCAATTTAACTGAGAAAGTGGCTCATTTACCTTGAATTGCAGCAGCAAGATGATGTGGAAACTACATCAGCGCAGTAATATTGGATCTGTCGTCTGAGCCAACAGAAACATGCATTGCCTGTAACTCCACTCGATAGGCAGCGTGAGTGACAGCCCCCGTGCTGAGAGGCAAGCCTTGTTTTCAGTGAGTAGAGGCAGGCAGGCTCATTAGCAGAAGCAGATGTGTTTTGTTTGCGAATAGAAAAGAAAGCTCTTGATGCCGCCCCAGGCCAGAATGAGCGCGAGAGCGCGTAGCGTGAAGCGCGTGACGCATCACTGCTACGTCCTACGTCGTTCTCATCGCGAGGGCAGGGCTGGCCAAATTAAATTCATGTTTTTTTTATGTTGCCCAGGGCCGTCATTGGTAGCGCTCGCGCTACAAGAGTGATTGACGGCCCTGGAGGCAGGCTGGTGAGTGCTAAGTGCGCTCAGCGCACACTTTCAAACTGGGCCGCGGCCGCCGTTATAATTTATTTGGGGACACAGTGTACCCAAATAAATTATAAAGGCGGCCGCAACGGGCGATCAGTGCCGCGCGGGCACCCCCTAAATTGTGCCGCCTGGGGCGGACCGCCCCCCTCGCCCCCCCCTAGCTACGCCAGTGTCACACCTTCACGCAGAAGGCAAGCTTACACTCACTCACAGAGCACCTAAACCTCACACAGAGGCTATCTAGTCCTTACACATAGATCAACTAGCTAGCCCTCAAACACTGGCCAGGTGCCTAACTTTGGCCGACAGCTATCTAACCCTCAACACATAGTTTTTTCTGAACCTCATCACCCAATGCTAAGACCGGCTGAAGTGCCTTATGTAACATGTGACCACACAGGGGCGGGTCCTCCACTAACGCGGAGGAGTGTCGCCCCACTGCTTTTCAGCAGTGGAAAAATGTACAAAATAAAATGATAAGTTATTATCATTTTATTTTTCAGTGATTAAACCAGTTTTGGAGTGGGGCGGGGCATGGCTGTTGTCTCACCCAGCAGGGGGAGGAGTGGTTGATGCACTACAGTGCGCATAACGGTTTGGCCAGCCGGCCATCTTGGGCCAGCGAAACAGTCATGCGCACTCAGCATGCACTGCACAGCCATGGTGTAGAACATGAACAGGCTCCCAGTCCAAGTCTGAGCGCCGAACCACTGCACTCAGACCTATCACGACACTGCGGTCATGCTGGTGACAGTAGCATTGTGATTGGCTATGGGGAGCCAGTGTGCTTCTTGCTTCACAGATGAGAGACTGCAGCCATGCAGAGGAAGGAGGTGTTTTTTTATTCCCATCACCTCCTCGCCCCGTCTTACCATCCCTATTCTGTACCAGCCGCCACTGGACCACATTGCAGCCATGACCTCACAATGAGACCATCTCTATTCCTCGCCCAGGGACTCTGGGATCTGTCATTCACAGATGTCAACAAAAGTTCTCCTGTCTGTCCTGTAATACCAAAAATACTACTTAGAGAAAGGGTCTGAGGGAAGAATATTTAAAGACCTGCCCACATTCTAATCCCCATAACTAGACTACACACACACACACACAAGAGAATTGGGGGTCTGATAACAGACAGCACAAAAGATAAAGAAGAAGGAAGTAGGTGTATAAAGCCAATCAGACACGGACGTCTTTAGAGAAGAGCGTGGATTACCATCAACCTTCCTCATTCACTGGGGTAGATAGATACGATCAAGAGAGTATCTCTGCTCTCACTATCATCTGGTATCCAACTTCGGCAGAGGTATGTCTCTTGATCATAGAGACTGCCTCGCTAGTTAGAAGCTCTATTGCTCACTCGGGCTGATGAGTATAAAACAAACAAGACACGGGAAAAACTGTGGCATCCAAACAAAGTAAACGTGCAGTGCAAGAAGGACAGTGAAGTCTAAAAGAGGTTGTGTAGAGAGTACGATGTAATTCAATTCACTCCACAAACCTAGATTAAAAAAAAAAAAAGTGTATCAAAGTTATAAGCAGTACCAACTAGTTGCTGCTAAATATGGGTCGACATGTTTCAGCCAACAGGGAATATTGCCCCCGGCTTTCTTCAGGACCTTATTTCTTCGAAATTATGCTACTGCATTAGGTTAGTACACTTCCAATAGTGAAACGTGCCCACACATCTAATATAAGAAAGATGTGAAAATAAACAAATAAACAAGGTTTTAATGAATACGACCTCAAGGTGTCCTAATCCTCTGAGTCGCAGGGTGCAAGCATCACCTATGGAGAGGAAGGAGGTGTTTTTTTTTTTCCTATCACCTCCTCGCCCCGTCGCACCATCCCTATTCTGTACCAGCCGCCACTGGACCACATTGCAGCCATGACCTCACAATGAGACCAGCTCTCTATTCCTCGCCCAGGGACTCTGGGATCTGTCATTCACAGATGTCAACAAAAATTCTCCTGTCTGTCCTGTAATACCCCCAAACTATCCACTAAAGCTCAAAAGTAGTCAAAGATTGAGACCACCAAGAGAAAATTCTGAGTGTCCTGGTGATGATAGCCACCGAATAGCTGCCAAGAAGCTATATGCCACCTAGGATGCAATCATCAAGGGACACATTTATAGCCATGGACACTTTGCAATATGTTACATGTAGTTTTGCTTTTCTCTCTTAACAGTATGGACTGGTAGCACCAGCATTGATAGCGATGTTGCCAGAACTGGGTGTAAGTGGTGCAAGCTAGGAAGCCACTTAGCAGTTATGAAACCTTGCCTAATCCTTGAAATCCTAAACTCCTTCAACGTCAATTGGTGCTATGTGATAAGGGTAACTTCCAATCTGGCCTGTCTATTTTCAAACTACATGTATAATGCAATGACAAAACCCTGAATCACTTGCCTATAAATGGAATCAAGAAGATTGCAGGCTCTGACCGTTTTGCTTCAGAGCTCTGAAGTTCTCTAGGTCCACGTGGGAGTACAACTCCATCCATTATTTTTCATTATATCTGGGACTTTCAGTCTTGTGTATCCCTTTATAAAGTCAGGACAAGTAGCAGAATGCAAAGGAAAACATGGACTTGATCAGCTACTCCATCATGGAATTAAGAAGTTTGAGAGCTCTGCAAGTGCTTCTTGCTAGATGTCCCCTTACTTTCTCTCACGTGCCAATCGAACACACCGGCTACCAAATGCAGCAGCCTTCTCCGCTGCTTTGAGTGCTGGCCCTGCATCTTCTCATCTTAGACCGCTCTCATTTAGGTTGCCTCCTTACTCTTTCTTGGTTTTAGTAGGTTCTCTTTCCTGGAGATGTTTCCGGTCCGTCCCTTTCATTCTGCGTGCCCGAATCACGTCTCACTGATTCTCTGTGACCAGTGCTTAATTTGTCAAACAAAAGTGCCAGGGCTATCATCAGGAGGCCACTGCAGCTTGCACCACCCATTGCTCCTGCCAGGGCCGCCAATGGCAGTACCAACACAACTACCATTACACTCCTACAACTGTGACAATTAAGCCTACTCTAGGCCCCCAAAGCTATTAGAATGGCTAAGGCGGCAGTCAACAATCATTTTTAACAGCGCCATCATGTAGCAGACTGCTACAAGCCCAGGTATTGACAAAGTGCGAGTGCTGAGCACCTGAAAAGACAGGCTCAAATTAAGCACTGTATGTGCCTCCTAGCTGTCATTTTCTCTCTGCTTGCCTGCCTTGTTCTTACACTTTAGTTGCCTCCAGCTTGTCTGTCAGTCTGTGTGTGCCTCCTACCACTAATGTTTTTTCTTGCCTTCTGTCTGTCTCTTGCACTCAGATTGTCCCCAACCTGTATATTCTGCTTATCAGTCACATTAAACATCATCCGTCCCCCTCATCCCAGTCCTTATTATATTAAGGGACTTGTCTCCACTCACAGGTCCCATTCACGAGATTTAATTAAACTAAATAGTCCTCTTTCTACTTTCACTAACACTTCTGACAAAATACCTCACCTTCCTTTCCTCCTATTTTGTTTCATGTGAAACGGGTTCGGGTTTTTAGATTGTGCGCGCGGGCGTTAAAGTGAGCGTTTCTTCCAATTTGTGCTTTAATCTGTTTGACCGCCTTGCAATACCAGCGGTTCTGTGGTTAGGTTCCATTCCTCCATCATGCACGCCGCCCGCTCGGGCAGTGCTTAATTTTTGCTGGTGATTTCTGGTGCTCAGCATAGGCACTACATGGTCCACTCCGGCTCTTATAATGTCTGCCACGTGGTGGCGCTGTTTATTTAATTTAGAGACTAGCACAACAACAGTTGTTTGTTAATTGAATACACCTTTAAGATAACTAATACCGCTCCCAAGCCATTCTTATAACTTTGGGGGACTGGAATAATCTGAATTGCCACACATTGGAGTGTAATAGTTGTGTTGGTGCAGTCACTGGCAGCGCTGTCAATGGATGGTGCATGCTGCACCCTCACACGGACCCCGGCACTAGTTTTGACACAAATTAGGCACTGCTGTGGTAGGCGTTTTTAGGTCTCGCCTGAGCCAGTGCATGCGCTGCTCTAGCGAGACATTTAGTAGCTGGGTTTTAAAAGTGCTATCCACAGGCTTTTGCCGGCCACCAGCTTGCTGTTACGAGCACAAGCGTGCACGACGTGCACAGCTGCGCCATATCGCTTTCCTCTCACTCGGCCAAGCGCGCGCCTCACTTCAATGCCCCTCCCCCACCACAGAGCGTGTCTCACAGCTTGATTTTTTTACTTTACGCGCGAGGCGCATGCTTGTTTAAGATTTGTGTTCTGTCTGTGTGTCTCTCTCTCTCTCTCTCTCTCACTCTCTCTCTCTCTCACTTTCTCTCTCTCTCTCTCTCTCTCTCTCTCTCCCCCCCTAAAGTGAAGAGAAACGGATTACACAACACTGGCACCTCATGCAGCCCTCCCGCTGTCCCTGCTCTAAATCTAATCCACGCTCTTCTGCTACCATTGCTGCTGCCGACCGTAAGAACACAAGCTCACCGGCTTTCCCAAAAAAAAAAAAAAAACATTTCAGCACATACGGCTCTAGACTACGCTTCCAGTCCTCAGATCACACAACGTGCAAAGCCACAACAAAAAACTGAAAACGCCAGCCTGTGCGCATCTGTTTTCCAGAGCAAACGAGCAGTCTCTTCCGGTGCAGGATCAACTGCATTGAGGATTGGTGAGCCTGCTTTATCTGGCGGGTTATGTGTTTTTTCTAACCAATCGCAAGATTTACTTAGAAGGTCAGCCTCCTAGAACGTACTTTTAAACCAGCATTATTATTTTACCTTCTCAGCGTTCAGATATTGAAATTGGTTAGAGACAGAAGCGATCGTATATTGTGCTTCTATAAGAATTTAAGGTAAGGTACTCTTACGTTCGAGAACTTCAAACTTTATTAGTGAGTTTGGCATGGGTAGTATGTGTGCATACTTCTCAGACACGTGACAGGTACGGCGCATTCATCACAGATGCAACACAAACACGCCGAACATATGTCGCATACATAGTGGCTCATGTGCTCCAGGGATTTTTCATGTGGATTCTGCAACTCCCCCCACCCCCCTAGTTTTATATAGCACAAACTCGACCCGAAGGTAGTAGTGGAACGCTTTACATGAGCACCAGCTTTCATTACAGAAGGACACGTTCATTTTTGTGTTTTTTTACGCACAATGAGATTAAGTGATTTGCTCAGAATAACACAATGTTGAGCCATGACGCAGAGACTCGAACCTCATTTCCCTGCTCCAAAGTTAGCAGTTCTGGCTGTTAGGCCACATCCTCTCCTTGAAGGACTTGTATTCCTGGTTTTATAATTTGTCAAAACGCACTGCATATCCCATAATACAGTCTAAAAACAAACACTACATGAACTACTTGCGCATGCAATTGGCATACCGGACACGTTTTTAGAATGGTTATGTGTAAGATTTATGTTTCTAGTGTGTGTATGAGTGATATAAAGTTCCTTATTTGTGACACTCTGGGAGACAATTTATTACATGTATTACAAAGCAATTCTGTCCAAGTAAATACAAGTATTTAGTTATGCAGCACAATATCCTTACTGCAACAACGTTAACTGTTGCATGGCTAGAAACGTATAAGGTTCCAAAAGCGAGACCTATTGGCTATGCCAATGCTTGTTCGTTCTGGAAACGGGCCGTGGCGTAGGTAGCAAGGGTGGTTCGGTCCGCCCCAGGCGGCACGAGTTTTGGGGGCGGTGGCCTCCCCACCACCCCGCTCTTCAGCAGTTGCAGATTCTCGCTGTGCGACATCTGCTTCTCTTAAAAGGAGTTTAAAAACCCTTGATTGCCGCTGCGACAGCGCTGTCAACAAATTGCTCTTTCGGTATATGGAGCCACGCAGTGGCGTCACTAGGGGGGTGCGTACCGCACCAGGTGACACCAATCTGGTTACGCTGTGTAACACAGCTCTGCAGCCTCGCCTCTGCAAGCACACCTGCTTACAACAAATACTGCACTGCAGTGCATGCCACGCACGCACCACCTACTACTAATGTGGTGATGATGGTGCGATGCACGGCGGCGGCGTACCCAGTTTGTGGGTCCCAGGGCCGTCAATCTTACAGTGCTACCAATGACGGCCCTGGGCCAGCCCCCGCGCTGTGCTCCTCTGACGCGCGCCACCACCACGCGCTTAAACTGACTGAGTGGAGACAGACAGTCTCGGCAGGGGGAGTGCTGCTGGGCGATTTGCAGAACCCCTAAGGGCCCAGCCACCACCACAGTGGAGTCTAAAGAAAAGGTAAGGGCGGTTGTTCTCACCATTTCAAAGTTCAAACTTCACTCTCCCATTCCAAAATCGGCAGCAGTGAAGGAGTTGCAGGCACTAGATGATGGCTTGTTTGTCGGAGGCCCGATTTGGCGGTTCGAGCCCTGGTCGGGATTTACTGGGGCTTCCATCCTTGCGGGATAAGGGGGAAAGTAGTGGCGCTGAGAGGACCGAGGACCAGGGGTGACCGTGTTGCTCCACACACGGCTTGCCACCTGGTGAGCCTTGCGACGCGCGCACGGGGTGTGGCTCTGTCCCCTGCGTTGGGGGTGGGTCATCCGGGGAAGCGCACACCCAGGAGTAGTGGAGGGCCGCAGGGCGAGAGTGGTGGTGCTTGCCACAGGCCCAGACTTGGGTGGGAACAGTGGGATTGGAATAGGCACAGTGAGGTGGACTACGAGGTGAGGCACTATGGGTTCGCTGTTGACGGGGGCGAAGTTAGCGGTTCAATGGTGCGCACAAGTGCTGGCAGATGGCAGGGTGGAGTTTCGAACCCATCAGGCCACAGTTAGCGTGTGTTACATGTGAGGGATGAAGTGCGGCAGAGGGACGAGGAGGGGCATACAGAGGGGGTTGGGGGCATCTGGGTACAAGTTTTGGAAGGGTAGGGGCGGGGTGCACCCGGGAAGGCTTGGGTCTGTAATTTATTTCCCGCACTTAGGTGCAAGGAATGGCGCTCGTGAAGAGGAGGGGGGGGGGCAGGGATGCTCAGTTGGAAGTGGGCCATGCCATGAATTCAAAGGGTATTACCTCGCATCGGGTGGAGGAAAGCAAAGCCAGGCGCTGCAAGGGGCGTGTCTCCAGAGTTAGTGGTTGGCGCTAATAGTTTGGTAGCAGGAGTCACTGCTCACGCGCAACACCCATTGTACTCCAGGGCTTCAGCCCCACCCCCCCACCCTCCATCGTGTATGTCAACACCGGGCTGGGACACACACACACAGCCGCAACAGAGCACTTCTCAGGTATTTAAGATACCATTTGCACGTTAATGAGGCCTGGCTGTTTCACCTTTTCTAAGAGCCCCCCCCCCCACCCCACTCCGCCTATTGCTTAAAGACGCAGCCCCCCCCCCACCCCAAAATTATTATTATTCATTTAATAGTTTATTTTATGTTCAATACCCCCCCGCCAATATTGGTTTTAAGTGCGCCTCCGGTCCTCGGCACAGGCAGACAACAGCGGCACTAATCTGGCAAGATATGGGGGGGGGAGGGGGGACCATGTGCTCAGAGCGGCCGACTTGGAGCGGGGGGGGATTGGGTTTGGATCTCGGTATAGATCGACATGGTGGTGTGATCCTGAGCAGATTGGGTGAACTCGTCGGAGTACCACGGGAGGGTACATTTGGTCCTGGTGTGACGCAATGGGTGCTCAAGGAGGGCTTTGAGGCCGGGGGCGGACGGGGGAGGCGAGAAAAGCTCGGGAATTGTCCGGGTATGGTGCATCAGGGGTGAAGGTGCGAGGAGGTCATCAGCGGCCCACGTGCAGGTACAGTGGAGCCTTGCCCAGGGGCAGCGAGGGCGCATCACACAGGTACAGGAGGGTATCAACGGCAGTGCAGTAAAGGCGTGGGGCTCGGTTGGCATGTCCATTGCGGGGCATCTCGGGCGCAGGTTGAGGGGTGTTCATTCATCGGATGACGAGGTGCTATACAGGGAGCAATGCTGGGGAGTGCTGAGGGCAGCCAGCAGGTAGTTGCTCAGGTGCTTGTGGATCGGACGGCCGCATTCGGGATATGCAGAGGTTCCATCGGGGGCGGGTGATATTAAGGACACACTGGGAGGAGGATGCAGTCCTGTGAGGCCAGGAGGCAAATGGTCAGAACTTTGGCAGGGTCTGGGACAGTTGGGCGAAAAGTGACACACGCAGCTAGCGCAATTGATAGCCTATCCCTAGTGTATTGTATTGAATCTTCAGTCTGTTCCTCTGGTGTCTATTTACTATATCAGGGGTAGTCCAAAATTACGTTTATACTAATTAATATGCATATATCAAACTGGACGGCCTTATTCTTGCTATGAAGATCTTCAGGTTCCTCATTATGTGCATGTTTTGACTTGCGATTATCCTTTACAATTATTTGTTTTTCTAAACACGACCTATCATCGCTGTTATGTTATTTTCGCACTCCCAGGAGTACTCGCTTTTCCTCGGGCGCCACCAAAGTATATTTATGTACTCATTTCTTCACCGCTAACACAAGCCAAGCACTGGAAGAAGGTACCGCCCTCCTTCCCCCGAGCTGGCGAAGAGTTCTCTCCCATGGCTGCCAGCCAGCAAATTGTCCTACAGTAAGTACTCTTCTTCAGAGAGTCCGATGCGCAGGGGATATCGCCAAGGCCCCCCTTGCACTGTCAGGAACCCATGTTCCTTAGCTCTTGACCAAAGGCAGGGAAAAACGTCCCAGGTCTCTCAGAACCGCCATGAAAGCGCCTAGGGCTCTTCACTCGCTTGACAAGGAGGCACCACGCACACAGCCCGCGCCCCCCACTCGCGTAGACACTGCACTGAACTTTTGAAAGACTCCCAAGAAGGACTCCCGTCCCAAGTGGGATGCCAGTGTCCTGTGCAACCCGGCATCGACCTGATCCCCCCCCCCCCCCCCATGCACAGCCACAAGGCACTACCCTCACGCCTAGCAGACTATCCCTCCTAAAGCTTTACGGCTCCCCTAGCCCCCCTCCCGCAGTGTGCTGCAGCAGCACCTCTCTCCTCTGTAATAGTCCCAAGAGAAAGAGTGTCAAGTGACACACGGATACCTACTACTCCCCAGCCAAATTCCTTTGCCTAGTTTTTGGCTGGCTGAACCCTAGTGTCCTAATGATGTGCTGCCTAGTAACTTCCCTGGTACGCTCCCCTTTACCCAACCTGGCGGACTCGGATCGGAGGAGGTCCATGCGGTAAGTCGTGAGGGGGTGACACCATGAGTTACCCGCAGCGGGTGACACCAACCCTAGTGACGCCACTGGAGCCACGCACGAAGGCAGCAAAACAGAATAACAACATTGATGCTCCTGTGGAGGAAGACGTTTTACAGATTTCTCGGGGAGGTCTTGAAGAGCTCAAACAGGCGGATGATGACTTATGCGCAGTATGATGCAGTGCCATCACCTCTTATTACACCCACCTGCTCAATTTCCAGCACTCGTGCTGACATCAGGTCAGCTAATCTTCATACGAAGAGAGGAATTCGGAGGGATGCATAATTAGTGTGCACATCCTATAGGCAGGCCCGTCCCATGCCTTCTGAAGAAAACAAGATTGTAAACATACGTATGATCTATAGCTCACAAAGCGGCCAAATTGACCCGTGCCATGCAAAGCACCTTCTGTCAGTCCTAATTTCTCAAACAAGCACTTTTTTCATGCTGGGCTTTTTAGCAGACAATGATAATGAGGAAAGTGAAACTACAAATCCCAAAATGCAAAGTGATACCGCATCTCCTTTTTCACGCTGCATTACTCTGTACAGGGTAATCTCTCCCTTCACCACTCTTTAAGGTCTCTTCTCCCCCACAATGCCTTTCTCTGGTTCTCACTTCCTTCTCGGTTTCCCCGGTCTCTCGTTCTTCACAAATAAAACATGCTTCCAGTGTAAGCAGTCTGTATTGGAGCATGTGACATACCTATATGGTAAATGTAAAGTTTGAGGCTCTCGCTTCCAGCCAATCCAGTCCCTTTGCGAGCAGAGCGTCACGTCGAGTCTATACTACCAGTTTTAAAACATAAAATCTGAGTCCTAGAAGCAACATGCTGCTGATAATATCCCAGGGCAGTCTGGAGGGGCTAACCGTGACATGGGCCACATGGCAGCCATGGACGTGTACGTTGTTTGGGTTGCTGTGATTTAGGGTAACGATTCGTAGATCGGACCTTTGCTTTTTCCATTACTGAAAATGATATGACGTGAATTGAAGACTGAAAAAACAAGTCCTACCTTTTCTCGAGCTAACTATTGTAAGAGTAACCGTTTCCTCGTATGCTTTATGTAAAAGAAGTTAAGCACAGACCTGAGGTAATTTACACTTGAAACAAGTATTTTGGTTCAGAACTTCAGAAACGTTGCTAGAGGTGAGTTCATAGAAAGGGCAGGCGTTTTGGGATCACTTACGTAGTAAATAGGCATGCATTTTTGGAGTAGTTATCGGTAGTGAAAATGCAGCAGGTGCAGTAGCACCGCGCCGAGAGGGTCGCGAGGGACCGCAGCACTCAAATTATGGCTTTTACAACCGAACAAGGGGCGCCTGGGGCCTTGATGCCTTCAGGGCCCCCGGGGCCTTGATGCCTTCAGGGCCCACACAGCGCTCTTGCTGCGCCACTGCACTAATGCGTCATGTCTTCTTGGTTTAACACAACACAGGTAGGGTGCTGTGGTAACTTGCGACCCTGCGCACTGCTGTCCTCTTCGCCTCTGAAGCTGTGTGTCGCGGCACTGTGGGCTCCTCGAGGGGCAGCGCTTTCCCTCAGTGACGAAGGGGTCAAAGCCACAGAAGTTGGGTCTCTGTCACAGCATCAAGGCGGAGATGGACGGGGCCGGCCAGGAGTCAACAGAGACTCGCAAGGGTCGGTGGCCGAAGCCAAACGGACTGGCTGGGACGCAATGTGTGTTTCTACCAAACCCAAGTCTTGGGGAGGACAGGGGAGTGAGTACCAAACCGAAGTTCGACCAAGTTATCAAACGCACACAGCTTCAACGGGTTAAAACACTGCACATTACCTACCAGGAGGCTGGGATTAGCTTCTTTGAGGTCTTCCAGGCGCAGCAGGGTCCCTCAGGTACCAGGGCTTAGTTGCTATAGACCCAGTCTGCCGTGACAGTAGTGCCTATCCCTGGTTACCTCCTACAGTCCCGTGTGCCTCGCCCAGCCACAGACCAATGAGAGGAATGGCGAACACCTCACCGGGATCCATAACAAGGGCAAGGGGGCGTGGCCTCTCCGGACTCACGCCGGAGCAAACAGGTGGTACCAGTTACACACGCTCTGTCGCTGGCCTAGCACCCGTGACGTCAGCACTCCCAGTCCCACCCTGGGAAAGAATGCTTGGGCCTGGAATGAGGATTCAGCCACCGGGATGGGTGGCAGTGGATATCAATTACACGACAGGTACTGGTAAAGATAGATCTCCCGCCCTGGACCCACTGGCACTCGTACTGACACGTCACAAGTGCTGGCGACTGGGAAGCACCGGTTTCGTCAGTTGACACTGAGAGAAATTCAAGAAACCCGCATGCCATCATTTTTCCATCTTGCTCCTTTCCGCCTTTTGTGTTTTCCTCTCTCATGTTCTGGAATGAAGCCTGATGATGAAAAATGATTCCAGAACCTTACAAACGAGTGCAAGCGGACTCACCTGCAACCGCCGGCTTTAAATTAGGCACTGACACTAAGCCTAACATTTTGAGACCTGTACATAAGGGCAGCCTCACCCATGAATATTTTACGACATTTAGTTGGTTAAGCTAAATTGTACCTTCAGTCAATAATGAGGCAAGAGCATTTTTCTTGGCTTGCAATTAAAACTATTTCACAAGCAAATTGTCCCGCACAGAAGGAATCAGGGAATTGGCAAAACGGGTGTTGTCTTGAAAAACTTCCAAAACAAGTTAAGTGCATTGGATTCAAATTTATAGAAGCGTTTTTTTAGTTGTCAGTGCATTCATTTTGTTTTTCAAAGATCACTGCGAGTAGCCTAGGAAAAGTGTAAAATCTGCAAAAACATATCCAGTTTGTCAAATATGTTTAAATTGCGCAGTTTGTCACTTGTTTTTCTCATATTGGCGATAAAGATGGCTCTGACCCAACTTCTGGAAATGTGTGTCCTGCCCCATTGCAATGCTAGCCACGTCATAGCACCTTTTTTTAATGTATTTTTTTTACTTTAAGCGGGGGGAGAGGTGGAGGGCGAGAGGGACTGCAAATACATCCACTCAAAGAGTGCATGCCAAAAAGTAAAAAAAAGAGGAGCCTGCCGTGTTAGGACACTGGCCACCAGAAGCAGTACTTGGTCCAGGCTCTAAACCGTATTTCTTCCCGCAATGCAGCTATGTCTTTGTTATGAGGATGAGTTTATTCGCAGTACATCAGAATCTAGCGACAAACTGGAAACAGATCAACAGCTGTGACTTCCAAGCCTTATGGTGCATTTGGTCCGAATTTTTCTTTGATGCAAACATTTAATGCTGGTGCTTGCATCACAACGTATTTAATCATAAGAAATAGGGCGAACTCTGTTGCCATTTGTTTCATTAACTAAATAGACTAGGATCATTATTGAACGTTTGTGTACGCATCACCTTAACAATGTCTGGGTTAGTGCCAAGGGCCTCTGGGCAAGAGGCAGTGTCTCTGTGGGACAAGTGCTCATCCTACCTCCGCCCTGTGTGACCGCCCCAGGCCCGCCAGTGACGGAAGATTGTGTTCACCTATTTAAAGCTGCTCACCTGGCATGCAGAGTCAGCAATGCAGAGCAGCCACGTATGCAGATTGCTTAGGTGTGACATTTCCATGGGTTCAGTGTACTTGGAAGTGACATTCTACAGCCAAACGTGTGATGCTTATCTTTTACTGTATTTAATAAAATGAATGACTTGTTTTGTCAAAGTGCTTTCTCAGTCGCAGGATGAGACCTCTTAGCACTATCAATAGACAAGTCACTATTCCCCGTTGAGGAAGCAACGATTCAATCCAGTTTCTCCAGCTATGCGCACAGAGATAGGCATCTGCAGAGAGATCGTCTCAACCAATTGAGGTTCCACAGCAAAAATGAGTGCATTTCCCACCGATCACTTTCATTTATCTTTCATTTTAGTTGCGTTTTTCTGTATGTAGTTACCTGAAGATGAAAAAACAACAAAAACACAGTTATTCTGTCCTTTGTGCAACGCCTCTGCTCCAAACCCCTTCCCCCCATTGCGCTCAATTTAGTGTTCGGCTGCTGGACTCACCTGTGCCAACCAGAAGTGAATGCCAGAGAAGGCTGAGGCAGCAGAGAGCGCCTTGGAACTGGCCAGGAACATGAAAACAACAAGCGTTGGCATAGCCAATAGGTCTCGCCTTTTGGACTTTATAAGTGTTGAGCCATGCAGCGAGACCAGCGAGAGGATGGCTGATGTTAGTGCATGCTGTCTAAAGGTACCATGGATTATTGATGAGTCCCGCACACTGCATACTCACCCAGGCCAGAGGACTCTGGAGCATTCCCTCAAGGTTGACTGTGGGAGATAGTTTTTAGTGGGCGCTGGATACAGTATGACTCATGGTATTAATGATGAGTGCAGGATGCCATCTTTGGATGCTGGGTGTTGTAAGTAAGTACTGGTGGTGTCTCAAAGTGATGGAATTAGGTGTGCGATGGCTAGTGAGGACCCGGTAAAGGTCTGTGTCATGCAGGATATTGTGAGAGGGTACTGATGGTACATGAAGGTGATGGAGAATAGGAATGGCCAGTTGTTTATGGAGACTAACAACATTACAGGATGATGATGTGCCATCTCCGATGGCGTAGAGTGTTGTGACTCTATGATGAATGCTGTTAGTGATTGGTGCCCTCTAGTGAAGTGTATGTGATGCAGTTTAGTCAGTGGGCTCTGGATACAAGGTGCCTCAAGCGATGCCTGTTTGGTGATGTATTTTGTTGCCAGTGATTGATGACTGCGGAGCATTGTGTTCGGTGGGGGCTGGAGACAGGGTGCTGTTAATGGTGATGCAGCCAGTAGTTTCTGTGAGTTGAAAGTGGGAATGGGCGCTGTCTGTCAGGTTGCTTTCAATCAATTTATTGATCTTTCCTACACTTAACATCTGAGAATTCCTAATGTTACTGGCAGAATTTGAAAACAGCACAACTCAGCTTGGGAAGAAGCATATCAAAGGCAGCAGCAGACCTTAAGGAGGACTTTAGCACCTGCTGTTATCCACCTATACCTGACAGTAGTGTAGATGAAGAGGAAGCAGTATTCCCACCAGGAATCACTTTCACTTTATCAAGGGATCCTGCTTGTGCCAGGCTTGCCACCACCACTGGCACGATTATGAGTGGAAGAATATTAGGGCCGGACTGGCCGCAGCGGGCACCGGGCAATCCCCCAGTGGGCCCCACAGGTGGGAGCCGGTTTTGGGCCCCTGGGGGCCGTTTTCGTTACAGGGCCGTTATTGCAGCATATCGGCCCTGTAACAAAATCGGCTGAAAACTGGCCCTGGCAATGAGCTCGGCCGCACCCCCAACCCCCGAGGGTGGGGGGGGGGGCGGGGGCGTCCGAGATTTTTGCCAGGGCCGGTTTTGCTTCCCAGTCCGGCCGTGAAGACTATGTAATGCATGCTGCTGTATCCCAGTGGGTAACACAGAGCCATGTCTCCTAAAACTTGCTTGAAATGTCTAACACACTCCAATTTATAACAAAGTATAACCAAACGCAAACCTGCATTGAGGGTCCCAAACTTTTTTTTCGCCTGTGTAGCGTGTGACTCCTCATACTGCATCTGCTTTAGGCTGGTACAACTCTCATCCCATCTCATTTTAGGTCCAAACCTTAGGCTTTTTCCACTTACTCTTTGTCCAGAAATACGCCATCATGCATTGTGGTATATACAAATGCAGATTGATGAATGGCGAGTTTGCAGTTTGTAAACTCTTGACCTGCGCAATTCAATGTACACACTATAAAGAGGCTTTTAAAATGTAGCTTATAATTAAACTTCGGGATGAAAGCAAGCGCTGTGCATTCGTATTGCAGAAACAATGATTTTGGGGAAGAGAGCTGCCGACTATGAAACTACAGAATCGGGCTCGAGCCCCGGCTCATTATCCTGTGATTCTGGGCAAATTACGTAATCTCCTTGTACATAAAAAAAAAAAAAAATCTGAACTTGTGTAATTTATATTGTGGGGCTCATGTAAAGCTGCACGTTGTTTTATATGTAGCTATTCGACAGTGAAAAGGCAAAAAACGTACAGAATATTTTGGGGTTTTTTGCCACACTTTTGACCCCCGGCCCCAAGCTCACTGGCCCCACCTCCCCTCAATGCAGCATCACAGTTCCTATACTTTTTTAATGCACTTTAACCACTGGTAGGTCCTATAGCTTTACAGCAGTGCCTATGATTTTACTCATCACCTTAATATTGACACATCAGCTGCTGTGGGCAAACCCCTAGTTAGCTATTCGAGCTGCTCCTTTGTTACTCAAATCTTGGTAGCAGCTAAAACAGCAGAGCTCGATTTACATAGATCTAACAGCCGAGACAACAAAAACACTCCTTGTATTAATTATTAATGGTCACGGTCAGCCTCAGCACACAAAACCTTTTCTTTCCAAATCACAAAGAAGGAATGGCGTTGTAATGCTTGGTGCAAGGCATTGTTACGGTGCGGAAATGACTTGGTAAGGATTTTATTTCCTGAAAATCAGGAGGCTAGTGGTAGGGTGTCACCAGTGGCGTAACGAAACTTGAGGGGGCCCCCCTGGAAAGCACATGGGGGGGCCCCCCTCCCGCGGCGGCCCAGCCCACCACCTACCACGTTGCCCTACCACGGGTCAAAATTCAGGACAGGAGGTCAAAATTCAGGACATAACTTCGGGACAAAAGGTAAGTTTTACAGACACATCAGAGGAGGTCGTGCAATAGTATATAACTAAGCACATCCATATCCAAACATATTCAACCATTTGCAAACCTATCCATTATGTATCCTTTCACTCATCTATCCATTATCCATCCATCCTTTCATCCTATCCGTCTGTACACTCATCCATCCACTCTTCCACCCATCCATCCATCCATCCATTCACTCATCCATCCAGCCATTTACCCTTTCACCCATCCAGCCACCCTTTCACTTACTCATACATCCACCCAGTCCCTCATCCTTCCACCCATTCACCCTTTCAGTCATCCATCCATCCTCCCTTTCTCTCTCCATCGACACTTTCACTTAGCCATCCTTCCTTCCACCCATCCACCCACCCATTCATCTACTCATCTACTCAAGAATCCCTCCACTGACCCTATCACTCATCCATCCTTTCTCTCATCCATCTATCCTTTCACTCCTTCACTCATCTATCCATCCTTTTGTCCATCTACCATTTCTTTCACTCACTCATCCATCCTTACATCCACCCTTTCACTCATCCTTCCATCCATTCACCCTTTCACTTAACAATTCATCAATCCATCATTTCACTCATCCATCCACCCTCTCACTCGCTCATCATCCACCCTTTCACTCATCCATCCATCCTTTCACTCATCCATCCACCCTTTCACCCATCCATCTACCCTTCCACCCATACATCCATCTGTTTACCTTTTCTCTCGTCCATCCTTCCACATGCATGATGCACAGTGCCAGGCCATGATGTGACAGTGACATGGTGTTGTTTCTGGGGCTTTAAGCGGGATGAAAAATATGGGGGGTCTCTCCAAAGTGTGTGTTCGATGTAATTACGGACGTGGTTAATAACACCTAAGCTAAGAATCTGTGCTTAGTATAGTGTACCGCCCACCTCCCCTGGGGCTCTGCACCCAGCACAGACACTGCCCACCTCCCCTGGTGCTCTGCACCCAGCACAGACACTGCCCACCTCCCCTGGGGCTCTGCACCCAGCACAGAGACTGCTCACCTCCCCTGGGGCTCTGCAGGCAACACAGACACTGCCCACCTCCCCTGGAGCTCTGCACCCAGCACAGACACTGCCCACCTTCCCTGCAGTTCTGTACCCAGCACATACACTGCCCACCTCCCCTGGGGCTCTGCACCCAGCACAGACACTGCCCACCTCCCCTGGGACTCTGCAGGCAACACAGACACTGCCCACCTCCCCTGGGGCTCTGCAGGCAACACAGACACTGACCACCTCCCCTGGGGCTCTGCACCCAGCACAGACACTGCCCACCTCCCCTGAGGCTCTGCAGGCAACACAGACTCTGCCCACCTCCCCTGGGGCTCTGCAGGCTACACAGTCACTGTCCACCTCCCCTGGGTCTCTGCAGGCAACACAGACACTGCCCACCTCCCCTGCGGCTCTGCACCCAGGACAGACACTGCCCATCTCCCCAGGGGCTCTGCACCCAGCACAGACACTGCCCACCTTCCCTGGGGCTCTGTAGGCAACACAGACACTGCCCACCTCCCCTGAGGCTCTGCACCCAGCACAGACACTGCCCACCTCGACTGGGGCTCTGCACCCAGCACAGACACTGCCCACCTCCCCTGGGCCTCTGCACCCAGCACAGACACTGCCCACCTGCCCTGCTGCAATGGAGCCCACCCAGAGTCTGCCCACCTCTCCTTGGCTCTGCAGCCAGCGCAGATAGGGCCAGATCACCACATACTGCTGTGTGTGAGGGGCCCTTGGTTCTGAAGCAAAGAGCTTCACCATCACCACTGACCCCCCACGGCATCCATGCCACCTGTCCATAAGGGGCGGATTCAGTGTCTGCCCTTTCACCCCACGCCCTGGCCGAGCCCACGGTACACTCTGCTCTTGAGAAGCATCATTAACTGTGACGGACCCACCAGTTTAAACACTGTGCCTCTCCACCCTAAGTGGTCTTTCTTTAGTCTTTGAATAAATGTTGCGCGTGCCCCGTTGCGCTGGCTGCATCGACGAAGTCGTTGTCACGAGTACTCCTCCTTTCACTTATTAAATGTGTGAAATATACTTAAGACCCAAATTAGTTTACTTTCAACGTGGAACCCATGGACAGGATGTACTGCCCTGCAATATTTCAGTTTTGAAAGTTACCATAGCGAAGTGGTTCTTTTCTGAGAACCTTTCCCGACTGTGCGCGTGTCACAGGCACAGCAGCACACACTGCACTCTCCCACACGGAGACAAATAGCTGCAAAGACTGGAGCCTTCTGGTAGCAGTCGAATGATGGGGTGATCAAGGGAGGCTAAGAAGCCAAAGAACAGACAGGGAGGGGAGGCTGAGCAGCATGAGACACACTATGTTTGTTTTACTTTTATTGCTGGCCGGCCCCACCATGATGCCCTCCGTGATTCCAATCCAAATTATCTCATAATTCTGATTACCACCCCGCCACCCACTGAGACTCCGACGATCCTCGCCACCACCCACGGACACTCCCCTGCTGCTACTTGGCTCGGCCTCAGGTGCAGACTCACCTGACCTGAGGGCTGGGTCTGGCCTGCAGCTTCAGAGTTAGGCGCGAGCGGGACGGGCAGGCAGCAGAAGGCAGGGGCAGGCAGAGCAAGGCTAGCCAGGCACGGGCCGGGGGGCTAGTAATACATTAATTTAAATTATGGCCTGGTGACAGACTTCGGACAGTGAGTCCTGCGTAGGAGCGTGGCTGGGTCTTCTTGGGAATGGATGCCACACCTCAGACTCACACGCACTTTTAATTGCGCGCGCTCAATGCGCATGTCAGGACAAATTCAAATCAGGGCATTGGTCACCAGCCCTGCCCCACCCTGAAGAACGCGCATAAGTGTTCCGGAAGCTACGGCCTGCTGCGCGCCGTGCGCACCCACCCTGACTCACCATTACCATTTAATATAAAGAGCCTCAGAGCCCCGGCCGGGGCCGGGCACCATTTATTAAGACACTCAGGGGCCCCGGCAGGGGCTGGTCACCATTTATTAAGACCCTCAGAGGCCCCGCGTGTGTGCAGCAGTTGTTGTTGCGCTCCATTTAATTCATGCAGACCGGGGCAAGCCTCTGCACACACACCATTTAATTAGAGATTAGCTACTGAGGCGCGCCTCCCGGCATTGCGGCAGTGCTAATGTTGTAAAATATTAAGTGCAGGTGCTCAAAAATATTTTTAGGAGGAGACACCCACTTCCCCCAGCTCTACCTACTTTCTCCACTGACTGACGAAGTACAACACTTTCCCAACTAGACAAAACTATGTTGAACAGCACAGTGACAGACATCACAGACTCTTTCAGAGCTGGTATTAGCACATGTGATGCCCAATGCAACAAACATTTTGGAGAATACCCCCTCACCACTCCAATGACCTCCTTCTCCATGGATTCTGTTACTACCACTCTCCAACTGTGCCCCTTATCTCTCCATAGTTCCTCTCGCACAAACATTTCACTTGATTTTAGAGTGCTGCTCATACCAGTGCAGGGTGTCAGAGCACTTTATACCACTGACACATTGAAGAGAGACAATGAATCACCCTAGGAAATGTTAAATAAACAATAAGGATTACAAGGTGTATGTAGGAGAGTAGGGTCTGCTATCCTATGGTCACCCCAAATTTTTGCTTTTTGCTTCACTGGTTTTTGACATATTGTGGCTGTGGGCCTGCCAATCAGACCCCCAGCCTGCTGTTCTCTCTACTAAATTCACACTATGCACCCTAGGTGCATAACCAATTGGAAGTGGATCACCCTGTGAGCCCCTGTACCAGTGTACACTAGGTACCCAGGGCATTGGTGTATCTAAGGCCTACCAGGGGCTGAAGCATGTATTATGCCACCCCTGGACTGGCCTAACAAATTTGACACAACTGGCTGATCACTCAGCTGGGGTAAGTTGGTGTAACCACCTCTTACTTAGGTGTAGTATACCTATACCTAACCTTAAATGGGACACATGGTAACCTATAAGTCACTCCTATGGCAGGCCTTAACAATCCTGAAGGCAGAGTGCTTGGTTCCATGTGAGATGGTGCTCTGGCATGAGCTGAGCCTGTCTGCAGTGGTCGGAACCACTTCCTTCTACTGTTTCCAGATATCGTCATACCATATACTCTTAAGTGCATTATGAACCTCGCGGTTAAATGCTAACTTTGGTTTGGCTTTATCAAAACATGTCGAGTAAGGTGTCATACGAATTGGAATACTAACCCCTCGCCAATTCTGGCGACGGGGTTAGCATTCCACCCTTCTAGAGGGACACGACATGTACAGTACCTGAAACCCGGGTAAAATCAGACATAGCCTCAGCTCCACAAAATGGATGCTGCCACCACAGACACAAGTCTGCCCTCCTGCTGCTGGGAGTCCTTCCAGCTTGGGAGGTGTGGACAAAGGGTTTCCTGCCAGGGGAGGTGCGTGCACCACCCCAGACAGGATTTTGTGTATTGGTCAGGTAGGGCTTGAAAGAAACCAGACATGCCTGAGGCTCACAAGGAGCCTCGGTGCATATGCCAGTCCAAACCGGTCCTGGGGCACACCAGTCCCGGGCCTGGGGCGAGCTGGACAAAGGATTGGGGGTGTAACCACCCCCCTTCCTGGTCCCACCCTTAGGGAGGGACCTAGCAGGTAGTCCGGCCCCTAGAATCCGCTTAAAGGTAGGAGCTGTGTCCTAAGACTTCAGACATCCTGGAATCAACTTGAAACTAAGAAGAAGACGGGAACTTCGACGCTCTGCTGCACAGAGGACTGAAGCCAATCTGCCCTGTGGTCAGGGAGTGACCACCTTGCTAACGCAAGCACCATCCAGCGAATCAACGTCTGCTTTGCCGCCGCCTCCCGCCGGAGCCCGAGCCCAGAGACTGACAAGACCTGGACCTCCAGACCTCTCACCACTCGATCCACAGTCCCTGAAAAGAAGAGACCCGTGGAGGCACCGAGACACGTGGAGCCAGCCATCTTGAAAAGACCACGACAAGCTGCAAGCGCAACAACCGAGGCCCCCTCCAAGTTGTGCTTTGGGATCTGAGAAGCCCAACACCCGAGCAGCATCTGCACCAAAGGTGAGCCCTCCAGCATCTCCACGATCTGCGTGGGGCCCTTCTGCATTTTGCCACTCGACGCGCCTAACCGGTTGCTGGCCCGCTGGCTAGTGGCCATCTTGGCGACGAACTTCAAGAAATACACCGCTGGTCTGGTTGCTCCAGACTGGCCCTTGCTCCCCTCCAAAGGAAGCAGTCCCTCTGACCTTGCTGGTCAGGACCATCAGCTTATTTTGTTTTCCACAACAATTGCTTTTGCCAAGGCTTGTTTGCTTCGACCAAGTTGCCGACACCGCCGACAGCGAGAGCCTGCGTGGGACAGCTCGTGAACCAACTCCTGGACATCGTCGACCTCCAGGGACCACGTGGCTGCAGAGACAAGCTACACCTTTCTTCCTGTTTGCACCCGACATCGCCTGGTACCCACCTGGTGCCACGCCGGTCACTGGCTAGTGACTGTGAACACTGTCCCCTCTGCTTACAGGTCTTCAACAACTCTGATCCACTCTTGGATCCACCGCATCTCTCCCGGACCGACCGCCTGCAGCATCTTTGTCTTCAGGCTCCATTGAACAGATAGAAGAAACCCGACGCACTTCGACACCTACGCACCCGCTTCCTGTGGGTGAGGTAAAGCTGGCACTCCGGTGCCCAAGTGTAGAGTATCATCTCTAGTGTCTGTGTTTCCAATCTTAAGTTCCTAGTCCATCCGGAAGATCCCTTTTGCAGTAACTTTTTACGCACCCATTGAAACCTATGGGAGCACGCGTGTGACTATTTGCTCTGCACACGCAACCCGTGGACCTCCTGGTCACTAACTGAAGTTAGCTCCTTGTAGGCCCAGCGATTCTAGAGGCCCTAGGCCTTTTCCCTTTTCTGTTCGTGGTACTTATACCACTATTTTAGTATATGGTTTGAGTGGCCACCAGGGCCTATCCATATAAAGTGCAACTTCTGTGTATTCTACTGTAATCTTGTTTGACGATTTGTGCTCCTGTGCTCATAAAGAGACTAGGGGTTACTTTGAGAAATAAATACATATATATTTTGAATATATATCTGTGTGGTGTCCTTTCATTGGTATAAAAGGGGGTTACATTTGGTAAAACAGCCTGCTTAACACGTTTCACGAGTTTAGCCTCAAAGACTGCTTAGCCTACGCTACCACTAGGGCAGCTAGTCCGAAAAGGTTGACTTACAACCACACCATAAGGGTTGCTTGGCATGGTACAAGGTGGTCACTTTAACTAGTGAACATCATATACCAGGCCAACTTCTCACATTGGTGAGCAGCGGTTGGATTTGAGCTTGCTATGTTTTACCATTGTAATCTCTTGGTTACCAATTGAAAGATCACATAGGTACCTGTAGGTACATATAAAAACAAGATTAGATATACTTAAGTTCTACTGAACTTAGTTGTTGTAGAGCAAAGGGAGTAGCACACCCTGACTACAACTACTAGATAGGTTTAGTAGGTAAACCCAAGTGTAGGTAGATTGCAACACATCCACCCACACTTAAGAGCAATGGCTGGGGCAGAGGGGTCCACTGTACCCATCTCTGTTGAGAGTGACCCCAAGAGGGCACCATCCATCTTTGCTACCCTAAACCAGAATGAGCTCAGGCATTTGGCAACTCTTAGAGACCTTAAAAAGCCCAAGAACCCTACCTCTGCTGAGCTCAGAGAACTCTTACAGAATGATGAAAATCAGAAAGAGCTCGAGAAAGCTTCCCAGTTAGCCCCCTCAGGGACAGGAACAGGAGGCCCCCCTTCTGAAGATGCTACTGAGGTACCCCTTCCCAATAGTCACCCCTTAGATGGGAATCATACCACAGAGGATGAGAGTGAGAAGGGTACTGATACAGAAAGTAGTGAGGATGAAGGGAGAACTAGCCCAGTGCCAAGTGTTATACGTGGCCCAGCTAACTTAAGGCTATTGGGGACTGAGAATGGGATCATCCCATTGGATCTCCCCAGTGGACTTAACACAGGGCTTGGGAGGCACAGGAATCGCTCAGGTGAATCTAATGCTTCTCATGGCTCTAGAGGCTCTCAAGGTCACTCCAGGAGAAGGATGACCACCCCTCGGAGGAGGGAACATGAGGCCAGAATGCAGGAAGCCCAGCTGAGGATCAGGAAACAGGAGCTAGAGGTAACCCTGATGGAAGAGAAACTGAACAAGGCTAGGCAACCTAGAGAGAGTGGGTCTATACCCACTGGTGGCAGCATTGTCCCTAAGGACAAAGATAGGGTCTTTGACAATAGGAACCTGTCTAAGGTTGTGCCCCCCTACAAAAGTGGGGATGACATCCACAAATGGATGACTGCTCTTGAGAGAGCCTGCAAAGTGCAGCAGGTTCCTGAAGACCAGTGGGCAGCAATCCTCTGGCTCTCCTTTGAAGGAAGAGGCAGAGACAGACTCCTCACTACTAGAGAAGAGGATGTCAGAAATTACAGAGTCCTGAAAAGTGTCCTAGTTGATGGGTTAGGCTTAACCACTGAACAGTACAGGTTAATGTTCAGAGACACCCAAAAGACACAGACTCAGGACTGGTCTGAATACATTGAATGTGCCACTAAGGCTTTGGAGGGTTGGTTGCTGGGAAGTAAGGTATCTGATTATACAGGATTGTACAATTTGATGATGAGGGAACAGATTTTAAATAACTGTCAAAACCAGCAACTGCATCAACACTTGGTTGACTCTGATCTGACCTCTCCCCAAGAATTGGGAAAGAAGGCAGACAAATGGGTCAGAACCAGGGTTAAGCAAAAGAACCAGAACCAGGGCCAAGGGGGTGATCAGAAGAAAACAGACCAAAAGGGTGGAGATCAGAAATCTAAAGACCAGAAGTCTTCAACAGGGCCCCAAACTACTGCTAAGGAGGGTGGGTCCCCACAACAATCTAAAGGAAAGAAGAAAGAAGGTCAAAAGAAACCCTGGTGCAATCATTGCAAGAATACAACTCACTGGACTAGTGATTGTAAAAAGGGTGGAGCCCCCAACACTGTTGCCCCTAAGGCACCTGCTCCCAGTACTACTGTTAGCAGTGTTGGTCCCCAGACAAAGGGTGTAGTGGGAATCACTATGGGAACTGAAGGAGATTCTGACTTAGACAGAACCCTGACACAGGCAGTCCTGATCTGTGATGGGGACATAGATTTGTCCCTGACTGTGAGCCCCAGTAACCTGGGCAAGTACAGACAGACTCCTTTAATTAATGAAAACGTGGCTCAAGCCTACAGGGACACATGTGCCAGTGTCACTATGGTGACACCAGGCTTTGTGGACCCTGGACAGTACATACCAGGTGAGAACTACCTGGTGACCAATGCCAGCAATGCCACTACTTCACATAGTGTGGCAGTTGTTAACTTCTCATGGGGAGGGGTAACTGGCCTCAAAAGGGTTGTGGTTAGTGCAGACCTCCCAGTAGAATGTTTGTTGGGCAATGACCTAGAGAGTTCTCTATGGTCTGAAGTGGAGTACAGGACACATGCAGAGATGTTAGGTATATCACCACATGTCCTTGCTGTGACCAGGTCACAGGCCAAAAAGTGCCTTACTGAACCTCAGGTCATGGATCCTGGAACAATGGACCAAGCACCTACCAAGAAGAAGAACAGGAGGGTCAAGGCTGTGCCTTCCCCCCTGCCTCAGAGTGATGATCAACCTTCCCAGGAAGCTGATCTAGAGGACCCTGAAGGAACTGTCCCTGAAGAGCTTGAACCTGATCAGGTTGAGTTTCTGGGGACAGGGGGACCTTCAAGGGCTGACTTGAGGCAGGCTCAGTTATCCTGTCCCTCTCTTGAACCCCTCAGACAGCTGGCTGCTGCTGAGGCTGCTGGGAATGCTCAAGGTACCCATAAAGTGTATTGGGGTGAAGGGCTCCTTTATTCAGAGGCTAGAGACCCCAAGCCTGGTGCCACCAGGAGGTTGGTCATACCTCTGCAATTTAGGGGCTTCCTTCTTACCTTGGCCCATGATATTCCTTTAGCAGGACACTTAGGCCAGAACAAGACTTGGGACAGACTTGTCCCTCACTTTCACTGGCCTCACATGAATGAAGATACCAAGGAGTTTTGTCGCTCCTGTGTGGCCTGCCAATCCAGTGGCAAATCAGGTGGCACAACAAAGGCCCCCCTAATACCACTACCTGTGGTGGGGGTCCCCTTTGAAAGAGTGGGAATAGATATAGTGGGTCCCATGGATCCTCACACTGCATCTGGGCACAGATTTATACTGGTGGTAGTGGATCATGCCACCAGGTATCCAGAGGCAATTCCCCTTAGGACCACTACAGCACCTGTTGTGGCCAGGGCCCTGCTGGGAGTATTCTCCAGAGTGGGGTTTCCTAAGGAGGTAGTTTCTGACAGAGGTACCAACTTCATGTCAGGATACTTGACAGCTATGTGGAAGGAATGTGGTGTCAACTACAAGTTCACCACCCCTTATCACCCACAATGCAATGGGCTTGTTGAGAGATTCAACAAGACCCTAAAGGGTATGATCAAAGGATTACCTGAAAAGCTCAGGCGAAGATGGGACATCCTTCTACCCTGCCTTCTGTTTGCTTACAGAGAGGTCCCACAAAAGGGGGTTGGCTACAGCCCCTTTGAATTGTTGTTTGGGCACGCTGTAAGAGGCAAACTGTGTTTAGTGAAGGAAGGATGGGAGTTACCTCTCAAAAAGCCTAAACAAGACATAGTGGACTATGTACTTGGTCTCCGCTCCAGGATGGCTGAGTATATGGAGAAGGCATCCAAAAACCTTGAGGCAAGCCAGGCCTTACAGAAAGCTTGGCATGACCAAAAGGCTGTCTTGGTTGAGTTTCAGCCAGGACAGAAGGTATGGGTGTTGGAGCCAGTGGCCCCAGCAGCACTCCAAGACAAATGTTCTGGACCCCATACAATCCTGGAAAAGAAGGGAGAGGTCACCTACTTGGTGGACCTAGGAACTCCCAGGAGTCCCCACAGGGTACTCCATGTTAACAGGTTAAAAGCATATGTTGACAGGGCAGACATGGGCTTGCTCATGGCTACAGATGAGGGACAGGAGGAAGAGAGTGACCCTCTCCCAGACCTGTTGTCTCAGAACCCTGAAGATGGCTCAGTTGAAGGAGTGACCCTTGGAGGCAACCTCACTGCCCATCAGCAGACTGAATGTAGACAAGTTCTACAATCATTTCAACATCTGTTTTCCCTAATACCTAGCCAAACTGACTGGTGTACCCATGTGGTGGACACTGGTGACAGTCTGCCTGTAAAGAACAAGCTCTACAGACAACCTGACCACGTCAGGGACTGTATAAAGGCTGAGGTACACAAAATGCTGGAATTAGGTGTCATTGAACCCTCAGAGAGCCCCTGGGCTAGCCCAGTGGTCCTGGTCCCCAAACCTCACACCAAAGATGGCAAGAGAGAGATGAGGTTCTGTGTGGATTACAGAGGACTCAATGCTGTCACCAGGACAGATGCACACCCTATTCCAAGGGCAGATGAGCTCATAGACAAACTAGCTTCTGCAAAGTTTTTGAGCACATTTGGCTTGACAGCTGGCTATTGGCAAATCAGATTAGCTGAGGAGTCTAAGGCCAAAACAGCATTCTCAACCCCAGGTGGGCATTATCAGTTTGTGGTGATGCCCTTTGGTCTGAAGAATGCACCTGCCACCTTCCAAAGGTTGGTGAATCAAGTCCTTACTGGGTTGGATGACTTTTGTGCAGCATATCTTGATGACATTGCTGTCTTTAGCTCCACCTGGGAGGATCACCTGATCCACCTGAAGAAGGCTCTTGAGGCTCTGCAAAGGGCAGGCCTCACTATCAAGGCTACTAAGTGCCAGATAGGGCAGAGTAAGGTTGTGTATTTGGGCCACCTTGTAGGTGGAGGCCAAGTTCAACCACTGGAGAGTAAGATACAATCCATCAAGGACTGGTCTCCTCCAACCACCCAGACTCAAGTTCGAGCTTTCTTGGGCTTGACTGGGTACTACAGGAAGTTTGTTAAGAACTATGGGTCCATTGTGACTCCTCTTAATGATCTGACATCCAAGAAGATGCCCAAAAAGGTTCAGTGGACAGTAAGCTGTCAAAAGGCATTTGATGACCTGAAGGAGGCCATGTGCTCTGCACCTATCCTGAAAAGTCCTGACTACTCCAAAGAGTTTATTGTCCAAACAGATGCTTCTGAGTTGGGTGTGGGAGCTGTGCTGTCACAACTTAATGTAGATGGTCAAGACCAACCCATTGCTTTTATTAGCAGAAGGTTGACCCCCAGAGAGAAGAATTGGTCAGCTATTGAGAGGGAGGCCTTTGCTGTGGTGTGGGCCCTGAAGAAGCTGAGGCCATACTTGTTTGGCACTCACTTCAAGATTCAGACCGACCATAAGCCCCTCTTGTGGCTAAATCAGATGAAGGGTGAAAACCCCAAACTGCTTAGGTGGTCCATTTCCCTACAGGGGATGGACTTTACAGTGGAGCACCGGCCAGGTACTGACCATGGGAATGCAGATGGTCTCTCCAGGTTCTTCCACTTAGGACATGAAGACGAGACTGGTCAAGGCTAGTTTAATGTCCCTGCGTTTGGGGGGGGGGGGTTGTGTAGGAGAGTAGGGTCTGCTATCCTATGGTCACCCCAAATTTTTGCTTTTTGCTTCACTGGTTTTTGACATATTGAGGCTGTGGGCCTGCCAATCAGACCCCCAGCCTGCTGTTCTCTCTACTAAATTCACACTATGCACCCTAGGTGCATAACCAATTGGAAGTGGATCACCCTGTGAGCCCCTGTACCAGTGTACACTAGGTACCCAGGGCATTGGTGTATCTAAGGCCTACCAGGGGCTGAAGCATGTATTATGCCACCCCTGGACTGGCCTAACAAATTTGATACAACTGGCTGATCACTCAGCTGGGGTAAGTTGGTGTAACCACCTCTTACTTAGGTGTAGTATACCTATACCTAACCTTAAATGGGACACATGGTAACCTATAAGTCACTCCTATGGCAGGCCTTAACAATCCTGAAGGCAGAGTGCTTGGTTCCATGTGAGATGGTGCTCTGGCATGAGCTGAGCCTATCTGCAGTGGTCGGAACCACTTCCTTCTACTGTTTCCAGATATCGTCATACCATATACTCTTAAGTGCATTATGAACCTCGCGGTTAAATGCTAACTTTGGTTTGGCTTTATCAAAACATGTCGAGTAAGGTGTCATACGAATTGGAATACTAACCCCTCGCCAATTCTGGCGACGGGGTTAGCATTCCACCCTTCTAGAGGGTCACGACATGTACAGTACCTGAAACCCGGGTAAAATCAGACATAGCCTCAGCTCCACAAAATGGATGCTGCCACCACAGACACAAGTCTGCCCTCCTGCTGCTGGGAGTCCTTCCAGCTTGGGAGGTGTGGACAAAGGGTTTCCTGCCAGGGGAGGTGCGTGCACCACCCCAGACAGGATTTTGTGTATTGGTCAGGTAGGGCTTGAAAGAAACCAGACATGCCTGAGGCTCACAAGGAGCCTTGGTGCATATGCCAGTCCAAACCGGTCCTGGGGCACACCAGTCCCGGGCCTGGGGCGAGCTGGACAAAGGATTGGGGGTGTAACCACCCCCCTTCCTGGTCCCACCCTTAGGGAGGGACCTAGCAGGTAGTCCGGCCCCTAGAATCCGCTTAAAGGTAGGAGCTGTGTCCTAAGACTTCAGACATCCTGGAATCAACTTGAAACTAAGAAGAAGACGGGAACTTCGACGCTCTGCCGCACAGAGGACTGAAGCCAATCTCCCCTGTGGTCAGGGAGTGACCACCTTGCTAACGCAAGCACCATCCAGCGAATCAACGTCTGCTTTGCCGCCGCCTCCCGCCGGAGCCCGAGCCCAGAGACTGACAAGACCTGGACCTCCAGACCTCTCACCGCCCGATCCACAGTCCCTGAAAAGAAGAGACCCGTGGAGGCACCGAGACACGTGGAGCCAGCCATCTTGAAAAGACCACGACAAGCTGCAAGCGCAACAACCGAGGCCCCCTCCAAGTTGTGCTTTGGGATCTGAGAAGCCCAACACCCGAGCAGCATCTGCACCAAAGGTGAGCCCTCCAGCATCTCCACGATCTGCGTGGGGCCCTTCTGCATTTTGCCACTCGACGCGCCTAACCGGTTGCTGGCCCGCTGGCTAGTGGCCATCTTGGCGACGAACTTCAAGAAATACACCGCTGGTCTGGTTGCTCCAAACTGGCCCTTGCTCCCCTCCAAAGGAAGCAGTCCCTCTGACCTTGCTGGTCAGGACCATCAGCTTATTTCGTTTTCCACAACAATTGCTTTTGCCAAGGCTTGTTTGCTTCGACCAAGTTGCCGACACCGCCGACAGCGAGAGCCTGCGTGGGACAGCTTGTGAAACGACTCCTGGACGTCGTCGACCTCCAGGGACCACGTGGCTGCAGAGACAAGCTACACCTTTCTTCCTGTTTGCACCCGACATCGCCTGGTACCCACCTGGTGCCACGCCGGTCACTGGCTAGTGACTGTGAACACTGTCCCCTCTGCTTACAGGTCTTCAACAACTCCGATCCACTCTTGGATCCACCGCATCTCTCCCGGACCGACCGCCTGCAGCATCTTTGTCTTCAGGCTCCATTGAACAGATAGAAGAAACCCGACGCACTTCGACACCTACGCACCCGCTTCCTGTGGGTGAGGTAAAGCTGGCACTCCGGTGCCCAAGTGTAGAGTATCATCTCTAGTGTCTGTGTTTCCAATCTTAAGTTCCTAGTCCATCCGGAAGATCCCTTTTGCAGTAACTTTGTACTTTTTACGCACCCATTGAAACCTATGGGAGCACGCGTGTGACTATTTGCTCTGCACACGCAACCCGTGGACCTCCTGGTCACTAACTGAAGTTAGCTCCTTGTAGGCCCAGCGATTCTAGAGGCCCTAGGCCTTTTCCCTTTTCTGTTCGTGGTACTTATACCACTATTTTAGTATATGGTTTGAGTGGCCACCAGGGCCTATCCATATAAAGTGCAACTTCTGTGTATTCTACTGTAATCTTGTTTGACGATTTGTGCTCCTGTGATCATAAAGAGACTAGGGGTTACTTTGAGAAATAAATACATATATATTTTGAATATATATCTGTGTGGTGTCCTTTCATTGGTATAAAAGGGGGTTACATTTGGTAAAACAGCCTGCTTAACACGTTTCACGAGTTTAGCCTCAAAGACTGCTTAGCCTACGCTACCACTAGGGCAGCTAGTCCGAAAAGGTTGACTTACAACCACACCATAAGGGTTGCTTGGCATGGTACAAGGTGGTCACTTTAACTAGTGAACATCATATACCAGGCCAACTTCTCACATTGGTGAGTAGCGGTTGGATTTGAGCTTGCTGTGTTTTACCATTGTAATCTCTTGGTTACCAATTGAAAGATCACATAGGTACCTGTAGGTACATATAAAAACAAGATTAGATATACTTATGTTCTACTGAACTTAGTTGTTGTAGAGCAAAGGGAGTAGCACACCCTGACTACAACTACTAGATAGGTTTAGTAGGTAAACCCAAGTGTAGGTAGATTGCAACACATCCACCCACACTTAAGAGCAATGGCTGGGGCAGAGGGGTCCACTGTACCCATCTCTGTTGAGAGTGACCCCAAGAGGGCACCATCCATCTTTGCTACCCTAAACCAGAATGAGCTCAGGCATTTGGCAACTCTTAGAGGCCTTAAACAGCCCAAGAACCCTACCTCTGCTGAGCTCAGAGAACTCTTACAGAATGATGAAAATCAGAAAGAGCTCGAGAAAGCTTCCCAGTTAGCCCCCTCAGGGACAGGAACAGGAGGCCCCCCTTCTGAAGATGCTACTGAGGTACCCCTTCCCAATAGTCACCCCTTAGATGGGAATCATACCACAGAGGATGAGAGTGAGAAGGGTACTGATACAGAAAGTAGTGAGGATGAAGGGAGAACTAGCCCAGTGCCAAGTTTTATACGTGGCCCAGCTAACTTAAGGCTATTGGGGACTGAGAATGGGATCATCCCATTGGATCTCCCCAGTGGACTTAACACAGGGCTTGGGAGGCAAAGGAATCGCTCAGGTGAATCTAATGCTTCTCATGGCTCTAGAGGCTCTCAAGATCACTCCAGGAGAAGGTTGACCACCCCTCGGAGGAGGGAACATGAGGCCAGAATGCAGGAAGCCCAGCTGAGGATCAGGAAACAGGAGCTAGAGGTAGCCCTGATGGAAGAGAAACTGAACAAGGCTAGGCAACCTAGAGAGAGTGGGTCTATACCCACTGGTGGCAGCATTGTCCCTAAGGACAAAGATAGGGTCTTTGACAATAGGAACCTGTCTAAGGTTGTGCCCCCCTACAAAAGTGGGGATGACATCCACAAATGGATGACTGCTCTTGAGAGAGCCTGCAAAGTGCAGCAGGTTCCTGAAGACCAGTGGGCAGCAATCCTCTGGCTCTCCTTTGAAGGAAGAGGCAGAGACAGACTCCTCACTACTAGAGAAGAGGATGTCAGAAATTACAGAGTCCTGAAAAGTGTCCTAGTTGATGGGTTAGGCTTAACCACTGAACAGTACAGGTTAATGTTCAGAGACACCCAAAAGACACAGACTCAGGACTGGTCTGAATACATTGAATGTGCCACTAAGGCTTTGGAGGGTTGGTTGCTGGGAAGTAAGGTATCTGATTATACAGGATTGTACAATTTGATGATGAGGGAACAGATTTTAAATAACTGTCAAAACCAGCAACTGCATCAACACTTGGTTGACTCTGATCTGACCTCTCCCCAAGAATTGGGAAAGAAGGCAGACAAATGGGTCAGAACCAGAGTTAAGCAAAAGAACCAGAACCAGGGCCAAGGGGGTGATCAGAAGAAAACAGACCAAAAGGGTGGAGATCAGAAATCTAAAGACCAGAAGTCTTCAACAGGGCCCCAAACTACTGCTAAGGAGGGTGGGTCCCCACAACAATCTAAAGGAAAGAAGAAAGAAGGTCAAAAGAAACCCTGGTGCAATCATTGCAAGAATACAACTCACTGGACTAGTGATTGTAAAAAGGGTGGAGCCCCCAACACTGTTGCCCCTAAGGCACCTGCTCCCAGTACTACTGTTAGCAGTGTTGGTCCCCAGACAAAGGGTGTAGTGGGAATCACTATGGGAACTGAAGGAGATTCTGACTTAGACAGAACCCTGACACAGGCAGTCCTGATCTGTGATGGGGACATAGATTTGTCTCTGACTGTGAGCCCCAGTAACCTGGGCAAGTACAGACAGACTCCTTTAATTAATGAAAAAGTGGCTCAAGCCTACAGGGACACATGTGCCAGTGTCACTATGGTGACACCAGGCTTTGTGGACCCTGGACAATACATACCAGGTGAGAACTACCTGGTGACCAATGCCAGCAATGCCACTACTTCACATAGTGTGGCAGTTGTTAACTTCTCATGGGGAGGGGTAACTGGCCTCAAAAGGGTTGTGGTTAGTGCAGACCTCCCAGTAGAATGTTTGTTGGGCAATGACCTAGAGAGTTCTCTATGGTCTGAAGCGGAGTACAGGACACATGCAGAGATGTTAGGTATATCACCACATGTCCTTGCTGTGACCAGGTCACAGGCCAAAAAGTGCCTTACTGAACCTCAGGTCTTGGATCCTGGAACAATGTACCAAGCACCTACCAAGAAGAAGAACAGGAGGGTCAAGGCTGTGCCTTCCCCCCTGCCTCAGAGTGATGATCAACCTTCCCAGGAAGCTGATCTAGAGGACCCTGAAGGAACTGTCCCTGAAGAGCTTGAACCTGATCAGGTTGAGTTTCTGGGGACAGGGGGACCTTCAAGGGCTGACTTGAGGCAGGCTCAGTTATCCTGTCCCTCTCTTGAACCCCTCAGACAGCTGGCTGCTGCTGAGGCTGCTGGGAATGCTCGAGGTACCCATAAAGTGTATTGGGATGAAGGGCTCCTTTATTCAGAGGCTAGAGACCCCAAGCCTGGTGCCACCAGGAGGTTGGTCATACCTCTGCAATTTAGGGGCTTCCTTCTTACCTTGGCCCATGATATTCCTTTAGCAGGACACTTAGGCCAGAACAAGACTTGGGACAGACTTGTCCCTCACTTTCACTAGCCTCACATGAATGAAGATACCAAGGAGTTTTGTCGCTCCTGTGTGACCTGCCAATCCAGTGGCAAATCAGGTGGCACAACAAAGGCCCCCCTAATACCACTACCTGTGGTGGGGGTCCCCTTTGAAAGAGTGGGAACAGATATAGTGGGTCCCATGGATCCTCCCACTGCATCTGGGCACAGATTTATACTGGAGGTAGTGGATCATGCCACCAGGTATCCAGAGGCAATTCCCCTTAGGACCACTACAGCACCTGTTGTGGCCAGGGCCCTGCTGGGAGTATTCTCCAGAGTGGGGTTTCCTAAGGAGGTAGTTTCTGACAGAGGTACCAACTTCATGTCAGGATACTTGACAGCTATGTGGAAGGAATGTGGTGTCAACTACAAGTTCACCACCCCTTATCACCCACAATGCAATGGGCTTGTTGAGAGATTCAACAAGACCCTAAAGGGTATGATCAAAGGATTACCTGAAAAGCTCAGGCGAAGATGGGACATCCTTCTACCCTGCCTTCTGTTTGCTTACAGAGAGGTCCCACAAAAGGGGGTTGGCTACAGCCCCTTTGAATTGTTGTTTGGGCACCCTGTAAGAGGCCCACTGTGTTTAGTGAAGGAAGGATGGGAGTTACCTCTCAAAAAGCCTAAACAAGACATAGTGGACTATGTACTTGGTCTCCGCTCCAGGATGGCTGAGTATATGGAGAAGGCATCCAAAAACCTTGAGGCAAGCCAGGCCTTACAGAAAGCTTGGCATGACCAAAAGGCTGTCTTGGTTGAGTTTCAGCCAGGACAGAAGGTATGGGTGTTGGAGCCAGTGGCCCCAGCAGCACTCCAAGACAAATGATCTGGACCCCATACAATCCTGGAAAAGAAGGGAGAGGTCACCTACTTGGTGGACCTAGGAACTCCCAGGAGTCCCCACAGGGTACTCCATGTTAACAGGTTAAAAGCATATGTTGACAGGGCAGACATGGGCTTGCTCATGGCTACAGATGAGGGACAGGAAGAAGAGAGTGACCCTCTCCCAGACCTGTTGTCTCAGAACCCTGAAGATGGCTCAGTTGAAGGAGTGACCCTTGGAGGCAACCTCACTGCCCATCAGCAGACTGAATGTAGACAAGTTCTACAATCATTTCAACATCTGTTTTCCCTAATACCTAGCCAAACTGACTGGTGTACCCATGTGGTGGACACTGGTGACAGTCTGCCTGTAAAGAACAAGCTCTACAGACAACCTGACCACGTCAGGGACTGTATAAAGGCTGAGGTACACAAAATGCTGGAATTAGGTGTCATTGAACCCTCAGAGAGCCCCTGGGCTAGCCCAGTGGTCCTGGTCCCCAAACCTCACACCAAAGATGGCAAGAGATAGATGAGGTTCTGTGTGGATTACAGAGGACTCAATGCTGTCACCAGGACAGATGCACACCCTATTCCAAGGGCAGATGAGCTCATAGACAAACTAGCTTCTGCAAAGTTTTTGAGCACATTTGACTTGACAGCTGGCTATTGGCAAATCAGATTAGCTGAGGAGTCTAAGGCCAAAACAGCATTCTCAACCCCAGGTGGGCATTATCAGTTTGTGGTGATGCCCTTTGGTCTGAAGAATGCACCTGCCACCTTCCAAAGGTTGGTGAATCAAGTCCTTACTGAGTTGGATGACTTTTGTGCAGCATATCTTGATGACATTGCTGTCTTTAGCTCCACCTGGGAGGATCACCTGATCCACCTGAAGAAGGCTCTTGAGGCTCTGCAAAGGGCAGGCCTCACTATCAAGGCTACTAAGTGCCAGATAGGGCAGAGTAAGGTTGTGTATTTGGGCCACCTTGTAGGTGGAGGCCAAGTTCAACCACTGGAGAGTAAGATACAATCCATCAAGGACTGGTCTCCTCCAACCACCCAGACTCAAGTTCGAGCTTTCTTGGGCTTGACTGGGTACTACAGGAAGTTTGTTAAGAACTATGGGTCCATTGTGACTCCTCTTAATGATCTGACATCCAAGAAGATGCCCAAAAAGGTTCAGTGGACAGTAAGCTGTCAAAAGGCATTTGATGACCTGAAGGAGGCCATGTGCTCTGCACCTATCCTGAAAAGTCCTGACTACTCCAAAGAGTTTATTGTCCAAACAGATGCTTCTGAGTTGGGTGTGGGAGCTGTGCTGTCACAACTTAATGTAGATGGTCAAGACCAACCCATTGCTTTTATTAGCAGAAGGTTGACCCCCAGAGAGAAGAATTGGTCAGCTATTGAGAGGGAGGCCTTTGCTGTGGTGTGGGCCCTGAAGAAGCTGAGGCCATACTTGTTTGGCACTCACTTCAAGATTCAGACCGACCATAAGCCCCTCTTGTGGCTAAATCAGATGAAGGGTGAAAACCCCAAACTGCTTAGGTGGTCCATTTCCCTACAGGGAATGGACTTTACAGTGGAGCACCGGCCAGGTACTGACCATGGGAATGCAGATGGTCTCTCCAGGTACTTCCACTTAGGACATGAAGACGAGACTGGTCAAGGCTAGTTTAATGTCCCTGCGTTTGAAGGGGGGGGGTTGTGTAGGAGAGTAGGGTCTGCTATCCTATGGTCACCCCACATTTTTGCTTTTTGCTTCACTGGTTTTTGACATATTGAGGCTGTGGGCCTGCCAATCAGACCCCCAGCCTGCTGTTCTCTCTACTAAATTCACACTATGCACCCTAGGTGCATAACCAATTGGAAGTGGATCACCCTGTGAGCCCCTGTACCAGTGTACACTAGGTACCCAGGGCATTGGTGTATCTAAGGCCCACCAGGGGCTGAAGCATGTATTATGCCACCCCTGGACTGGCCTAACAAATTTGACACAACTGGCTGATCACTCAGCTGGGGTAAGTTAGTGTAACCACCTCTTACTTAGGTGTAGTATACCTATACCTAACCTTAAATGGGACACATGTTAACCTATAAGTCACTCCTATGGCAGGCCTTAACAATCCTGAAGGCAGAGTGCTTGGTTCCATGTGAGATGGTGCTCTGGCATGAGCTGAGCCTGTCTGCAGTGGTCGGAACCACTTCCTTCTACTGTTTCCAGATATCGTCATACCATATACTCTTAAGTGCATTATGAACCTCGCGGTTAAATGCTAACTTTGGTTTGGCTTTATCAAAACATGTCGAGTAAGGTGTCATACGAATTGGAATACTAACCCCTCGCCAATTCTGGCGACAGGGTTAGCATTCCACCCTTCTAGAGTAAAATTAGACATAGCCTCAGCTCCACAAAATGGATGCTGCCACCACAGACACAAGTCTGCCCTCCTGCTGCTGGGAGTCCTTCCAGCTTGGGAGGTGTGGACAAAGGGTTTCCTGCCAGGGGAGGTGCGTGCACCACCCCAGACAGGATTTTGTGTATTGGTCAGGTAGGGCTTGAAAGAAACCAGACATGCCTGAGGCTCACAAGGAGCCTCGGTGCATATGCCAGTCCAAACCGGTCCTGGGGCACACCAGTCCCGGGCCTGGGGCGAGCTGGACAAAGGATTGGGGGTGTAAACACCCCCCTTCCTGGTCCCACCCTTAGGGAGGGACCTAGCAGGTAGTCCGGCCCCTAGAATCCGCTTAAAGGTAGGAGCTGTGTCCTAAGACTTCAGACATCCTGGAATCAACTTGAAACTAAGAAGAAGACGGGAACTTCGATGCTCTGCCGCACAGAGGACTGAAGCCAATCTCCCCTGTGGTCAGGGAGTGACCACCTTGCTAACGCAAGCACCATCCAGCGAATCAACGTCTGCTTTGCCGCCGCCTCCCGCCGGAGCCCGAGCCCAGAGACTGACAAGACCTGGACCTCCAGACCTCTCACGGCCCGATCCACAGTCCCTGAAAAGAAGAGACCCGTGGAGGCACCGAGACACGTGGAGCCAGCCATCTTGAAAAGACCACGACAAGCTGCAAGCGCAACAACCGAGGCCCCCTCCAAGTTGTGCTTTGGGATCTGAGAAGCCCAACACCCGAGCAGCATCTGTACCAAAGGTGAGCCCTCCAGCATCTCCACGATCTGCGTGGGGCCCTTCTGCATTTTGCCACTCGACGCGCCTAACCGGTTGCTGGCCCGCTGGCTAGTGGCCATCTTGGCGACGAACTTCAAGAAATACACCGCTGGTCTGGTTGCTCCAGACTGGCCCTTGCTCCCCTCCAAAGGAAGCAGTCCCTCTGACCTTGCTGGTCAGGACCATCAGCTTATTTTGTTTTCCACAACAATTGCTTTTGCCAAGGCTTGTTTGCTTCTACCAAGTTGCCGACAGCGAGAGCCTGCGTGGGACAGCTCGTGAACCGACTCCTGGACGTCGTCGACCTCCAGGGACCACGTGGCTGCAGAGACAAGCTACACCTTTCTTCCTGTTTGCACCCGACATCGCCTGGTACCCACCTGGTGCCACGCCGGTCACTGGCTAGGGACTGTGAACACTGTCCCCTCTGCTTACAGGTCTTCAACAACTCCGATCCACTCTTGGATCCACCGCATCTCTCCCGGACCGACCGCCTGCAGCATCTTTGTCTTCAGGCTCCATTGAACAGATAAAAGAAACCCGACGCACTTCGACACCTACGCACCCGCTTCCTGTGGGTGAGGTAAAGCTGGCACTCCAGTGCCCAAGTGTAAAGTATCATCTCTAGTGTCTGTGTTTCCAATCTTAAGTTCCTAGTCCATCCGGAAGATCCCTTTTGCAGTAACTATGTACTTTTTACGCACCCATTGAAACCTATGGGAGCACGCGTGTGACTATTTGCTCTGCACACGCAACCCGTGGACCTCCTGGTCACTAACTGAAGTTAGCTCCTTGTAGGCCCAGCGATTTTAGAGGCCCTAGGCCTTTTCTCTTTTCTGTTCGTGGTACTTATACCACTATTTTAGTATATGGTTTGAGTGGCCACCAGGGCCTATCCATATAAAGTGCAACTTCTGTGTATTCTACTGTAATCTTGTTTGACGATTTGTGCTCCTGTGCTCATAAAGAGACTAGGGGTTACTTTGAGAAATAAATACATATATATTTTGAATATATATCTGTGTGGTGTCCTTTCATTGGTATAAAAGGGGGTTACATTTGGTAAAACAGCCTGCTTAACACGTTTCACGAGTTTAGCCTCAAAGACTGCTTAGCCTACGCTACCACTAGGGCAGCTAGTCCGAAAAGGTTGACTTACAACCACACCATAAGGGTTGCTTGGCATGGTACAAGGTGGTCACTTTAACTAGTGAACATCATATACCAGGCCAACTTCTCACAGTGTAGATCACGTCATCCATACTGGTAGGCCTTATATTGTAAAAGTGGTCTGGAAAAGCGCTCAGGAAATAAAATCCGCCACAGTAATTTGGGTTGTCTTTACTAATAAGAATGCATTTCTACCCAAAATAACAACAGTTATTAGACCACTGTGTGGATTACGATTGTAATTATGAATTGCAAGTTACCAAAGGGTATCTGTGTCATAAGCACTAACCCACTGAACTATTCACATAAAATACAGTTTTTTCATATGCAAAATACACATTCTTTGCAGCATACATGTTAACCCCCTGTGCTACTGGTGAGTTAAAACTTACACTAAACAAAACTCTGATCCCTCTGCAGCAGGAACATTAATCACCACGTTAATCTTTGACTTCCCAAGGAGTCACTGACAGCGGTGGGTAAATAATGCCTGCTGCCTCGGGATGGTCGATGTAGCTGTAGTCTGTGGAGTCACTGACCGTGACTGGCATTGCCCCCAGCAACCCTTCAAGAGCAGGGGAGGGCATCACATCAAGAAGGTCACGGATGTTCCCTGCTTTAATTACTCCGGTGGCAGTAGCAATTTCTTGTTTGGCGCCTGGTGTAGTAAAACAGAAAGTAGCGCGAAATCCACGTGAGCTGGGCCCGGCCTGCGCAGAGCAGATTCTGTCTCGGCCTCCAGGTGAGAATGCACCGGATCCACTTGTCCTAGAGGCTGAGGTCAGTCCTCAACAAGGCAGTTTGGTCTTTTATATCCAGTTGCCATTTCGAAAACTGATGGATGCACAGCAGCGCTTTTCTTATTTAATTGTGTGTAGGCCGCACTTGCACACCATTTCATTTATTAAAGGTGCCGTGCACCGTGCACCGTGCACCACCATTCAATTCATGATGAAGTAAGTGAGGGGGCCCTGGAGCATGGGCCCCCCCCGCACCGCAGGGACTGTGGGGGCCTGTGTTACGCCCCTGGGTGTCACAGACTACGAAACAAGTGCATTCATATTGGCTCGAAAAATACAGACTTGCACAGTTTCTACTGTGTAACGGACAGCAACTTATGTTTTCTTTACTGTATACTCACTTATCAATGTTTTGCTGCAGATGACCTGCACAGGAATACTTATTTGTATACAATATATGAACAGCATTTCGAAGAAAATCCATGTCTTCTCATCCGCGTCTTGCTCGGCAGTTGCATGAGTTCTTATAATCAATCGTATATTCGGTAGATGTTTTCCCACTCTCTTCAACTCTCTTTACAAGCGGTGCTGTGAACTGAGCTCTGCTGTTTAGTTCTGATCAAATGGCCAGAGACACATCCATTCTTTTTCATCTTTGCAAGGAGTGCGCACAGACGTGGGCCCAATGTCTCTGGTCTTTTTTACGAGATATGGGTGTGCTTTACACGAGCAACAGCTACATTACTAAGTTATATGGTGCAAACTCGGCCCGGAGGTGCGGGTGCACTTTACTCAAGCAACAGTTACATTACTAAGTTATATGGTGCAAACTCTGCTGGGAAGTGCGGGTGCGCTTTACACGAGCAACAGCTGTATTACTAAATTATATGGTGCAAACTCGGCCAGAAGTGATAAAGTTACGCAAAGTAACGAAACACGTGTCGACTGTCTTTGGCTATTTCTCAACTGGGCTGTCTCTGATTGCTCTCAGTCACCAACTTCTGGAAGGTTCCAGGACTGGGACCGCCACTTTGGCCTATACACTTCTTTATAGTGCTCTCAGTGAAGAATATTGTAAGGCAACACTGAATTTCTGTACTGCATTTGAAATCATACACAATGTCTGTTGTGTTCTGAAGAAGTCACACAGTATACTCTTTGCTGTGCTTTAATTAATAAGTATTGTGTTATGAACCATATACAGTTTTTTAAATAACAAAGAATTTTGAATCAAACAATATTAAATCCCACACAAAAAAGTATACGCTAGTGATGTTCTGTTTGCTCTCTTGGTTATTATTGATGCGGAATTGTTCAAACAGGCAATTTTTTTGTTACACTTATTCGCTTTTCATTGAAATTACTATATCTTGACTGTTAGAGTGCCGAGGTACAATCTTTCTTAAAACAAGATCCCATATATCTCCCTTAGAGAGGCGAAGGGGCCACTTTCTGAATCTAGGGTCTCTCATACAAGATCACACATAGCTCCTTAGAGAGGCGAAGGGACCACTCTCTAATTCTAGGGTCTGTCGTATAAGATCACACATAGCTCCCTTAGAGAGGTGAAGGGGGCACTTTCTGATTCTAGGGTCTCTCATACAAGATCACACACATAGCATCCTCAGAGAGAGTGAGAGAGAACCCTCTGATTCTAGGAGCTAATGAAGGCTTCCGAGCTGGTGCAGGCTGGCGGAACTCCTGAACGGTGGGGAAAACCATAAACCAGGGAGATAATAAAGGCCTGAGACCTGGTGCATGCTGGGTAACTCCGACCCAAAGGGTGGGGAATGTTAAAATCTGGTTTGCGATGTCAACATAATCGGCGCCACCTTGTCCCCTCTCAGGCCCGTACGCTCACTTAAGCAGTAGCCATTTTGAAAGCACCATGGCCCCTCTACCCCTCGCCGATCACCAGCACGTTCCCTTGGCGCTGCAAACACCCCCCACCGCGCGCCGGCCACCCCCGCTCTCTCATACATGGGCCATAAACCCTCTCCTTCTGCGCGACCCTGCCATGGAACCACATCCCGCGCCTGACCAACACCTCCTTTCATCCCATACATGGTCATACTTCCTTTTGATAAACCCCTTCCTCTGCGCACGATTGTCCGAACCGATCCCAGGACATCACCTAGCCCTGCGGATGCAGTTTATTGCCCCCACTGCAAGGGAAACACCTCACATCAAAGGGATTACAGTAGATCAAGGCCCCCACCCCCTGAGACCCGACCAGTCGCACACACACCCGGGAATTGGCGGAATGTCCACCTGTGTGATAGCCATCTCTTACTGTGGGTGGGGTGGGGACTTCCACTGTAGATATGTGTAGGAACAAGCTTGAAGTGAGGATTCCAAGGATGTCTTTCCGTACATCAAAGTCTTAACAAGAATGTGTCACGTGTAATAAAGCAATAAACCTGTGTATAAGAGGCCAGGCCTCAGAGATGTGGGTAGAGCACCTCGAGACGATACCTTGCTGTCCGATCTGACGTGTTCTGCTCCGATGGAATAAAACTTTGTTTCCTGCCTTCCAGTCTCCGGCGCCTGCCTCTTTTGTTGGTTAATTATCGAATGGTATAAGAGGCGATTACCGCCGGGCAATACTTGAAGGTTATCAACTGAAGGTGCCGCTACCATTTAACAATTGGCGTCCCAAGCGTGGGGCCCATCAGCGACACGTTGATCCAGTGGGAGAGGTCCTGACGACAAAGTGAACGACTGCAACGATCGGGAAGAGCTCCTGCCTGATAGACCCTCGTCTGGCAGCCGATCATCCGAACTTCACTGGTTCCGAACAGACCTCTCTCGAGTGATCTACGGTCCTGACTGGGAACCGTCAGGAGTGCCGCAGCAAATACGGAGAGTAGAGGACGATCGGGCGCTGGAGGCGGAAGACGAGAAACTGTCCATGCGGTCCGGGTAAGGTCGTGTAACACGACGAATTGCGAAATGATTGATTGATTGATTGAAAATACTAGTATTGCTTACTTGAGTGTTCCTTTTGAGATATTCGCTGTCTACAAACGGGGAAGAGTAGAAATACTCTCTCTTCCTTTGCAGATAGTGAAGGGTAGGTAACGCAGACTTTTGTCCCCGTTGTAACCCGTCGTGCCTATTTTTTTCTCCCCACTGATTGATTGTCCGAACATTGATTGTTTTGAAGAATATTGGTTCTTTGAGATATTCTCTGTTTGCAAATAACGAAGAATAGAAATATTCTGTCTAGTCTTTGCAAATAGTGAAGGGTAGGTAACGCAGACTTTTGTCCCCGTTGTAACCCGTCGTGCCTATCTCTTTCTCACCATTTGATTGATTGATTGTCCGAACATTGGTTGTTCGATATTGGTTCTTTGGAGGTATTCTCTACTTGCAAATAATGTAGAATAGAGATATTCTATCTAGTCTTTGCAAGCAGTGAAAAGATAGGTAGTGCAGACTTTTGTCCCCGTTGTAACCCGTCATGCCTATCTTCTCCCCACTGATTAGTAGTTGGTTATGCCCGGACCGCTTATTAGAGATGAACCATCCGGCTCCACCGGAAGGCACCCCTAATAAGGACATGTTTACTAAATATGGACTAGTCGCTGTAGCTTATAGCAAACTATGGCATAAATATACAAAGAAGGACTCTGAGAGTCAGTGGCCACTGATGGGATCCTTTGATGATCATAAAATAGAAACGCTAGAAATAGCTCTACGTAGCAATAAAACGATGCCTACTATGCTTGACAGTATCGGCATGTGGCGCAAAGAAGCAACACAACGGAAAAAGAGGGAAGAAGTAAAAGCAGAAAAGGAATTGCGTAAGGCAGCTCACCTTGCCGCTAGAAAGTTAGAGGAAGAGATAAAGGAGAGAAAGGAAGCTAAACAAAAACAAGAGTTTGAAACATCAGGCCAGTGCCCTGTTAGGACCCCCTCTACGCTCTACCCTGAGTTGCCTTCCAAGCAGCGGGCGAGCGATGAATTGCTATTAGGTCCTCCGATCACCTATATGCCCCCTCCATACGCTCCCTCCCAACCTATATATACCACACTCCAACAAAATAGTATGATTAAAACGTTTTAACAACTTGTAGGTATATCCAACACTCCAACAGGGTAAAACACGTTAAAACATAACTATTTACATGGCAGCCTGCTGCAACATCCATCCCAAAGCATTCAACGTCCGTGTAACACAGTCCCCGCCCCTCCTTCTTCGAAGTAGCAACATTGCTGTCTCTTAGTCGGCTTTGGGCTATAAAAAGGGCCTACAAAATCCATCCGCCTGTGAGACGGCATCAGTGACGGTCCGTTGTGCGAAGAGGCCGGAGGCAACACGATGCGCCGATACCTGGACGGCATCGAGGTGGTGTCCAGCAAGTTGTGCCAGCCTGGCCGTCCTACATTGCAGCACCGAAAGACGGCGTGGGGTGCCCTGGGGGGGAGGCGACGCGAACGGGCCTCCCCCGCCTCCCCAGGTGGAGGCTCACCAGTTGCAGTAGGGCACCCCTTGACGCTTCACTCACCAGCCAGCTGCAGCAGGGCAGCCATTAAACGTTTCACCTGCCGGACGACCACCCAGGCGGAAGTTCCTTTCTGCACCAAGTTTGCCTTTAGCGTTCCACCCAAGAAGTGGGCCCCCGCAGTTGGTTGGTCGGGGGACCCACTCTGGTGGCCGTGGTGGAGAACTGCTGCTGTCACAGGAGTCTCAAAAATGGCGGCCGGCTCTTCGGATTCGGGCCTGGTCCACTAAGATGGCTCTGGGCTACCTCGGAACTCGGAAGCTTGCCTGCTCGGGCGTGGGCCCCACCCTTGAAGACGTCCTCTCAGCTTTGCAGATTCTACGGGAGTCATTGGCCCTCGACTCCCGTGGACTTCCGGTGGGGGCAACCGCCACTATCGCTCGATCATTCCACATTAACTTGCCTTTGCCCCGGGCGGCAGCCACCTTGTCCCCGTTTGGTGCCGTGAGAGAGACTGATTCAGGGTATCGGCGGAGAGAGACGCCTGCTGTCCCGCTCTCCGAAAGGACCACGGCGTCGCTGCAAGATGGTGGTGCCCTCATGCTGATGCCAGTTTCTGTTTGAATTACCAGGAGACACTGTAGTCTACCAACCCGAATCAGTTCTGGTGGAACCTCAGCATGATCCGGTAGGAAACAACTTTGCTTTCCCCACCTTCGAGTCACGATTCATGCTGTCTGTTCTTTCTGTTGGCATTAATGGAAATTTTTTGGACTGCCGAAAGGGATTCTGGTCCGACCGTTAGCTAGTGGAAACATCTAGACTGTACACTGGACCCACCCGACCTCGCCCCAAAATGGCGCCGATGTAGGAGGGGCCTACAACTCCTTATGGCGTTCCAGGTTACTTGGCATTGATGTTAAGGGATATACGGTCTTCTCCTTTTTTGCACATGATGGGCGGGGAACGAGGAGGGTACTGACTGGGCATGCGAACAACCTTATTTTATGCTGGTCTTCTCATTATTGATTATTTTTATTTTCGCATTAAGGTAGTATTGCTCATGATACTCGACGCCTCTTGCACCGTGGCCGGCCTATACGGTTGTAGGCCCGTATTTGTGTACTGACATTTCTTTTCAATAAAGGGTTTTCAAATGAATTATGGGATCAGCGTCATAGCAAATCATTAGGGTTGGCGAAAGTTTTTTAATAATGACCAAAATTCCCAAACAATAGAAGACAGATAATACAGACCCTTTGCCTGAATTTTGGATTGATGAAAAATTTGTATCCATCACACCTGTCTTCTTTTTTCCAGAGTTGTTAGAAAATGGTTGACTGTAGCTTAAGGTATCTGCCGAATGCAAGGTATGGTACTCTGTCCCATAATATACGACTGATTGAGAAACAACTGCACGACGAGGGAACTCGAATTTAGGGACAAATAAAATGAAGCATCTTTGTATAGTTAAAAGGAAGGATATAGTAGATCTGTGGTATTAAACGCTCCTACAGCTAGCCTGGTACGTGGTAAGTAGAACTTTTTCGTGTTTATGCGCGCTGACGTACTTTGAATGCTGCCCACCCCCCCTTTCTTTTCTTCCCTGTAGGCTACATCGGAAGTCCCGACTGAAGAATGGAGTGGCCATGGACCGCACTATGCTCAAATGTAGGGAAAGACATAGACAAACGTTGTAAGATGGTGCGTGGAGTGCAGGCAACCACTGAGAACACGAAAAACTGTATTGTATGACTGTGCGTACGTGCCCTGATTGTACGGTATGAATGTGTATGTATTGCATATGCCTGGGTCGCTGAAGAGAACGTCTTTTGTATGACTGAAATGCTTGTCTACCGATCAAGGGGATGGGAAAATAAACCCGAATATGGTAACTCCTCGTTTGAAGGAAGGACTCTCCCTCTCCCGGGAGCTAGTAAATCGGAGGGTGACCTACACCAGTGTAGGAAGGTGGATATCTGACTATGGTTACCCCCAACTTTTTTGCCTAGTGTCTAGCTGGTTTTTCGACTTAGTTGGCCTGAGATCCTGCCATTCAGGGTCTCAGGCTGTCTGCTCTCTCCTTAAAATGGACTCCATGTACCCTAGGTACATACACAATTGGTAAGGATCACCTTATTGGACCCTGTACAGTGTACCCTAGGTACCCAGGGCATAGGTGTACCCTAGGCCTCCCAGGGGCTGCAGCATGTATTATGCCACCCCTGGTCTGGCCTTCCAATCAGACACAACTGGCTGATCACTCAGCTGGGGCAAGGTCGTGTAATCACCCCTTGCTTAGATATAGTATATCTATGTCTACCTTATATATAGACACATGTGTACCTATCAGCCACTCCTATGGCAGGCCTTAACAATCCTGGAGGCAGAGTGCTTGGTAACATGTGAGATGGTGCTCTAGCATGAGCTGAGCCTGTCTGCAGCTTTCGGAACCATGTCCGTATAGCTGTTCTATGATATAGCCTACCATATACTCTTAAAGTGCCTTACATTCTTAACCGGTTATGGTAACTATGGTTTGGCTTTATCAAAACATGTCGTGTAAGGTGTCTAACACTTTGGAATAATACCCCCATACCATTTCTGGTGATGAGGATATTATTCCCCCCTTCTAGAGGGAGAGACATGTTAAAATCCTACTTTGCTGTTTAACTCTAACCAAAGCCTCAGCATCACAAAATGGATGCTGCTGCCACAGACACAAGTCTGACCTCCTGCTGCTGGGAGTGATCCCAGCCAGGGAGGCCTGGACAATAGGTTTCCAGCTTGGGGAGGTGCTAGCACCTCCCCAGACAGCCTTTAGTGTATTGGGGCAGGGTGGGCTGAAAGGAATGAGACATGCCTGGGGCACACAAGGTGTTCCTTGCATAGTCCAGTTCAAACCGGCGCTGGGGCACTCCAGCCCCAGCTCTGGCGCGAAACTGGACAAAGGGAAGTGGGTGTAACCACCCCCTCCCAGGTCCCACCCATAAGGCGTGACCTAGCAGGTATCCCAGCCCCCCAGATTAGTATAAGAGTGGGAGTTGGGCCTCAAGACTTTAGATTATCCTGAACCTGCAAAACTGAACAGAAACTCTGGACCTTCGACATTCGACGAAAGAAGAAGACTGAAGAATCTCCCTTGTAGCCAAGGAGTGGCTACCCTGTGCAAACAGGCACCATCAAGAGACTACCCTTTGCTTTGCCCACGTTCTACGAGGAACCGACTGCAGAGCCGACCAGAGCCTTGACTTCGACTTCTCCGACCCTGATCCACATCGACAGCAAAGCTGAGATCCGTGGAGGCGACGAGCGACGTGGGACCGGCTACCTGGAAAAAGTGGCTAGTAACTTAAAGCGCAGCTTCTGAGGTACCCTCGAAGTTGTGCACCGGGGATTGAGAAGCCCCAACCCCAAGCACCATCTGCACCGAAGATCAGCCCCCCACACTCCACGAGTCCTGCGTGGGGCCCTTCAGCATTTTCCTGCTTGCCGCGTCTGTCCGGTTGCTTGCCCGCTGGCTAGTGGCCTTTGTGACGACGCACCCTGAAATCTTCTGCGCTGGTTTGGCTCCTCCAGACTGGCTCCCGCTTCTCTGCAAAGAAGAAGCACCCCAGACCTTCCTGGTCTGCACCAGAAGCAAGTCCTTCGTTCTTCGTGGGTTCCGCTTGCCAAGGCTTGGTGAGTCCTAGTCCAACTTCGACGCCGCCGACAGCAAGAGCCTTCGTGGGACAGCTCGCCTCCTGGTCCTGGTCATCCTCGACGCTTCCTGGTCCTCCTGGCTGCAGCGACAAGTTTCACCTTCACCTGCAATCTTCACGACATCGCCTGGTTCCTTCCTGGTTCCACGTGGTCACTGGCTAGTGACCTTGACTCTGTCCCTTCTGCTTGCAGGTTTCCTCTCTTCTTGATCCCAGCCTTGGGATCCACCGGACACTCTTCACTGACTGCCTGTCAGCATCTTTCTTCAGGCATCCATAGGAGTCGACGACGAAAACGACGCATCTTCACCCCTATGCACCCGCAGCCTGTGGGCTAGGTAACTTGGGTACTCCGGTGCTCATCAGGATAGTGACTATCCTAGTGTCTAGTTTTCAAGTCTCAACTTCCTAGCTACTCAGGAAGTGTCCTAAATCTACCGTTTTCTAAACTGTACTATTGCTATTGACTTTTACGCATTACGCGTGTGTGTTTCCACTCTGCACACGAATCCCGTGGGCCTCCCACTTCCTAACTAACGCTAGTGTAGTGAAGCCCCAGCGATTCCCTAGGCCTAGGCCTATTCTATTTCCGTGACAGTGGTTCTTATACCACTTACTTAGTATATGGTTTGCGTGGCCCCTAGGGCCTAACTGTATTACTTACCTGTGTGACTTAATGTATGCTTAAATAAGACTGTGTTGTACTTACCTCTAATCTCATAAAGAGTGCTGAGGGTTGCTTAGAATAAATACACTTTATTTTATATATATATCTGTTGTGGTGTCCTTTCATTTGGTATTCAAGGGATTATATATGGTATCACAGCTGGCTTCACATGCCATTCAGAGTTTAGCCTAAGACTGCTCTTGTCCATGCTACCACTAGGATAGCTGGTCTATAAGGTTGACTTTACAACCAATCACCATAAGGGTATTTGGACTGATATAAGGTGTACACTATAACTAGTGACATCATACATCAGGCCAACTTCTCACATTGGTGAGCAGCGGTTGGGATCTGAGCTTGCTGTTGTAATACCATTGTAATCTTGAGATACTAAATTGAAAGATCACACAGATATTGTCTAGGTACATATAACATAGATTATAATACTTAAGTCCTACTGGACTTAGTAGTTGCAGGCTGAAGGGAGTAACACACCCTGACTACAACTACTAGAGAGGTTTAGTAGAAACAACTAGTGTAGGTAGGTGCACACCACACCCTCACTAGATCATGTCTCTGAGAGGAGATCAAGTAGATGCTCTCTCAGGAGGATCAGGTCTGCAAAAGACCCCCTCTAGATATGATACCTTAACATTCCAGGAGATGAGACACTTGTGTACCTCCAGAGGAATAAAACAGGGTGCAAACCCTACCCTCCTTCAGTTAAGACAACTCCTAGAGGAGTATGATACTCTTAGGGCATCTCAGGCAGGTACCCTAGGTACAGAGGAGGGTCTACCCACCACAGAGGAGTCAGATGGGACTTCAGATGAAGAGGTAGACAGCCAGGGCCAAGTAGGAAGACTTAGCCAGGCTAACCTAAGTTTACATGGGAGTTTGCATGGGGTCCCCCCATACAGACCCCCAAGTAGGCTTACACAGAGAAGCAGGAGGGACAGATCCCCTTCAAGGGAATCCATCCACTCCCATGTCTCTAACATCTCTAATGCTTCCTCTCACAGGGGAATGACTTCCCCTGAGAGAAAGGAGCATGAAGCCAGAATGAGGGAAGCTAATCTGAGGATTCAGAGGGAAGAACTTGCCCTTGCCAAGGAGAAGCTTGCTCTGGCTAGAGAGCAAAAATTGTGTGGGTCAGAACCCACTGGTGGCAGCAACATTCCTAGAGATAGGGATAGGTCTTATGACCATAGAAACCTAAGCAAGATAGTGCCCCCATATCAGAATGGGGATGACATCCACAAGTGGATGACTGCTTTGGAGAGGGCCTGCAAAGTACAGCAGGTACCCCAGAGTCAGTGGGCAGCTATCTTGTGGCTCTCCTTTTCTGACAAAGGTAGAGACAAGCTCCTCACAGTCAGTGATGAGGATGCTAACAATTACAAAGTCCTGAAGAGTGCTCTGATAGATGGGTTTGGCTTAACCACTGAGCAATATAGGTTGTTGTTCAGAGACACCCAGAAGACACAGACACAGGACTGGTCTGATTTTGTGGATTGTGCCACTAAGGCTTTGGAAGGTTGGTTAACTGGCAGCAAGGTGCAGGACTATACAGGATTGTACAACTTGATTATGAGGGAGCAGATCCTTAGTAATTGTCAGAACCAGCTTCTCCATCAACACCTGGTAGACTCAGATTTGACCTCTCCCCAAGAATTGGGAAAGAGGGCAGATAAATGGGTCAGGACCAGGATTAGGCCTAAAAATCAGGGTGGTGACCAAAAGAAAGATACCACCAAGCCTCAAGAGAAGGGTGGGGATAAAGCAAAAGAGAAATCTTCCTCAGGGCCCCAAAGCTCCACACAGGGTGGTGGGTCCCAAGCTCCCTCCTCTACCACAGTTAAAAAGCCTTACTGCCATGAGTGTAAAACTCCTGGGCATTGGAAAACTGACAGCAGTTGCCCAAGGGCTAAAAACAAAACTGTTCCTCCAACTACTCCTGTCACACCACCTATTACTGTCAGCAGTAATCCCCCAGGTGGTGGGAGTGCCCCCCAAAATTTGGTTGGGTTGTCTTGGGGAACACAGGGGGATCCTGGCTTAGCCAATTCCCCTACAGCAGCTACTCTTGTCTGTGATGGTGGCATGGGGTTTGCCAACTTCACTGCCTGTCCCAACACTTTGGGTAGGTACAGACAGGAACCCTACATCAATGGTAGAAAAGCTGAGGCCTACAGAGACACTGGAGCTAGCATCACTATGGTGGCCCATAGGCTAGTTCCCTCTGAGCAGCTTTTGCCTGGTTTCTCATACCAGGTAACTAACATTGATGGCAAACAGAACAGTCATCCCATTGCAGAGGTATGTCTCAGCTGGGGAGGGGTCACTGGCCCTAAAAGGGTGGCAGTGTCTCCAACCTTGCCTGTGGACTGCTTACTGGGGAATGACTTAGAACTCTCAGCTTGGGCTGAAGTTGAACAAGACACCCATTCTAAAATGGTAGGCCTTTCACAAAAGGGTAGTGGGGTTGTGCCAGCCACAACCCCTGTCCAAGTAGATTTCCTCCCTGAAAAGGTTGGAAGGGCAGTGGTAGCCACAGCCCAGGCAAAGACAGACTTCCATGTAGAGACTGGCAGAGCTGTGACAGTCACAGCTCAAACCCAAACTGAGTGCCTCCCTGAAAAGGTTGGCAAGGCTGTAATGGTCTCAGCCCATACTCAGACTGACATAGGTGTAGTGAAGCCTGAAACTATGGATCACTCCACACAAACAGAGAGTAGTGGGGAGGAAGAAAAGTCTCCCTCCCCCCAGACATTAGGAAAAGGTCAGCCTCCTCAGGGATCTGACCTCACCCCTTGTGAAGGAACTGCCCCAGAGGTAGCCAGGCCTGGCCTGGCAGAGCCTCTGATGTCAGTGGCCCCTTCCAAGGTGGGACCCAGTCTGGTGCAGGTAGCCTGCCTCTCTCTACCCTGCCTCAGTCAGCCCAGGGCTGCAGAGGTCAGGGAGGCCAGTGGACCCCAAGAGGGCCCCTGTCCACAAGAACCCCCCCATCAAAAGAATGAGGATTGCCTGGCTAGTAGCCCTAGCCAGGTGATGGGTAAAAACATTCCTGAGGGATCCCCTTTACAGGTAGTTAGGGACCTCCCCCAGAGGGATTCTGTTGGGCACAGGCAAACATGGGACCTTAGGGCCCCAAACCTGACCTGTCCCTCCAGTAAGCCCACAAAAGGGACCCAGCCTCCAGCTTTAGGTAGCCAGAGGCTGACCCTGAGAGCACAGTGCAACTCAGTTAAAGAAAGAAAGGCATCCATGGTGGAGGATGATTGGAGGAAGCTGAGGCCTCACTTTGAGGACACTCACTTCAGTACTCCATCTCAACACCAGCCTTTTACTTTGCAAAGACACACCCAAGGTAGAGATTCCCTATGGTGGAGACCCTATGATACCTTTAGGATGAGGGATTGCTTAGTGGACCATGAGACAGGGGTAACCATGCCAGTGCTGGTTCTTCCTTATATGGCCACTTAGGCGATAGAGGCTTACCTTGTCAAGGCCAGCCTTATCTCCTTTTGTTTGGGGGGGGTTGTGTAGGAAGGTGGATATCTGACTATGGTTACCCCCAACTTTTTTGCCTAGTGTCTAGCTGGTTTTTCGACTTAGTTGGCCTGAGATCCTGCCATTCAGGGTCTCAGGCTGTCTGCTCTCTCCTTAAAATGGACTCCATGTACCCTAGGTACATACACAATTGGTAAGGATCACCTTATTGGACCCTGTACAGTGTACCCTAGGTACCCAGGGCATAGGTGTACCCTAGGGCTCCCAGGGGCTGCAGCATGTATTATGCCACCCCTGGTCTGGCCTTCCAATCAGACACAACTGGCTGATCACTCAGCTGGGGCAAGGTCGTGTAATCACCCCTTGCTTAGATATAGTATATCTATGTCTACCTTATATATAGACACATGTGTACCTATCAGCCACTCCTATGGCAGGCCTTAACAATCCTGGAGGCAGAGTGCTTGGTAACATGTGAGATGGTGCTCTAGCATGAGCTGAGCCTGTCTGCAGCTTTCGGAACCATGTCCTTATAGCTGTTCTATGATATAGCCTACCATATACTCTTAAAGTGCCTTATAATCTTAACCGGTTATGGTAACTATGGTTTGGCTTTATCAAAACATGTCGTGTAAGGTGTATAACACTTTGGAATAATACCCCCATACCATTTCTGGTGATGAGGATATTATTCCCCCCTTCTAGAGGGAGAGACATGTTAAAATCCTACTTTGCTGTTTAACTCTAACCAAAGCCTCAGCATCACAAAATGGATGCTGCTGCCACAGACACAAGTCTGACCTCCTGCTGCTGGGAGTGATCCCAGCCAGGGAGGCCTGGACAATAGGTTTCCTGCTTGGGGAGGTGCTAGCACCTCCCCAGACAGCCTTTAGTGTATTGGGGCAGGGTGGGCTGAAAGGAATGAGACATGCCTGGGGCACACAAGGTGTTCCTTGCATAGTCCAGTTCAAACCGGCGCTGGGGCACTCCAGCCCCAGCTCTGGCGCGAAACTGGACAAAGGGAAGTGGGTGTAACCACCCCCTCCCAGGTCCCACCCATAAGGCGTGACCTAGCAGGTATCCCAGCCCCCCAGATTAGTATAAGAGTGGGAGTTGGGCCTCAAGACTTTAGATTATCCTGAACCTGCAAAACTGAACAGAAACTCTGGACCTTCGACATTCGACGAAAGAAGAAGACTGAAGAATCTCCCTTGTAGCCAAGGAGTGGCTACCCTGTGCAAACAGGCACCATCAAGAGACTACCCTTTGCTTTGCCCACGTTCTACGAGGAACCGACTGCAGAGCCGACCAGAGCCTTGACTTCCAGACTTCTCCGACCCTGATCCACATCGACAGCAAAGCTGAGATCCGTGGAGGCGACGAGCGACGTGGGACCGGCTACCTGGAAAAAGTGGCTAGTAACTTAAAGCGCAGCTTCTGAGGTACCCTCGAAGTTGTGCACCGGGGATTGAGAAGCCCCAACCCCAAGCACCATCTGCACCGAAGATCAGCCCCCCACACTCCATGAGTCCTGCGTGGGGCCCTTTAGCATTTTCCTGCTTGCCGCGTCTGTCCGGTTGCTTGCCCGCTGGCTAGTGGCCTTTGTGACGACGCACCCTGAAATCTTCTGCGCTGGTTTGGCTCCTCCAGACTGGCTCCCGCTTCTCTGCAAAGAAGAAGCACCCCAGACCTTCCTGGTCTGCACCAGAAGCAAGTCCTTCGTTCTTCTTGGGTTCCGCTTGCCAAGGCTTGGTGAGTCCTAGTCCAACTGTGGTAAATAATTTAATTACCGGAACTTAATTTGATGCGGAAAATCTATAATAATAGCTCAGTAAAATAAGAGGCAGAATCCGTGGTATTAGAGGTTCGGAACGGGCTTTATTCCAAAATCAATTCGAATTGATGGACTCCATATTCCATCACCACGAAGGTTCAGGAAGTGAAGGACCAACTTTATTGACAAGTAATCATTTTTATACAATAGGCATTACAGTGAAACAGATGCAGGAGGCGTAACAGTTGATAACAAAGATAAGAACATACATGCGTAACTAAAATGGGTGTAACTGGGTGTAACTTAAAGAACGTCATTGGATATGATGTCATAAATGGGTGGTTCCACGGAAGAATTTCGCAATGTCAGCAGAAATACTTGGCAGAGATGCGCGCGCAGCAGCATGACGTGTGATTGACGTGCAACTAGGGGGTGAAGGGGACTTGACATTTAGCTCTACATGTGGAGACAGAAGTCTGGGGTTATGTCAACCTAATCCCAAATCATATCTAACATCCTATGTTTAAAGAACTGTGTTATCCAAAAAGAAAGGTCTCTTAGGATAGAATCTTATTCTATACTGACTATACTGACTGTTAGTGCGTGTACAAGCGTCTAAGTGTCTACACTAGATGTGAGGGCAGAAATCTTCCACAGTAACAGGGCTATGAATTACTTGCATAAAGACAGAGAAGCCGGGCCTTTTGCTCGGTAGCTGAAAGAATGTTTACTTAAACTACTAGACAGGAATGCATTGGGTGAAGAGCGGAGCAGAGCAGATAATCTTGAAGGTGAAATACAGTTTTTGGCAAGCAGACAGGTCGAGTCAGGCACCGTTAGCCGCACAGGGAGTAGGACAAAGTTCATGGATACAGATGCGAGCTCAGACTGGAGCTTTCAGAGGCAGAAGGCAGAAAAGGCTTGATGGCAGAATCAGGGCCTACTCGCCTGGACTGTAAAATGGGATAAATGAACCATATAAAGCCGGTGGCCTTTCATACTTAGGAATAGAATATCCGGCCCATTCATGGCGGATCTGAAAGAGGACATGTTGACGGTGGACGCACATGTGTTTGCGTCTTCATAACTGAAACTGGAGGAAACATACATGTACTTATGATTTATACATGAAACCGTTGGGGTCCAAGATAGGGGACATAACTGATCATAAAAATCCATATTTCCACATTCCCTCCTTGTCCCCTACTTGCCCTTAAGAGATATCAATCTTCATCAATCCGTTGATTTGTTCATATAACATCATTTGTTCTTCTTTCTTCTTCCGGAATCTTGAATGAAAACTTGGATGTGGGATACACGAGGTGGCACATAGACCACAAATCGCTGGCCCACATTGTAGGCATAAGCAGCAACTGAATAGTATGAGAAAGCCAATACCTAGGAAGGATAGGACCCTCCATCCAAAGGTAGATAATACACTCCAAAACCAACCGGACCAAGTCCAGGTGCCTGTATTCTGGTGTATCTGGCTTACAATCTTATGAAGGCGAGTTATGGCTTTATATACAGATGGCGAATTTTCTGGTATGAAAATGCAACAATTTGATCCGATGACCCTACAAGCTCCGCCCCTATCGGCCAGGATGACGTCAAGGACAAGACGATTTTGAAGCACAACAATCCGCATAGCAGACTGCTCTTCTGTAAAATTGCCTAAGGCGGAAATAGTTTCGTTTACTACTGCTTCAAGGGTTCTGGTTAATCTACGTATCAGCTTACTATTAGTGACTGTACCTATATAAGGAAAGAAACCCTTATTGAAATCTGTGTATTTTTCCCATGCTGTTTCAGTGTAGTCGACTATTGGGAGATCTCTCCGTTCTCTATTGTGTACTAAATGAGTATTTCTGTGATAATCAGGAGGAGCTAGGAAAACAGGTGGCAAAAGGAATCCGATGTAGCAGGTACCATCCCAATCTAGAGGCAAACGGGTATATGCAGTCTGACCACATACGAAGTAGGAATGGCGAGAAGCTCTAAATGTAGATTTGCCTTGATCACTGAATTCTATTACAGTGGTGCATTTACTATGGCCCATGTGTATGGAGCCATTCTTTCTTATACACAATTCACCTTTAACTGGAAATACTGACATAGCGGGCAAAATTGGTACAGCTTCGGATTCGACATTCAGGATCATGAGATTAAGCGTGAAATTACCTAATCCATATACTTCATTTTCTAGATCAGTTCCTGTTCTTTTGGGAAGTCCCTCCTTGTTAGGGTAACAGACTTTAAGCAAGACTAAGTTCAGGTTTCCCCATACCCAGTTGTCTTGATAAACTGCGGAATTCGAATCTAGGGAATTAATTAAACTAAACCATGCTCCACAGGAGCCATTGTGTGTGAACGGATATGGAAAGAGAGGCAGAATTCCCTTATAGTTCTGATAGGGAGGGAGTCGGCCACATATCCAACAATTTGTAGCATTGCTAGCCTGATGGGAATGATGTAACATACTAATAAAAGTGTTATTGCGCAGCGCAAATCTATATGACAACTCATGCGGGGGAAATTCGCTAAAAGAATGTTCAGCAGTAACATTATAAACATGTTTAGAAATAGGATAATATATGTGCAACAATATACTTGCAGCTATTATTAAAAGACATAAGAAAAACAGAATTAATAACGTCACTGTATAATGACTACGCAGTGATTTACAGTACGCATGTTTCTTCAACTGTATTTGATTATTTCGTTCTCTATTCCGGTCCAGAGGATACATGTCAGAGACAAATTCAACCGATTCACCTTGGAGAGGACTTAAACAATCAAATTGTCTGACTTATTGGACCTCAATTTTAGTCTATATAGTTCTGAGTTCGTTTGTTCAACAAAAGGAAGCTTTGAGTCTGTCTTTGAGGAAATACAGGGTTTAGTCTCTATATCGGATGGTAGTCCATGAAATTTCTTGATATGACTTGAATGTATCCAGCCTTTTCGACCTTCGATCTTCACGGCTGTCCTCGTGGGGAACAACCTTTACAACGCAACTTTTACAACGCACTACCATTACAACGCATTTTTTACAACGCATAATCCATTACAACGCATGATATTACAACGCATGACACTACAACGCATTTTTAAAAACTACCTTTACAACGCATTCCATTACAACGCATACTACCATTACAACGCATACCATTACAACGCATAATATTACACTATACTATCCAACACTTACCCTACTGATGCACCCCCTGGAGTTAGAATAGTAATTTTTACCCCTATACTATCCAACACTTACCCTACTGATGCACCCCCTGGAGTTAGAATAGTAATTTTTACCCCTATACTATCCAACACTTACCTTACTGATGCACCCCCTGGAGTTAGAATAGTAATTTTTACCCCTATACTATCCAACACTTACCCTACTGATGCACCCCCTGGAGTTAGAATAGTAATTTTTACCCCTATACTATCCAACACTTACCCTACTGATGCACCCCCTGGAGTTAGAATAGTAATTTTTACCCCTATACTATCCAACACTTTCCCTACTGATGCACCCCCTGGAGTTAGAATAGTAATTTTTACCCCTATACTATCCAACACTTACCCTACTGATGCACCCCCTGGAGTTAGAATAGTAATTTTTACCCCTATACTATCCAACACTTTCCCTACTGATGCACCCCCTGGAGTTAGAATAGTAATTTTTACCCCTATACTATCCAACACTTACCCTACTGATGCACCCCCTGGAGTTAGAATAGTAATTTTTACCCCTATACTATCCAACACTTTCCCTACTGTTGCACCCCCTGGAGTTAGAATAGTAATTTTTACCCCTACACTATCCAACACTTACCCTACTGTTGCACCCCCTGGAGTTAGAATAGTAATTTTTACCCCTACACTATCCAACACTTACCCTACTGTTGCACCCCCTGGAGTTAGAATAGTAATTTTTACCCCTACACTATCCAACACTTACCCTACTGTTGCACCCCCTGGAGTTAGAATAGTAATTTTTACCCCCTATACTATCTAATACTTACCTTAAATGTAATTTAATATTATGCGTTGTAATGGTATGCGTTGTAAAGGTAGTATGCGTTGTAATGGTAGTGCGTTGTAAAGGTATTTTTTAAAAATGCGTTGTAGTGTCATGCGTTGTAATGTCATGCGTTGTAATGGATTATGCGTTGTAAAAAATGCGTTGTAAGTGCATGCGTTGTAATAGTGTGCGTTGTAACGTCATACATCCGTCCTCGTGGTTAACAGTACGAGTTGAGGCGATTTCCACCTAGGATCCAGCTGAGACTTCCGGTCAAAGTTCCTCACTAACACCAAGTCCCCCGGAACTACGTCGTGGGGTTTCACCTCGGTGTTGTCGGGAAAGGCTGCAGCTACCTGTGAACGACAAGATTGTAGTGCAGACATCAAGGAAGCTAGGTAATCTGTCAGCATATTACAGTCAACGTCAGTTATTTTACGAGGTATAGGCGTCCCCCACATATTTGGTGGTCTACCGAAGATCACCTCATAAGGGGATAGCCCTGTTCGAGAATGTGCTACCATTCTCATGTAAAAGAGTGCAACTGGTAGGGCTACTACCCAATCTACACCTTTCTCCCTACATATTTTGGACAATCTAATTTTCAGAGTTTGATTATGTCGTTCCACGAGACCTGCTGCCTCGGGGTGTCGGACACAATGAAATCTCCATTGATAGCCTAACAAAAGTGAAACGTGTTTCATTAGTTCGGATGAGAACGGCTGGCAGTTATCTGAGTAGACAGCACGTGGTAAACCGTACCGTGGGAAGAATTCTCGAACTAACTGTTTGGCAGTAGTCGGGGCAGTGTAATCTGAAACCGGGTATGCTTCTGTCCAACGGGACAGAGCACAGACAACTACAAGAACATATTTGAATCCTCGACATCGTTCCATCTGGATATAATCCATCTGGAGGACTTCAAAAGGGTGCTCAGGAGGCTGAAATCCACCCTGTTCTACGGGAATGCTTTTACCTGGGTTAAACTGACAGCAGATCATACAGGTACGGACTTTTTGTTTAGCTGCTGCTCGTAAATGTTTGTTGAACCAAATGTGTTGAATGCTGTCTAGCATAGCCTTTTCTCCTAGGTGCGCTGGACTATGTATTGTATTAATGATAACTTGGACCATTGAGTCGGGAAGAAACCATACAGATTTTTCCTTCGTCATCCATCCTTGATCCGTTTGGATCCCTCCTAATTCAGTCCATTTCTTTATTTCGTCTGGTGTAGCATGTGTCTGTATGTCAATTACGTCAAGAGCGGGATCCTTAACCATCATGCAATGTGTTGGTGTCGGAACTATTGTCTTTGTCATGTCAGATGTGTGAGTTTGAGCAGTCTGTTTAGCTGTTCTGTCAGCTAGATCATTGCCTTGGGAAATGATATCAGTAACTTTCGTATGAGCTTTACATTTCATAATTGATATTGCAGCGGGTAGATGTATTGCATCTAATAAGGCATGAATGAGGGGTCCGTGCTGAATGTGGGCACCGTGAGAAGTTAAATAACCTCTCTCTCGCCACAGCACGCCGAAGTCATGTACAACTCCGAATGCATAACGTGAATCAGTGTATATGTTGACTTTCTTATTTGTGGCTTGAATACAGGCTTGTGTCAGAGCGATGAGCTCTGCTGCTTGAGCTGACAAGGTATTAATACGATTTGTTTCAATGACTTCAGTGTCTGTTGTGACTGCATACGCGGCCACTAGCTCTCCTGTACTTGTTCTCATACATGAACCATCTACATACAACGTCAGGTCTGGGTCTGACAATGGGACGTCCGTCAAGTCTTGTCTGGGTTTCGTCGTGATAGTAATAACTTCAATACAATCATGTGCTAGTGGGTCTGTTCCGTTTACGGGTAACAGTGTGGCAGGATTCAATGTACTACAACGTCTGATTTCTATGTGTGGCTGAAACAATGTTAGTTCGTAACCGGTGAGTCTTGCTATAGTCAAGTGTTGTGTTTGCGTGCGGTTCAAGAGAACCTCTACTGCGTGTGGTACTTGTACTGTCAATTGATGTCCTAACACTATGGCATCGCTTTGTCTGATTGCTAAAGCTGTCGCTGCCACTGATTTCAGGCACGCAGGCAGAGCCTGAGCTACGGGATCTAATGTACTAGAAAAATAAGCACATGGTTTGTGTGATCCTGCTTGTTCCTGTGTGAGTACTGACAAAGCAGTACCTTCGCGTTCTGTAACAAAGAGTGTAAAATGTTTATTGTAACATGGTGTTGCTAAGACAGGTGCTTGACATAAAGCTTTCTTTAGGCTTTCGAAAGCTTGTGTATGTTCCTGAGTCCAAGGGAGGACAGTCGATGTGGCTGCCTCCTGTGTTGTCAACTGAATGAGTGGTTTTGCTAGAAATGCATACTGAGGGATCCACTGCCTACAATATGAAGTGAGGCCTATAAAAGCCCGCACCTCCTTTTGTGTCTTGGGTATTGGCATGTTAGCAATTAACTGGATGCGATCGGGTGTAAGCTGCCTTCCCTCCTTGGACAGCGAGTGACCAAGGTAAACAACTCGCTGGACACAGAATTGCAGCTTAGAAGGGGACACCTTGTGCCCCTTTTCGGCCAAAAAATGTAAAACCGTCAGTGAGGCTTTTTCACATTCAGGTTCGCTTCTAGCGGTGATCAGCAGATCATCGACATATTGAAGCAGGGCAGTGTTGACTGGCATGTGGATACTGTCAAGTTCTCATTTCAGTGCTTGGCTATAGATGCTGGGGCTTTCTGTGAATCCTTGAGGTGCGCGTGTGAATTTAAAGCTTCGTCCATTTAAACTAAATCCGAACAAGTATTGGCTTTCCGGATCTATTGGGACGCTGAAAAAGGCATTCTTGAGATCAATTACAGTAAAGAATGTTGCTTCGGAATCAATGGCTGTCAGTAATGAAGAGATATCTGGGACTACGGGGTATTGTGGTACAATACATTTATTTAATTCGCGCAGATCAATAACCAATCGATATACTGGCGGGGCTTTCGGATCAGTTCGTTTAAGAATCGGAATTATCGGTGAATTACATACATTGGAGTCGGTTTCCACAACCACTCCTTGGGTAATAAGTTCGTCAATGATTTGCAGTAAAGCCACTACAGCATCTGGGGGTAACTTGTATTGTCGCATTCGTGGTAGTACCACTCCTGCCTTTAGTGTGACTCGATATGGTGTAATGTTCATGCAACCAACATCTGTAGGGCCTTGTGCCCATAAATGTGTGGGTAAAGTCTGCAGTCGGTGATCCATGTCTCGGGACACGTAGTGCCCTTTGAAATCACGTAAAAACAATCTTACTCCTTCCGGAGAACAACATATTATAGCTCCTAGAGCTTTCAAAGTTTTTATACCTAACAGGTTTTCTGGACATGATTTAGTAAGCAATAAATCTGTAGTTCGTGTCGAGGGACCAATCGTAAGGGGAAGAGGCTGTGATACTTCATTAACGATAGGTTTTCCTGAAAAGCCAAGGGAAATATTCTGTGAGCCTGAGAGGGGTGCCCCTGGAACTTCACTTCGTTTTATGGTTGTTCGGCTTGCCCCTGTATCAAGTAAAAATTTTCTATCTTGGCCTAATAGTTCACTGTGTACATAAGGTCCTTCTTGATCTACAGGGACCTCGATAAGGGGTAAGCCAACTTCCCTCTCTAGGCTGTTTCATGAGTATCGTTGATAATCAGGATAATCATACTGTGCGGTCTGGTACATCTGTCGTGTCGTTGTTTGTGTGGCAGCAATAGGCTGCGATGGTGGAGCTGTCATAGATTGTTGCGGAGCTGGCATGGACTGTGCATGCTGCGGGGCTCCTTGTTGGTTCTGATCCTGTCTAAGTGGCCGTGGTCTTTCTTTTGTATTACCTGTGGCGATATTATGTTTTAAAACTGGACAATCGTGTACATAATGACCTGGCTGTTTACAATAGTTGCATGTCCCTTTTACAGGACCTGCTGAAACACTGGACTGTGTCATACCCTTTTTATGACCGTCAGCTGGAACTGTCTGAGAAACTAGCATTTTCATTTTCGTGTCTTTCATGCGTCTTTGTTCATGTTCTTGTTCCTCTCTAATTCTATTGTGATGATACTGTAGCATTTGTAACATTTGTGACGGAGTGTTACCTTGCCAGGTACTCTCGAATTTCAATACTCTATTCTTAACTTGGGGCAAGGAATTTTCAACTAATTTTGTCACAAACAGATGTGGATATGATTCGCTACTTGCTTTTATTCCACTATTTATACCAAAACATTTTTCGAATCGGGCATAGAAATCACTAGTGTCCTCATCGTGCTTTTGTTTACAGGCTGAGATTGCACCCCAGTCTTCCTTTTTCGTAGTTAATAAACGTGGCAGTACCTGTACTAGTAAACCTGGTAGTGTTTTGGTCTTTTCCCCAAGCCCTGAACCTGGACCTCGAGCTTTTTCTTCGTTTTCTAATGCTGTCCAATCTATCTTCTGGTCTCCCACCTCCCAATCCTTTTCCTTGAGTTTTTCGTAAATGCCCGCAGGCATTAATACCTTCAATATTGTCATAATGTCGGGATAGGTATACTCTCCCATGAGCAACATGTCTTTAATTTCACGGTGGAAACCCGCTGGGTCTTTGTCATGACTGGGTACCACTTTCTTCATTTCTAATAGTTCTATTTTAGATATGGGTGTGTATACAAACACACGTTTAAACTGATTGTCATCACCTTTTATCGGGTGCACTTCGCGTAAGGGATTCTGTCTATCCATATAATACGTCGTTCTTTCTTTTATGGGCAGTGAGACATGTTCGGGACATACAAAAAGAATGTACTGCTTTCTGGATTCTAGTATTTCTCTAATTAACTCAGTACCTGAACCTCTCCATTTATTCGTGAGTAATTCAGTCAATATATCAGGTAATGGACCAGGATCGGAGTGTTGGCTTTTATATAGTATAAGGAGTTGTTGAACCATATAGATACCAGCTAAACGCTGTTCATCTGGGGTGAGGTTCAAAAACGTGTGCGCTAATGTATCATCACTATATTTTCCGGGACTGTCAACCCAGTGAACGGCTGACCTGGCTAATTCTTGTTCGTCCATAGAATCGAGTATATGATAACCCCTTCGTTCTCGGAGTAATTTGTCAGCAGCTTGGAACGAATGCTCGGGGGACCTTATATTTATTATAGGGGTTTGGAAATTTCTGTTATTATCTGGACGTGTCGGACGTATCGGATCAGTAAAGCCTCTAGTATTATTACAATATTTCCCTCTACCTACATAGGCCATTGCTTCTAACTGTCCTGTGGGTAGTTCTAATTCTTCTTCCTCCTCGGTTTGTTCAGGCTCGTCTACTGCTAATCTTTCTTCGTGTATTCGTTCTACTTCTTTGCGGATCTTGCGGCACATAGCTACTATACATGATCGTTTATCATGTCTCCCTTCTGATATATTCCGACTCCATGTGGTAAGAATTTGCATTTCTTCCGGATTTACCCCTGGTCGGTCTTGATTTCTGATCACACAATTTATGAGGAAACGTAACAGTTCCCCCTGTATCTCCACTTTCTGGTACTCCAAGGCTCTATTAATACTTTCGGAATCTCGTCCTGACTGGACAAAGTGATATATATTTTCTAAATGTGTAGTCATTCCTGGTAGCCTCCCTAAATATATTGCAGCTCGTCGGATACGTAATGATGCCAGCAGCATTTCGTCCCCTTTTCCGGGCACCGGGTCATATCTACAATCTATTAGAAGTTCCTTAAGCGCGTCGGGAGTTACTAGTTTGGGCGTACGTTGGTGGGCTAATTCTTGAAAGGAAAGTTTATTTTCTCTGGGTGGCGTGGAAAAAATGTTGGATGCACCTCCTGTAGCACCGCCTGGGGTGCTGGATGTGAAAGGATTCGTTGAACGTGATATAGCAACCATAGGTGTGGGTACAGCTGTAGAAACAGATGTGCTTGCCGGAACTTGTGTCGGAGTTTGTTGTTGCGGAGGTACAGACGGAGGAGGGTCTTGGCGTTGAACCCCCTCGGCAGGCGGTCTATGTGGCGCAGCATTAGCATACTCGGGAGCTGCGTCGTCTAAATAAGAGGAAAGAAAAACATCTTCTGCGGTTCTGGGATGCCCTTTGGGATGTACTTTTATCGGGAACAATGGGGGTGGCAAGTCTTTTGGTATCTCCGGAGTAGCCTTAGGTAATCCTTCGGCCAGAAGAGGATACATACCATTCATAAGGGTATTTCGTTGTCTGTCTACTTGTTCTGATTTTACTCGAGTACCTTCTTCAATTAATATATTTTCTCGAACTTTATTTGAATTCTCCTTACTCTTCTCTTCCTGTCTACGTGCTTTTTCTGTACGTCTATACGATTCTTTACGCCATAATTCAATGGCATCTTTCTGTGATTGTCTAGCTTTCTTTTTCCATAATTCTTCCTCTACTTTCACGATGCAATCTGCATCCCAGGTCCCAGCTGCGGGCCACCTCTGACTTTCTGGTAATTCCTTAGTGTAGTCTACCCATAAATCAAGAAATAATATGGCGTCTAGGCCATGTTTATGATACATGAAGTACCCTGGAGTGTCCCTAGGAGGAATGGGAACAGCTTCTTCGAGTACCCCTTTTCTCATTTTGATCTGTCTTAATTTCGAAAAGAGCGGCATTTTTGAGAACTGATCTGATACCTAATTCTGAACACGTTTTAATACAACAAAACACAATACTGAACAGTCATTCACACCACAATATGCAGAACGTATTTAAAACATTTTAACATTTAACCTTTAATGAACAACAATGATGGCCATTTAGGGAACTAGTCACTAAGCATAATACTTGACACTAACTAGGTAATTCTGGATTATATACTAGACATACTTGATATACTGCTAAACAGTACAGATACACTGCTGAAACAGTGCAGACCGGATTTGTGTACCCAAACCAGTCTTGACCGGCACAACCTATGTGCACGACAGAACGCCTCCCCGACAATGGTACTCACCGGGTAGCTCGGAACGAAAGGCCTCGGAACTGAACTGAACTGGATTCGGACCGGACTGGACTCGACTCGAAACTTCGGAACTTCGGAACCTGGTGGGCCTCTGTATACCTTGGATCTTGCTCTCTCAGCTAGGCTCTGGTCGGGATACTTCGCACTTCTCACCGCCTCGTCTGGGTGTTGATCGCAGCCTCAGTTACCCCCGCTCGGCAGGAGGGAGATACAGGAAATCCTGTGGGTACGCGTTGTTGTCCGTCCAGCTGTGACAGGAGACCGGGCCTGCAACGCACCTCCGGCGCGTGAGATGAGAAAGTGTCCCTGTTCGGGCGCCATATATGTGGTAAATAATTTAATTACCGGAACTTAATTTGATGCGGAAAATCTATAATAATAGCTCAGTAAAATAAGAGGCAGAATCCGTGGTATTAGAGGTTCGGAACGGGCTTTATTCCAAAATCAATTCGAATTGATGGACTCCATATTCCATCACCACGAAGGTTCAGGAAGTGAAGGACCAACTTTATTGACAAGTAATCATTTTTATACAATAGGCATTACAGTGAAACAGATGCAGGAGGCGTAACAGTTGATAACAAAGATAAGAACATACATGCGTAACTAAAATGGGTGTAACTGGGTGTAACTTAAAGAACGTCATTGGATATGATGTCATAAATGGGTGGTTCCACGGAAGAATTTCGCAATGTCAGCAGAAATACTTGGCAGAGATGCGCGCGCAGCAGCATGACGTGTGATTGACGTGCAACTAGGGGGTGAAGGGGACTTGACATTTAGCTCTACATGTGGAGACAGAAGTCTGGGGTTATGTCAACCTAATCCCAAATCATATCTAACATCCTATGTTTAAAGAACTGTGTTATCCAAAAAGAAAGGTCTCTTAGGATAGAATCTTATTCTATACTGACTATACTGACTGTTAGTGCGTGTACAAGCGTCTAAGTGTCTACACTAGATGTGAGGTCAGAAATCTTCCACAGTAACAGGGCTATGAATTACTTGCATAAAGACAGAGAAGCCGGGCCTTTTGCTCGGTAGCTGAAAGAATGTTTACTTAAACTACTAGACAGGAATGCATTGGGTGAAGAGCGGAGCAGAGCAGATAATCTTAATGAAATACAGTTTTTGGCAAGCAGACAGGTCGAGTCAGGCACCGTTAGCCGCACAGGGAGTAGGACAAAGTTCATGGCTACAGATGCGAGCTCAGACTGGAGCTTTCAGAGGCAGAAGGCAGAAAAGGCTTGATGGCAGAATCAGGGCCTACTCGCCTGGACTGTAAAATGGGATAAATGAACCATATAAAGCCGGTGGCCTTTCATACTTAGGAATAGAATATCCGGCCCATTCATGGCGGATCTGAAAGAGGACATGTTGACGGTGGACGCACATGTGTTTGCGTCTTCATAACTGAAACTGGAGGAAACATACATGTACTTATGATTTATACATGAAACCGTTGGGGTCCAAGATAGGGGACATAACTGATCATAAAAATCCATATTTCCACACAACTTCGACGCCGCCGACAGCAAGAGCCTTCGTGGGACAGCTCGCCTCCTGGTCCTGGTCGTCCTCGACGCTTCCTGGTCCTCCTGGCTGCAGCGACAAGTTTCACCTTCACCTGCAATCTTCACGACATCGCCTGGTTCCTTCCTGGTTCCACGTGGTCACTGGCTAGTGACCTTGACTCTGTCCCTTCTGCTTGCAGGTTTCCTCTCTTCTTGATCCCAGCCTTGGGATCCACCGGACACTCTTCACTGACTGCCTGTCAGCATCTTTCTTCAGGCATCCATAGGAGTCGACGACGAAAACGACGCATCTTCACCCCTATGCACCCGCAGCCTGTGGGCTAGGTAACTTGGATACTCCGGTGCTCATCAGGATAGTGACTATCCTAGTGTCTAGTTTTCAAGTCTCGAATTCCTAGCTACTCCGGAAGTGTCCTAAATCTACCGTTTTCTAAACTGTACTATTGCTATTGACTTTTGCGCATTACGCGTGAGTGTTTCCACTCTGCACACGAATCCCGTGGGCCTCCCACTTCCTAACTAACGCTAGTGTAGTGAAGCCCCAGCGATTCCCTAGGCCTAGGCCTATTCTATTTCCGTGACAGTGGTTCTTATACCACTTACTTAGTATATGGTTTGCGTGGCCCCTAGGGCCTAACTGTATTACTTACCTGTGTGACTTAATGTATGCTTAAATAAGACTGTGTTGTACTTACCTCTAATCTCATAAAGAGTGCTGAGGGTTGCTTAGAATAAATACACTTTATTTTATATATATATATATCTGTTGTGGTGTCCTTTCATTTGGTATTCAAGGGATTATATATGGTATCACAGCTGGCTTCACATGCCATTCAGAGTTTAGCCTAAGACTGCTCTTGTCCATGCTACCACTAGGATAGCTGGTCTATAAGGTTGACTTTACAACCAATCACCATAAGGGTATTTGGACTGATATAAGGTGTACACTATAACTAGTGACATCATACATCAGGCCAACTTCTCACAACCAGAAACTTGAAGGGTCATTCCCGTACGACGAACCCGACTCCAACTGATAACCCAGATGTACCACCAGTGAGTCGATTCGTGTGCTGACTAAATAAGAGAAGTTAAGAATACCCCAGGTCGGGACTCATCCAAACCCCCCCCCCCCCCCCCAAAATGAATTACGGATGATACCGAAAATAGCCCTGTGTCTTCGTCTTAGGTCTCTGTGCTCGATGTATGTACCGTTACACCCTATTCGGTATTTGTGTGTACGTGAACGTTGAATTTATGTTTTCCCCCAGCTTGTGTTCCTGGACGTAAAACTGACTCGTGCTGCTCTATGTTGGGTGTACACCAAGTAGCCTATTATCGTGCACGTCTCTCTCTCTCTCTCTCTCTCGTTTTATGTCGTACGTGTACCAAATAGCCTACTTGGTGCGCACGTCTTTTTCTCTCTCTCTCTCTCTCTCTCTCTCTCTCTCTCTCTCTCTCTCTCTCTCTCTCCCTCGCTGAAAGCTCCCTTGCCCTCTTTTGAATTGATAACGAAACAGTACGTCCTCAGTATATGTATAATTGGCCTAAACACGACGGTGTTCGAACAAATTGACAGAAGCAAAACGACCGTAGTTTACCACACGACTACCTCTACTTTCTGTAAAATGTTGAAACTTAATTGGCTGAGAAAGAAAGGACAGGTAAGACGACTGATGTCTCCCAATCTGGCCCTTATCACGGGAACCTTTATGTCAGTGGTTTTTGTTTTATGGCTCTAATGACTCCACCTCCCTCGCTCAGAATCGCCCCGCCCATTGCACAGAAATAGAGCGTCTAAGCACCCCGTCCTTCCAGAATAGTCCCAGTTCTGTACTAGTCGCCCCTGGATATTTTAAGCAATACAGCTGATGACCTTGTTTTTAAAGATACATCGCCTAAAAACTGATAAAGGTTCACTATTGTCTCCAGCAAGAAAAAATGTTTAACTTGTGTTCCTCCCTGAAACAGATACTTGTGAGCCTATGACAGTAACACCTCGCACTTTTTCATACACTTAGCAGTCCCTGGAGAAAAATATGGATAGACAGGGCTTGTGTTAGAAGAACGAGTCTCTACCGAGGAAGCCGGTTCAAATTTTGCTAGACCAGGAAGTTATTGGATGTCAGACTTCTTGTAACACTTATAAGGTACAGGAATGAACACATAGCAGACCTAATGATGGGAATTTGCAAGAACACTCACAATCCTGCATCACAGCAATGATTAAAGAGTTAATAGACTTCCACCATAGAGCGACCGATAAACGTTTCCCCGACCACTTGGGGTTGGGAGAGAGAGAATGAAGTGTGTAAATGTCTTCCCAACCAGTTCTCTAAGATTTTGTTTCTTGTACTAATTCAAAGATAGCACGTGGTCATCGGAGAAGAGGGGTCGGACGCGACGCACAGCCTGGCTGCGGATCATGGAACATCTATGGCCTCGACCAAGGGGGAGCCACGGAGCAAAAAGAAGCGGGACGAGGCACCATTCTCAGTATGGAAAGCGATAAAAAGAAGGGCTATCCCGAAGCCCCCTGCTCACTGATCAGCTCATGCCTGAAGTCCCAGCCCGTCGAGCCCGATTGATGGGCTCAGTGCTAAAAGATTCTGCTCTCCTTGGTCCGCTTTTTGATCCGATCCCACTCCACCCCCTCTTCCCTCGGCCTCCCAAGGCACGTCCCTACCCCCCCCCCCTTCTCTTTTCCATATGGGATTTTGAACTTGACTTGACGAAAAAGGAACGAAATGCGGGTACCCCGTCTCAAGGTACCTATGATAAGATCAGTTAAGGAACAGGACAAAACAGGACTGTGATCCGAGAGCAAAGAGTGGTCACACCCTGCAACGTGAAAACCTGGATTTGAGCTGGACCTTAGCTCCACCGCCGGTGCTCAACAGTGCCAACGAAAGAAGAAGAACAATGAGAGCTCACCAGTGATGGCTCGCGGTACTAGGACACTGGAAAGAAGAACTCCCTTGTGGACATTACCCCCCCCCCCCCCCTTCTCTGACTGTAACTCATGTTGAGTTGAAATTCCTCTCCCAACCACCTTTTAATTGACTATCCTCCAACCAAGTTCCCAAGGTCTTTTATCGGTCACTTCCAACTGCACACTAATAGTTAAGAAACATTAACTTAGTATAAATGATAAATGTATAGCATCAGCCGTACACATGACTATGCTGTTTAGTTTGATCCACACGAAGTCTAGGCCTTAAGTAATGTACGTAATATTCCTTGTTTTGTCAGACCACTCTTTACGGTATCAGGTTTGTGTTTAAGCAAGCTTCCCTCCACCTATCTCCGGGTCTGACATATGACGCAGCTGATGTAACTCTGTATGCGCTACCACCTCGCCTATCACATCAACTACATGTAATTATGTACAATTGTGTCAGATTATTCCTGTCTGTCTTAAGACTCTGTACTTTGAAACAGGAACGCATGAAAGCATTTACGATGTCGTGGCTAAGAATTTAACGAAGATAGATGTCGGCTAGACAAGCTGGCTAGATATGTTGAAAAGGGAGGACTGTTAAAATCTGGTTTGCGATGTCAACATAATCGGCGCCACCTTGTCCCCTCTCAGGCCCGTACGCTCACTTAAGCAGTAGCCATTTTGAAAGCACCATGGCCCCTCTGCCCCTCGCCGATCACCAGCACGTTCCCTTGGCGCTGCAAACACCCCCCCGCGCGCGCCGGCCACCCCCGCTCTCTCATACATGGGCCATAAACCCTCTCCTTCTGCGCGACCCTGCCATGGAACCACGTCCCGCGCCTGACCAACACCTCCTTTCATCCCATACATGGTCTTACGTCCTTTTGATAACCCCCTTCCTCTGCGCACGATTGTCCGAACCGATCCCAGGCCATCACCTAGCCCTGCGGATGCAGTTTATTGCCCCCACTGCAAGGGAAACACCTCACATCAAAGGGATTACAGTAGATCAAGGCCCCCACCCCCTGAGACCCGACCAGTCGCACACACCCCCGGGAATTGGCGGAATGTCCACCTGTGTGATAGCCATCTCTTACTGTGGGTGGGGTGGGGACTTCCACTGTAGATATGTGTAGGAACAAGCTTGAAGTGGGGATTCCAAGGATGCCTTTCCGTACATCAAAGTCTTAACAAGAATGTGTCACGTGTAATAAAGCAATAAACCTGTGTATAAGAGGCCAGGCCTCAGAGATGTGGGTAGAGCACCTCGAGACGACACCTTGCTGTCCGATCTGACGTGTTCTGCTCCGACGGAATAAAACTTTGTTTCCTGCCTTCCAGTCTCCGGCGCCTGCCTCTTTTGTTGGTTAATTATCGAATGGTATAAGAGGCGATTACCGCCGGGCAATACTTGAAGGTTATCAACTGAAGGTGCCGCTACCATTTAACAGGGAACTACTGTAGACCAGAGAGCTACATCTGGGCGTTTCGAAGTGCACGGTTATTGCACTTTTTGTTAAGTCACATGTGTTTCTATTGTGTAGTCATTTATTAGATTACTTTTTAGGATTTGTTAGGACTTTCTCTTAAATTTATGCTTAGAAATAGGATAAAAAAACCCCAGCAAAAGGGAAGGGGGGGATGACTCCCTTCCTCCGCTGCTTGAAGCGCTGGTGTCTTTAGCCACTGTACTCTCGGAGCCACAAGCCTGATTTTGTCACCTTGTGGATTCCGTTACCCCCAGGTCCCTCCTGTCCTCCTCCCATTCCATTACAAAGTGGAGATGACCATCTCCCCGACAGAAAAAAAGAAAAGCGGTACCAGCCCAGCATGCAGCCTGTTCTTTTTTTTTCTGTCTTCCGACAGAATGGGACGTGTTTGGACTTACCTGATGGATTCTTCACTGGACGTCTCGTCAGGGCTGCTGGGCTGTCCTCGCCGTCCTCTTCCACGTTCTCCTGGCCTGCCGGGCTTGCCAGGCGAAAGCGGAAGAGGACGACGAGGACAGCCGCGTTGATAGCCGCCCGGCCTTTTGCGGCTGGGGCGCCGTTGCTCCTGGTCTCTTCCGGGTTGCAGTGTGCGTCTCCCTGTGGCTTGGCCGGTCTGGGGGATACGCTGCTGCAGCTGTTTGGCAGGTCCTGGGGCTCTGCTGGGCGATGCTCCTGGGCCCCATGCCAGGTGTTTGATGTCCTGCCGGCCTCCTCTTCTTCCTGACGCCCCTGCTGCTCGGTTGGGTCGAAGCAGGGGCAGGCCTTGCTGTGGCCTCGGAGACCATTTTCGGCAGGCTTCTCCTCCCGGCGCTGGCTTCCTGATGCGCGCCTGGGATGGCTATTGGGGGGCAGTGGGCTTGTGGTGTACCCTTCTTGCCCCCTTGGTGAGTACCGCATAGCGGTCCCTTTTTCTCCTTACTGTTTTGGCCTCCAGTCATACCTACCTGTGTGCACCTATTCTTGTCTGTGGTTTGGCAGGTTTGGGTCTGGTTTTTGGCTGGATGGGAGGTCGCCAGTGTCGTCCGCCGTTTTCGGCGGGCTTCTCTGCCCGGCGCTGGTTTCCTGGTGTGCGCCTGGGCTGGCTGTTGGGTGACGGTGGGCTTGTGGTGCGCCCTTCCTGCCCCCTTGGTGAGTACCATGTAGTGTAGGGGTTCGATGGGCTTATGTGCTTTCCGCGGGGTTCGCTTGCAGCCCTGTGTGGTGTCTCTTCCCCATGCCCTCTTGGGGTGTTTTGGGTTGCTGCCTGCGTGGACTTCTGGTCGCTGCCGCGATGTGCACCTGGGCCTCTGGGTGGTGCCGGGATTTGGTCTCGGGGCCTCCTGCTTGCGCTGCTTGTACCCTATTGCGTTCCGCTGGGCTCAGCTGGTCTCCCTGTTGCCTTGCCGGCTGGGTTCCTTGCTTTCTTTCAGGTGGTGTTGGATCCCGTTGTCCTCGGGTCTCTCACGGTACTGGTGGATTCCTGTTGGGCTTCTCTTTGCTGGCGCCTGTTCCTGCGTGCGGACCCTCTGTGCTTTTCTGGTGGCGTGAGGCGTGGGCCCGTTCCCTGTCTCGTTCCTGGGCCCTTGGTGTCTCCCAACTGGTTCTCTGCCTCTGTTGCCCCCTGATCCCGGGGTCCTGGCGGCCCTTCGGAGTCTTTGGCGGCCTGCGGCGTGGGCTCTCCTGCCTTCGCTGTCCTGGGCCGTGGTTACCCCTGTGTCGCTACCGCTTTTGGGGGGGGGGTTCGGCCTGGGGTGGGTCCTTCGGGGCTTCCTTCTTGGGTGAGGTGTTCCCAGGCCTTCTGGATTCCACTTACTTGGCACTTGTTGCTGGTTGGCGTCTGGGCTGGGGGTGGGTCCCTGTGGGACTGCTGTTGGCCTGTCCCCTTGGTGCATGCCACCTGGCGGTTTCTTTCTTGCTGTGCTCTCCTGCTGTGCTGGCCTGGGGCCTTGGCTTCTGTTCCTTCTGCTGCCCGCCCTGTGGTTTGGCCAGGTCTGCCCTGGTTCGTTCCTGGTGTGGTGTCTGTTTGGTCGGCCGTGACTCACTTTGGTGCGATCTCTCCTGGGGCTTGTTGGCTTCTTCTTGTGGCCTCTTTGCTCTGTCCTCTGGGCCTCCGGCCCGCCTGCCCTGCAGGCTTCTGTTCTCCCTGGTTGGCACTAGTTGATGCCTGGTTTGGGGTCTGCCCGGGTTTGCCTGTTGCTGTGGCCTGTTCTGGTCGTCCCTGACTTTTTGTCGGGCGTTTGAGCTCTTTTTCGGGTCCTGGTGCCTTGTGGTTCTTGGGCTTCCTTCAGCAGCTTTCTGCCCTTCCGCCCATGGTTCCTGCCCTTTCTGTGGGTTCGGACCTGGTGCGTGCCTGTCTGGATGTCTGCCTGCGGTTTCGCTGTTGGGCGCTTCTTGCTTCCTTCCGGGTGCTTCTGCTTGCCCCGTGCTCGGGAGGTCTGGTTTCTTCTGCCCTTCTGTGGTTTTGCTGGTTCCCCCCCCTTGTTTCCATGGGAGGGGGGGGGGGGTGTTGTGCCCTCCCTCTGTCCTGGGGGGGCCCTTGGCCTTTTTTTTGCTGTTGGCTCCGGGGTGGTGCTGGTTGTGCACCTGGTGGGTTCTGGCTGGAGTTGGGTTTGCTTCTCGCCTGCTGCCAGGATGTGTTGCCTGCTGGGGTTTGGTTTCTGGTTGTGGTTTCCTTATCCCCTCTTGTATTTCCCTTGGTGGCTTGTTGCGCTTTGCATCTCACCTGCCGCTCCCTTTGCCTCCTGTGGGGGCCGGGTGTCGTTGGTCTTCTTTGGCCTCTGCCTTGGTGGCCCCTGGTGCTTCAGGTGCCCGGCTCCTGTACCCTGCCCTGTCTGCTGTGCCCTTTCCTTGCTTGTGGGTTTTGGGTGTCGGCCTCCTCCGGTGTGTGGGCCGCATTGCTTCTTCCCGCTCCTCTCGTTCCGCTTTGGGGTTTCGGTTGGCTTTGCCTCGGTTCTGGGGCTCTGGCTTTTCCTCATTGGGCCTGTGCTCCCGCGCGGGCTGTTTTCGGCCTATGGGGTCTGTGGCCCTTGCTCTCTTGTTGGCTCTGGGGTGTTCGTCCTCCCCTTGTTTGGGTCTTTTGCCGCACCCCCGGTGGGTGGTGTGCTTTTGGATTCTCCGGGCTTCTCTTCTTTGATTTCTGGTGCCTGGGTTGTTCTGGTGTGCTGATAGGGCCTGGGCTCTGCCTCTGTTGGATTTGCCCTTGCGGTCCCTGTGTTTGGCCTCCCATTCGCTTGTGCCTGTGGGTCGCTGGTGCACCTCTCGGCTTGGACGCTTCTTTGAGGCCGACTGTGGCACGGGGTTCGTTGTGTGGGCTGCTGGGGACCATCGCTGTCTTACTGCTGCTTCTCCTCTCTGGGTGGCCGGGCTGTGGTTGGCTGCTGTGCCTTTCCCTGTGCCCCTTCTTGGTTGGGGGTTTTGTTTGCCTCTCCTTCCGGGTCCTGGTGGTGCCGTGTTGGGGGCCTCCTGGCTGGCTGGCTGGCCTGCCGGTCTCTCCAGCTGGCTTCTTGGGCATTTGTGGATCTCCTGCGGGGTTGGGCTGTTGGCCTCCTTGTTGGTCTTTCCTGTTTTGCCCTTCTGCTGCTCCTCTTGGGGTTCGCCTTCGGTGGTTCCTTGGTGTCCTCCCTTCTCCTCCTGGCAAGGGGGGTAGGCTCTTGGTTGGTGGTGTTTCCTCCTTCCCGGTTCTGGGGTTTGGTTTCACAAGTTCCGTGTTCGGCTTCTGTTGTTGTCGTCTCTTGGTTGTGCCCGGGTTTTGGCCGGGTCTGCTTGGGGTTGTGCTTCTTGCTCTCCCTGGCCTCCATTGGGCGAGTTGCTGGGCTTCATGTCCCTGTGTCTCCTGCTTTGGGCGTGTGCCTCGGGCTAGGCCGCTTGGCCGGTTCCTGTGCCCCGGGTCCTTCTCCCGGTGTGGCGGCCTTTTTGTTCCTGCGGCTCTTCGGGGTCTTGGCTGGGGTTGGCCGAGGGTCGTTCCTGTCCTGTGGCTTGGCCTTCTGTGTGTTTCTGGCCTCCAGGTTCCCTGTTGCTGATGTTATCGGCTGGTGGGGGGGCCTTGCTTGGGTTCCCTTCCCCCTTTTCTTCCTGGCTGTTCCTCTGGGTCACAGCCTGTTTTCTTGTCCAGGTCTGCCCTCTTTTGTCTTTGCGGCTCTGCTAGTGGCTCCTCCTGGTGTGTTGGGGTGGTCCTGTGGTTGGTCGTCTCTTTCCTTGCTCTCTTGCTTTGGCGTGCCTCTTCGGTTTCGTCTTACTCCCCTCACTTATTGGTGTGGTCCTTTGTGGGTTCCTGCGCCTGTGGTTCGCCTTCTTCTCTTCCTGGGCCTTCAACCCTGCCGCCCTGTGTGGCCTGTTCTCCTCTGCTCTTGGCCATTGGGCTGGGTTGGCCTGTTTTGTCCCTGGTTGGGTGGCTGCCTGGTAGTGCCTGGGGCCATGAGTTTCGCCCTTGGGGGTTTCTCCCTGGTCGGTGGCCTTTTCTGGCTCAGTTGCTCCATTGGGGCGCTTCTGCTTCTCCTGGCCTTCCTTTGGTTGGGTTCAGGGGGGGGCTTTGTTTGGCCCCTCTGGTTATTCCCTTCGGGCTTGGCTCTGTGTGTGGGGCCCCCTTCTGGCTTGCCTGGGGGTTCTTGTGTTTTTTTTTCTTCTTGTCATCCCCTGCTGGTTCTGTGGTCTCGGCTCTGTCCGCTTGGTTGGTTGTGTGCTCCTGTCTGCATTTTTCTCCTTTCTTGCGGGCTCCTTTTGCTCCTGTGGGGTGCCGTTTTTTGGTCTGGTGCCCCTGGTGTTGGTAGGTGTCCAGAAGGCCAGGTTCTCTGCTTTGGTATTCTCCACTTTGTAACGGAATGGGACGAGGACAGGAGGGACCTGGGGGTAATGTCCTATTACTTACCGGTAATCTTCATTACTCCTGGTCCCGTTGTCCTCGTCCCATTACTTCCACCCCTCCCTCCCTGGCGGCCGGCCTTCCGGTTGTTGGCTTGTTATTTCAGGCTGCATGTACTCCCAGTGGGAGGGAGTGGGTTGGGTATCCCAGCATGCTCCTTTTCTTTTTTTCTGTCGCGGAGATGGTCATCCCCACTTTGTAATGGAATGGGACGAGGACAACGGGACCAGGAGTAATGAAGATTGCCGGTAAGTAATAGGACATGATGTATTGTTTGGTCTTTCGGTCGTCATTAAAAACTAATTTGTGCAATGGGTTTCGAAGAGGACCCACTAGTTTCTATCTTTTAATGTGCCGAGGGGCAGCACTTAAAAGGCATTTATTTTCCGGCAGATGTTTAATGGAATGATTGCTGCACACTTTTTAGGTAGCACTACGAACGAAAAATATGTTATATCAAAAAACACAGATTCATACGATGAGAACCTCATTTACAATAAACAAAGAATGAGAAATAACCCACATTTTAAATTGAGGCGAAAGCTCCGTGTCTTCCCAGCCGCAGAATCCTATGAATGGAACACTTATGACATCACAGGCGCTCCAGTGTGACGTCACGAGGTCCAGGGTATGTGCGCTGGAGAGACCCCCGCCATCGCCCAGAGAAAAGGAGAGACCACTGTTGGGTAAGAATGTTGGATAGAATGGATCTTCTTTCAGGTTCATCGTAGGAACATTTTTTGCCACTATATAGTTGGATTTTCTCAAGATATTGGACTAAACCCATGCCTTGCCTGCTCCCCCTGTTAAATTGAAACACATGGCATCACCCATAAGGAGATGATGTATGATGACAAGTTGAGGAGTCTCTACTGTGACGTGTGTTTGGTATAAAAGGCTGGTAACCAGGTAGCTGCAGTATTGACTCAGGGGCACAGGGACGGTGAGGACCGCAGCTGGTGGATGGAGCTGGGCACAGTGAGATGCCAAAGCTGCAGGGGCTTAGCAGACTTAAAAATGGAAGGGAGCAGGGGTTCGTCTAAGGGAAAAAAGTGAATAAATAAACCTAAGAAAAAATCAAATGAAAACTGAATTTGAAACAAAACCATAAACTAACTTGAAACTGACTTGAAATTCAAATTCCCTTCCATTCCTTTCATTTCCCTTCCCCCTTTCCCCTTTTCCCCTCTTTCATCTTTTCTGATCAACTTCCCTGCCTTATACATTTCTGTCTCCTCTCCCTTCCAATTTGTTGGGAACTACCATCACCTCCCCTTACTTTCCCCAGATCTTTCTCCCCATTTCTTCCTTTCCTTTTTTTCCCTGTCCATTTCTTTTCTTTTTTCTTGTTGTTTCTTTTTTCCCCAGTCCTTCCTTCCCTATCCCTCCACTCCCTTCCTTCCTTACCTATCCATTATTTCCCATCCACTTCCATGCCCTCCTGCGTTTCCCTCCTTTTCCCTTCCTTGCTTCCCTTTTCTTTTCTCTCCTCTCCCCTTCTCTTCCTTTCCTTTTCACGCCACTCCCTTCTTCCTTTCTCTCATGTCTTCAACCCTTCCTCTCCTTATGTCTTACCTCCCATTCCCTATCTTACCTATCTCTTCTTTTCTCTTCCCTGATCTCTTTCTTTCTCTTTCCCTCCAGTCGCCTCTTCACTGTCTCTTCTATCCTCTCCCCTTCCATACTTTCCCTTTTACTTTCTTTATCTCTCTCCCTTTCACTTCCCACACCAACCCTCCCCATCCTTCCCTTCCACACCTTCCCTTCCATTCCTTTCTCTCTTCCTTTTCTTTCTCTTCTCTCCCCTTCCCTACTTCCATAATTCTCCTATTATCTCCCATGCCTTTCCATTCCCCTCCATTCCCTTCTTCCGTGCCTCTTCTGTCCTTCCCCTTTCACTTCCCTCTCCACCTTTCCTTCTATTCTCTCTTCCTCTCAAGTCCTTTCCCTCTTCCTTTTCCTTCCCTTTCTCTTTCGTACAACCCTATCTTGCTTTTCTCGTCTCATTCTTCCTCTTTCCTTCCCCTCTCCATTTGTCTTTCCTACCTCTTGTATCCTCTACTCTTCCTCTTCCTCTTCATCCTCCTTCTCCTTCCCTATTTTTCCCATTCTCTTCCCTTACCACAGTCTCTTCTATTGTTTTCTCCCCCATGCCCTCCCCTTCTGTCTCCTACCCTTTCTTCCCCTTCTTTGCTTCCCTTTCGCATCTCTTCTCTCCCTGCTCCCCTTCCATTCCCTTTACCTCAATTCCATTCTTCTCCACCTCTTCTAACCTCTCCTCTTCCTTATCTCTCCCATTCTGTACCTTCACCTCTCTTCCTTACTTCTCTATCACTCCTCACCTAGCCTCTGCCCTTCTTCACTCTTTCCTTCCCTTTCCCCTCCATTCCTTTCTTCCCTACCTCTTCTATCCTCTCCCCTTCCCCTCCTTTCCTTTCCTTTCTCTTCCCACTCTCTTCTATATTTTCCCATTCCATCACCTTACTTTCCTCTTTCCTTCCCTTTCTCTCCTCCTCTTCCTACAATATCTCTTCTGTCCTGTCCTCTCTATTCTTCCGTCCCCTTCCTTTCCCACCCCTTTCCTAGCATCAATATTTCTTCACTCCTTTCCTCTCATCTCCTCCCCTTCCCCTCCCCCTTTATCTTCCCTTTCCCTTCTCTTTCTTACTTCAATATCTCTCCCCTCCCCTTTCCATTCCCTCCATTTCTTTTTGCCCTACCTCTTCTGTCCTCTCCCCATTCACCCCCTGCACTTCCCTTCCCACACTATCTCTTTTATCTTTTCCCATTCCATACCCTTCCCTTTAGCCTTCACTTCCCCTTTCTCCTCCCCTCTTCTCCCCTCATCTTCCCTCAATATCTCTCCTTTCCTCACCCCTTCCGTCCCCTTCTCTCTCCACCATCCCTGATCCTTCCTCATCTCTCCTCTCCTCTGCCCTCTCCCAATCTTCCCTTCCCTTACTCTTCTTTAAATTTGTTCCCTTCTCTTCCTCACCCTTCCCTTTTCTCCCCTCCCATTTCTTAATGTTTCTTTCTTATTTTCTCCCATCCCCTACTCACTTCCATTTCCATTCCTTCCCTTACCCCTTTCATACCCTTCCCTTCTCTTCCCCTCTTTCCTCCGCTTTCATTTGCTATCATTCCTCTCCTCTACTCTCCCCTTCCCTTCCTTCTCTACTTCCCCTTTGCTTCCTTTCCCTTTCCCTACTTCCCTATCTCTCCTCAGATCTCCCTCCCCTTCTCATTCCTTCCTATCTATTTCCCTCAATATCTTTCTTCCCTTCCTCTTCTATTCGCTTCCATACTGTACATTCTCTTCCCTTCCCTTCATGCACTACCTCTTATGTCCTTTCCCTTTCCCTTCAGGCCTATAGCTGCTATCTGCATGTTAACAAATGGAATATTAAGCAATTTCTGCTTGCCTCTTTTTTGGTATACATATTGGTTACCCAGGTCCTGATAATTATAATTTGACACCGATTTAGCAAACCTTCTCTCATCACACTTCTAGGTGCTGCTCTACGAGATAAAAGCAGCCCTCTGGTGTCACGCATCACACCCACATGTTTCTCACATAGGATTACTGTTGTGAGTTCCCTATTGAGCCGACTGTAGTTTCTCCCCTATGTCAGCATAACTGCAGACGTAAGCCACTTTTGCCTATGTCACACTGTTATTTTAGAAATAGGCTGCACATGTTTTGTTATTCAGCTCTTGCACTGGTATTCAGTCTGAACATTTCATACAAGGTCAAAAAGCATTGTGTTCTGTAGTCGGACACTAACACCTAGGACTAATAGAGAGGTGCAGCTGCATTTTTCGAACAAGGTCACATAAGCTGAGACTTGTTATTTTGAAAATAGAGAGGAGAGATCCGTGCAGAAAAAAGATTGTGAGATGCGAGAGCTGCGCCATCTGAGATACAGACCAGCTGACTATGAATGCCAGGTATGGGGTCCAACACTAATCCCAGAGATCTCTAATATATAACTGTGCTCCCATAGTGAGGGTAGGCTCAGGCAGATTTGTCAAACGCCATGACAGGGCTTTTCATTGTGTATATTCTATTGATCATGGCAATCACATTGTTGACATATATGTTTTCCAATTGCAGCACATTTGCTCAGTCACGGCCGGCATGAGCGGCAAGTAGGGGTGGCGGGCGCAGGGGGGGGGGGCAATCCCGGAAGGGAGCTGAGCAAAAATTTTCTTTTTTTTTTTATTACGTAGCTCTCAGCCGGTCCTGTGTCTCCTCTGCTCCTGCTCTCCTGCCTCTGACTTCAGGAACAGGAAGCAGGCAGCCAACCTCCCTCCCCTCAGCCAATTACAATGCTGCAGTGGAGTGTTGATTGGTCTGACACGGCACTCAGCCAGGAGCTGTAGGGGTGGCCCTGTTCTCCATGCAGGCTGTAATCCAGCCTGAATAGAGAAGGGGGAGAGTGCGCATGACTGGTTTGAGCGGCCCGAGAGGGCCGACCAAACAGTCAGTGTGCACTTAGGAGTGGGCAAACCACTCCTGCCCTGCTCAGTGAGCAGAGCAGAGCAGCCCCGCCCACCAGCCCGCCCGCAAAGCAGTGTGTTTTCTGCAGTGCTTGAAAGCAGTGGGGAGACGCTCCTCCGCCACAGCAGAGGAGCCACCACTACATTTGCTTCATGATAGAGCACAATAACTTCAATAAATATTGCAAGCTTTCTTCGTGTCTTTTTAAGGCTCGCTCCCTAGCGTTTCAGTGTGCAGCACTGCTCGCGCAGGTGAGAGACCTTTTGTAGGGGGTTTTAAAACCGAGCCTAGAATCGCACACGCTTGTGCGTGTGCTTTTCCTTTTGGCTTCCGCGATTGGCCTTTGAGTGTGTGTATTTCCCAAAGGCCATGTGGTTTCAATTATCGTGCCCAGACATGGGCGCGATAATTGAAAACACATGTTCGCTGTGGCGCGCGCGCGTGCACCACTTGCGGTCCTGTTTTTTTTTCAATAACAACCACTTTCGCGATCGCTTTCAGTCCCGCTTGTTTTTTTTTCTTACGTTAAGGGGTGATTTATGGTCGCAGCGAGCACCATATGTACTCTAATCTGTTAATTACGAGCTTGACAGCGTTGGCACACCAGGCGCCATATGTTCAGGTTTCTATCGCCGCGGGATTGGGGGTCGGAGAAGGGAATTCGCGCTTAAACTTGAAACTTGTTGACCAAATATTATCACCGTATCAATGCCCAATAACCCCAACTGATGCCTGGGTGCTGCACAGAGCTCGTAAAAACCTCGTCTTTATTACTCAAGTATTTAAAATCTACTCCAGCGTTTAAAATGCTGAGAAGACGTAATAAAACGAGCACTGGAATGGTGTTTGTAGTTAGATGTGTCTGCTGAGCAAACACTCCTGTGCGCACCTGCCTTCCTCCCCCTCAGCCCGTACTCCGTGCAGGCCCTCCCCCCCACCAGTGAGGGTCTGGAAAACATCTGTGCAGGAGCCCACAGAAGAAGCTAGAGGGAGTTCTTGTGACAGTGATGACAACTTACTGCATAGCGAGTTGGATGCTCGTTTTAGCGGTGCTGTTTTATGTGTGAATCCTTCTAGTCTCCAACGGGCTTCTGTCTCCTGACGTGCGCTGGCACAGGACGACGCCAGTACTGCCATGTAGGCTCTCTCCGCGTGTCCTGGAGGAGCAAGCTCTGGCCGCTGGAGCGTCAGTGGCACTCCAGAATAGAGACTCCCTCCCGCCCCCTGCTGAGAGCTGTCACTTAGGCGTCCTCCTGGCGGAAGTCTCCCTGGGCTGGAGTTGATGTGTTCGCGCCTCAGCGAGCTCGGGGGCGCTGAAGCAGTCATCGCGATGCTGTTCTCTGCTTCCTCCTGCCAGGGAAGTCTTGTCACCCACACAAGACTGCCAGTCCAGATAGTGTGCCACGGACAGGGCATCACCGCTCCAGTAGCAGAATGTCAAGTCCAGGCCCACACATACTGCGAGACACCTGTTTGCAGCTGTTGACATGACTTGCGCGCAGCGCTTTGGAGAGAAGTCGTGCTCCTTATTTTTAATATAAGGCCCTTTTCAACCGAACTATGTATTGCATGGCAGGGGCAGGGCACAAGTCTTAAACAAACATTTGCAATGCAATAGGTCTCACATTGATGCGAGTTTGAGCTATTGACATTGCAAATAACAATGCCTTTATTTTTTAAACATAAATAAAAGGCATTATTTACAATGCCAGCAGCTTAAACTTGCGTAACTGTGAGACCTATTGCATTGCAAATGCTTGTTCTTTATTGTGGACATGCATGAGTGAGAGGACGAAAGGTGATGACCTGTTACTGCATCCCCTGAGAGGGTTTAGAGTGTTGTGTTCTGGGGTGCCAACTTACATGTTACTCTGGAAAGGTTAGGAGGGCAGGTGAGGCACTATCAGTCTGGATTTGGGCCCATAGATACTGATGTGGTATGGTGACTAAGTCCCTACATACTGATGTTCTGTGATCTCAGGCTTAATTCCCTTTCTAAACAAAATCCCTGCAACATTACAACAAACACAACACTCCTCCATGATGTAGCTGCTACCCATCGGCACCACACACGGCTAGAAAATGCCGTATGATTATTACAATACACTTCAAACCTTTGCCCTGTACTCATAGCTATGTGTCCATGGCACTGTACTCTTAGCCCTGCACCCTTAACCCTGTGTTCATAACTCTAGAGCCTTAGGTGTGCCCTCTTAGGCCAGTAACCACAACAATGCATTGTGCAGCCATAGCTCTGTGTCTATAACCCTTAGCTTGTGTCCATATCTCTGCACACTTAACCCTGCACTTTTAACCATGTGTCCATAACCATGTACTCTTACACATGCTCCTTTTGCACTCTAGCCGTAACCATGCATCTTGCACAGTCCATAACTGTATTCTTAACTCTGTATTCTGCACCCAAAATCCTGTTTGGGGTCTCATTCCAGGTTGGAACATTCCGTCCAGGGGTTGGGGGGTATGAGGACAGCAATGGTGGACAACACTGCCATCGGGGTCGAGGGACCACTTAACATTGCCGGATGTAGGCCAACCAGGCTTTGGTGAAACATGTGCTGTTCATCCTTCTCTGCCCTAGAGTGCTCTCACCTCCATTTCTGGATGTTTCCACAGTGTTCTCATCTCCCTCTGGAGGATTGGCAGTCACCAAACCCAGTATACCATCAGTTTCTGGAGGCAGGCTGGCTCGTCTGGTGGTGCCGCCATATCCACTAGAACACGTTTTTCTCTTGTTCTTGCCATTCTCTCACTTGCCCCGTGACAGGTGATGCCCTGCACTCTCTGCTCAATTGTTTCAGCTCAACAATAATGACCAATGATTTGGGGTGATTAATAACAGCAGATATGAAAATTGCTGTCTCAGCCACCCCATTCAGAAGCAGACAGTTGGGTGCCTGCACTTCTCCAACTACAATAAAAGACAATAAGATTCCACCCATGGGCAATTAAAAGGCAGAGACATTGCTATGACAAGCATTTTGCTTTGGAGAGTATGATGTTGTATGAAATTGGAACAAACATGTAAATCGTAGTTTATTTAATGTCTTAGTGCTTAGAGGTCACTCCATAATGTTCAGCAGTATTTAAAAATATACTGTGCTTGGATAACTGGCAAAAATAGTCTATCAATTCTGTTTAATGCACTTGACATATAACTGCATGTAGGTGCTAATATTGTGCCACATGCAGACATCTATGTCTGAACCTGCAGCAATTTTGAATTGCAGCAAAGGTATCTCATCCAATTTATCAGTCTTAAAAAATGTAAAGGGCCTATTTTCAAAAATAAACGTAAAATATGGGCACACAGTTACTCTGTCTGAACCTATTTTGTCCCTACTCATCAACATTTCTGGTAATTACTAGAAAGCTGCACCAGGTGTAGGTTTACAGGCAGGAAGGTCAGGTGACTTTTCCTTCCACCCTATGGCAGAGAAGAGCTCACAGTGGGAACTCAGCCCTTTGTGGGAAAGAGGAGTTTAGAATGTCCCACAAATGAACATGTTTGTGGGTGTTGATAAATATCCATGACAAACCATGGCTTTGAGTGCCCTTTTAACCCCTTTAGTGGAAATTACCAGTGGAGCCATCCCAACACTGCTGGTGGAGTTCTCCAGCCTTGTAAAACAAAAATTTAAATTTGGTCATAAATGTGCGTTTAAAATCAAATTCACCTTTGTGAATATGATCAAAAGGTAACAGTGAAAGCTACGTTTCAAAGGAACTACAAACTTAAAAAAAAAAAAAATCTCACATGTTAAGGTGGTTTTCTTAAAAATAAAAATAAAAAGCAGTATTAAATATGCATAACTTAACTCTTCCTGAATAATGCATAGGCATGTCATCTTATGTGGCGTACTGGAATTAGATAAAGGTTTTGTGAAGCAGTATTCAGTTTTTTTTTTTTTTAAATTAAAAATCACTTGAACTGATGTATTTCAGTACCTTAGAGATATCTTTTGTTTGCATTCTATACCGATCATGCCCTTAACATCTTGAAAACTTTGTGTTACCTGAATGACAGTGACTATTGTAAAGTGCTCTGTTACATCTCCGAGGATGGTTCCAACTATATAAAACATGCAAAACTCAATAACTAAATTACTACGTAGAATCATGTCGTGTACGATACATGGTTGCCCTGTTAGAATATGTAACCTTTTCCATGTTTGTCTGTTAAAGTTCATGTGCATGCAATAATATGTTTTTCTAAATGAGTATGGCTTCCTTCTTGGGGCAGCATTACCAAAGTGTCCTGGGGGCGCAAAAGGTGTGTGTGCCCACTTTGTGCACCACCCCCACACTTTGGTATTAAAGAAGAGGCAGCAGATGTTTGTGCCGCCCCATCCGTAATGCTGATGGTTGGCACATATGTAGTGCCAACATTGCCTTGAGAGGGTGTTCCTTCATTTGCATGGGGTGTGGTCCATGAAAGGTGGAAATCATTTTGCCTCTGCGCCATATTACAGATGTGGGCACAGAGGCAAACATGCCCTTAGGAGGTGCACTACCAGTGTGCCACAAAAGGGGGTGCACTGTCAATGGGGGGAAGTCCTCTGGAGGGATCTAAGGAGTTCCCATTGATGACCCAGACATCCCCCTACAGGTGGGGTCAGTCACTCACTGCACCGACTGCATGGGGATCTGTATTAGGGGAGCGGAGGATAGGAGAAAGGTGAGGACATTTAGGGATGGAGAGGAGAGAGGAGATACAAGAGATGAGATATAGGGAGCAGGAGGAGAGGCAAGAGAGGAGATATAGGGGAGGATTGTAGATATAGGGAAAGACAGGAGAGGAGAGACGTGAGGAGATAATAGGGGAGGGGAGACTATGAGATATTGGGAAGGAGAGGGGGTATGGGGAAAGGGAAGAGTGGAGATATCGGGGAAGAGAGGAGATATAGGGAGGGAGAGGAGATAGAAGGGAGGTAAGCAGAGGAGATATTGGGAAGGGGGGGGTGGAAAGGAGATATAGGAAAGGGTCTGAAAGGAGAAACAGGAAAGAGAGGAGAGAGGAGGTGTAGGGAAGGGGAGGGTAAGGGAAGAGAGGAGATATATGGATTGGAGGGGGATGAGAGGAGATATATGGGAGACAAGAGGAAATATAGGGAAGGAGAAGAGATGAGATAGTTAAAGAGATGAAGGGGAGGGGAAGATATAGTGGAGAGTGGGGCGAAAGGGGACAGGTTGGAAGAGAAACGGAGTGGGGAGGAAAGTAGGAGAGTGGAGGGAAGGATGGGGGGGTTGGAAGGGAAAGGAGGGAAATGGAAGGGAGGGTAAGAGAGGGGACAGGGGAGAGATAGGGAAGTGGTGGGGTCGGAAGGGAAGGTGGGGGCACGGAATAAGAGAGGATAGAAGAGGTAGAGAAGAAAGGAATGGTGGGAAATAGAGATGTATGTGAAGGAAAGGGAAGAAACGGGGGAGATGGAAGAGGAGATGATAACAGAGGTACAGACGGAATGGAGGAAAAGGAAGGGGTAGAAAAGTAGAGAAGAGGAGAGACAGGGAAGAATGACAAGGGAAACAGAAGGGAATGGAAGTGAGGGAAGGGATGAAAGGAAGGGGAGGGAAGCAGAGGAAGAGAGCAAAATTAAGGGATGAAAATAGAGGGGAAAGGGAGAGGAGTTGGGGGAGAGTAGATGAAAGATCATGAAGGAAAGAAAGGGGAGAAGACAGCAGAGGTAGAGAGGAAAAGAACTGAGGGGGAAAGGAAAGAAGTGGAAGAAAGGGAGAGGAAAGAGGAGATAGACAAGAAAAAGAAGGGGATGAGAAAAGAAATGGAAGAAAAGGGAAGGGAATTGAGAGAAGGAAAGGGACAAAGGAAATGGAGGGGAGCAGAGGAGGAGAGGAAAGAAGGGAAGTGAAGGAAGGTGAGCACAGGAGAGGAGTGGAGAAGACAAAAGGGGAGGGGAGATGAAGAGTGGGGAAGGAAGGGTTAGTGAAGGAAAGGAATGGAGGAGAAAGAGAAGGTGAAGGAAGGTAGGGAAGGAAGGAAGGGGAAGGGATGAGATGGGAAGGAGACATAGGGAAGGGAAGACAAGGGAAGGGGGAGGACATATAGAGAAGGGAAGAGGGGGGAGGGAAAGGAAGGCGAAAGGAAAAAGGGGAAAGATAGGAAATGGAAAGAGATGGGAAAGGATAGAAGAGATAGCGTTGGAAGGGAAGAGGAGATGGGAGATGGTGGAGGGAAGGGATGGTGGAGGGACAAAAGGAGAGAGAATAGAAGAGGTAGAAAAGAAAGGAATGAAGGGAAAGGAAAGGAAAAGGAAGGCGTAGAATGGAAGAGGAGGGATGGAGAGAAGAGAAGGGTTGAAAGGAAGGGGAGGAAGGATGGAAGGAAAGGTGTAGGGAAGGGAGAGGAAAGGGAAGGGAAAGGAGGAGAGAGGAGTGGAGTGAAAGAAAAGAGGAGAGAGATATGGTATGGAGAGAAGGATGAGAGGAGTAGGGAAGACTGAGGAGAGGAATATAGGAAAGTGGTAGGGAAGGGAGAGGAGAGGAAAGGAAAAAAGGGAAGGGGTAGGGAAGACGATGAGAGGAAGATAGGAAAGAGATAAGGAAGGGAGAGGAGAGGAAGATAGGGAGAGGAAGCTAGAGGAGAAGTTAGAAGAGGAGTAGGCAGACAGGAAAGGGGGTAGGGAAGGGAGAAGAGGGAAGGGAGTGGAGGGAAGTGATTGGAAGCAAATGGAATGTAATGGAAATGAAGGGATGGGGATTGGAAAGGAGGGTAAGAGAAGAAGAAAGGAGAGTGGAGGGAGGGAAGGAAAGTAAAGGGAAATTGGGAGGGGTTTGAGGGGAGGTATTAGAAGGGTAGAGGGAAGAAGTAGTATCGGAAGGGCAGGGGAAAAAGGAGGGATTGGAAGGGTAGCGTCAAGAAATAAGATTGGAAGGGTGGAGGGATGCTGATTGGGGTGGTGGGAGAGGTGAGGGGAATGAAGCAGACAGGAGAAGAGGTGTGAGATAGAGAAGAGAATGGAATGAAAGGGCAGAGAAGTGAAGTTGAAGGGAAGAGATGATATGGAGTGGGACAGAAGAGGTGAAAATAGAAGAGGTAGAGAAGAATGGAGGGAAAGGAAGGCGTAAAAGGGGAAAGGAAGAGAGATAGGGTAGTAAGAAGAGAAGGAGGAGGGAGAGAAGAGAAGGAATGAAAGAAAGGTGAGGGGGAAAAAAAGGGGGGTTAGAGAAGAGATGGGGAGGAAAGAGGGAGTAATGCAAGGAAAAGGGTAGAGAAGGAAGAGGAGCAGAGGGAAGGGAAGGGAAAGGAAGGAAGGTCTGATATGGAAGGGAAGGGAGAGGACAGGAGCGAAAGATAGGAAAGTGACAGGGAAGGAAGAGGATGAGATAGGAAAGGGGTACAGAAGGAGAGAAGAGGAAAAGGAATGGAAATTAATGGAAGGCAGGGGAAGAAAAGAAGGAAGGGAAGTGGGGTGGGGGTGGGTTGGGGAATGGGAAAGGAAGTGTAGGGAAGGGAAGGGAAAGAAGGTGAGGGTGGTAAGGGGACAAGAGATGATGAAAGATGGTAAAAGGAAGAGAAGAGGAGTAGGAGAGGGGTTGGATGGAAAGGGAGGGTTTGTAAGGAATGAGAGAAGGGGGAGTAGCTGAGGGGAAGGAGAGGAGGGGTTGCAATGTATGAGGAGAGGGAAAGTGGAGTATAGAAAGAAGGGGAGAGGAGGAGAGGAAAGTGGAGGGGGAGCGGGCAGGGAAGAAGTGCAATATTAATGGGAACGGTAGGGAAGGGAGTGGGGAAGGAGAAAGATTTGAAGGCTAGAGGGAAGGGAAGGGTGAGGGAAAGAGAAGAGGGAATGGAATCGGAGAGAGATGGGAACAGGAAGGGAGAGGTTCCAAGGGTATAAGAAGGGTTTCACGGTTAGAAGGGAATGTGTTGCAAGGGTAGAGAGGAGAGTGGGAAGGAGAGAGGTTGCAAAGTTAGAGGAAAGGGGGTTACAAGGTAAAAAGAAAAGGAAAGGGAAGAAGAGAAGAGAAGAGAAGGGGAGAGGTTGGAAGGTAACAGAAGGGAAGGGTTTGGAACTGAAGGGATTGACGAACGGGAGGGAGAGAAGGGGAGTGGTTGGTAGGATAGATGGAAAGGGAAGAGAGGAGAAGAGGAAAGAGGAGTGTGAAAGGTAGAGGAAGTGAAGTAAAATCAAGGGGAGTGGAAGAGGGGGGTGGTCTGCAAGGGTGGAGGAAGAGAGAGAAGGAAGGGTTGCACAGTTGGAGGAGAGGGCAGGAGGGAAGGGGAGAGGGAAGGGGAGTGGGGTTGGCAGTGGGAGGGTAGATGAGAAATAGAGCAGGGCAGGGGTAGATGGTTTGAATGGGTGGGGAGAGCAGAGAAGGGGGAAATGGATGAAATGGGGAGGGACAGATTGGAGAGAACAGATGAAGTAGGGAAGAGAGGAATGAGGGGAAAGATGCATAAAAGGGAAGAGGAGAGAAGATGCGAGATAGGAAAGTAAGGAACAGAAGGGAAATGAAAGGCAGATAAGAGGAAAGATAGGGAAGGGGAGGGGAGGGGTGAGGGGAGGAAAGGAGAGGAGTAGGATAAAAAGAAGAGGAGAGGAAATGGAAGGCAATGGAAATAAGGGAGAGGAGAGGGGAGAGGAGAGGAAGATGGGGTACGGAAGAAAGAGAAGAAGAAGACAGGAAAGGGCTAATAAAGGGAGAAGACAGGAAGATAGGAAAGGGGTAGCGAGAGGAGAGTAAGATAGAGAGGGGGAAGGAAAGAAGAGAGGTGGAAGGGTAGAGAGGAGGGAAGGGTAAGGGGAGGGAAGAGGAAGGGAAGCGACATGAAGAGAAGAGGGAAGGGAACAGGAGTGGGGGAGGGAGGGAAGTGGAGGGATGGGAAGATGAGTGATTGCAAGGGTAGAGGGGAGGTGTTGCATGGTAAAGCAAGGGATTTCAATGTTAGAGGGAAGGAAATGAAGGGGGGGGTTGGAAGGGAGGGAGGGAAGGAGTGGGGAAGGGGAGAGAGAAGGGGTGGAGTAGGAGGGATAGCAGGAAAGGAAGGGAAGGGAGAGGGGAAGAGGAAGGGAAAGGGTGGGGAAGAGATGAGAAGAAGGAAAGGGAAGTATAGTAGGGGATAGAGTGAAGGGATGGGTAAGGGAGGGAGAGAAGTGGGGGGTTGCAAGGTTAGAGGGAAAGGCGAGGAGTGGGAGAAGAGTGGAGGGAATGGTAAAGATGTAATAGGGAAGGTTGCAGTGTAGGGAAGAGGGGAGGGAGATACGGGGAGGAAGGGGATGAAAGGGTAGATGGAAGGGAAGAGTGGAAGGAAAGTAGAGGGAAAGGGTTGCAAGGTTATAGTGGAGGGAGAGGAGGTGTTGCAGGGGAAGGGGAGGGGTTGCAAGGTTGAAGGATGGCACAACAAAGAAATGGTCGAAGAGGAGGAGGGATGGGGAGGGTTTGGAAGGGGAAAAGGGGAAGGTAGAAAGGGTAGCAGGAATGGAAGGGTAGGGTGGGGAAAAGATGAGAAGAAGGAGAGTGGGGAAGGGAAGTGGAGGGGAAGGGAAGTAAAGGGGAGTTGAGAAGGTGAGGGAAGGGGAGCGGTTGCAAGGACAGAGGAGGAAGGGAGTCAGCAAAGGGAAGGAGAGGAGGGGGTGAAAGGGTTAGAGGGAAGAAGGGAAGGGAGAGGAGTGGAAGGGAAGGCATTGCAAGAGTAGAGTGGAGGGGAGGGGTTGCAAAATTAGAGGGGAGAGGAGAGGGGAGGGATGGGTAGAGAATGGAAAGAGGAAGGAAAGGGGAGGGAGAGAAGGGACAGTGAAAAGGGGAGGTTTTAGAAGGGAAGGGAAAGAGAGAAGAGGGAGTGAAAGGGGAGTGGAGTGGAAGAGAGTAGGCAAGGGATGGAAGGAGATGGGAAGCGGAGTGGAGTGGAGATGGGGAGGGAAGAGGAAGTGTTTTGAGGTTGGAGAGAAGGAAAGGGAAGAGGGGAGTGGTTGAAGGGAAAGGTAAGGAAGGGAGAGGGAAATGGAAGGGGGAAGGGGGAAGGGAAGGGGAAGTAGCAGGGATTTGGGAAGGAGAGAAGGGAAGGGGTTTGGGAAGGTAGAGGTAAGGGGGAGTAGAGGGAAGGAAAAGTGATGAGAAGAGGGGAAAAAGGGGAGTGGGGTTGGGTAGTGGAAGTAGGGACAGGAAGGGGATCGGAAGGGGAGTTGAGAATGGAAGCAAGAGAAGGGGTTGCAAGGGCGAGTAGAGGGAAGGTGCTGCTATGTCAGAGGGAAGGAGTGAGGGGAGGGGAGAAAGAAAGGAATGGGAAAGGAAAGGAAGGGTACAGAGATGGGTACAGGGAAGGTTACAGGAATGGGAAGGGGAGAAGGACAGTTGCAAGGAAAGAGGGGAGGAAGGGAACGTGTTAGCATGGAAGGGATTGGGAAAGTGAAGAGAGAAAAGGAGGTAGAGGAAATGGAAGGCAAGAGTGAGGTGAGGGATGGGGAAAGGAGTGGATGGAAAGGGAAGTTAAGGGGAGTGTGGAGGCAATGGAAGGGGAGGGATTGCAAGGATAGAGGAGGAAGGGAGTCGGGAAGGGGAAAGAGAGGAGGGGATGAAAGGCTTAGAGGGAAGGGAAGAAGGGAGCAGAAAGGAGTGGGAGGCGTTACAAGGGTAGAGTGGAGGGCGGGAAGGGGAGGGGTTGCAAAATTAGAGGGGAGAGGAGAGGGGACGGAAGGGTAGAGAATGGAATGAGGAAGGAAAGGGGAGGGAGAGAAGGGGAGGGGTGAAGGGGAGGGTTCGGAGTGGATGGGAAGGGAAGTTAAGGGGAGTGTGGAGGCAATGGAAGGGGAGGGATTGCAAGGATAGAGGAGGAAGGGAGTCGGGAAGGGGAAAGAGAGGAGGGGATGAAAGGCTTAGAGGGAAGGGAAGAAGGGAGCAGAAAGGAGTGGGAGGCGTTACAAGGGTAGAGTGGAGGGCGGGAAGGGGAGGGGTTGCAAAATTAGAGGGGAGAGGAGAGGGGACGGAAGGGTAGAGAATGGAATGAGGAAGGAAAGGGGAGGGAGAGAAGGGGAGGGGTGAAGGGGAGGGTTCGGAAGGGAAAGAGAGAAGAGGGAGCAAAGGGGAGTGGAGGAGAGTGGGTGAGGGAGGGAAGGAGATGGGGAGAGGAAGTCATTTGAAGTTAGAGAAAAGGAAAGGGTGGAGGGAGTGGTTGAAAGGAAGAGAGGGGAGAGGGAAATCGATAGGGGAGGGGAAGGGGAAGTAGAAGGGATTTGGAAAGGAGAGAAGGGAAGGGGTTGGGAAGGTAGAGGTAAGGGGGAATGGAGGAAAGGGGGAGGGGAAGTGCTGAGAAGAGGGAAAGGAAGGGGAGTGGGGGATGGGTAGGGGAAGTAGGGACGGGGAGGGGATCGGAAAGGGAGTTGAGAAGGGAAGCAAGAGAAGGGGTTGCAAGGGCGAGTAGAGGGAAGGTGCTGCAATGTCTGAGGGAAGGGGAGAAAGAGGAGGAAAGGAATGGGAAAGGAAAGGAAGGGTACAGAGATGGGTACAGGGAAGGTTACAGGAAAGGGAAGGGAAGGAGAACGGTTGCCAGGAAAGAGTGGAGGAAGGGAACGTGTTAGAATGGAAGGGATTGGGGAAGGGAAGAGAGAAGAGGAAGGGTAGAGGAAATGGAAGGCAAGAGTGAGGTGAGGGATGGGGAAAGGATAGGAAGGGAAGTGAAGGGGAGTGGGGAGGCAATGGAAGGGGAGGGATTGCAGGAGTAGAGTGGAAATGGGAGGTGGGGCAAGGAAGTTGGCAGTTGTGAAGGGGAAAGAGAAAAAGGGAGGGGTGGCATGAAAGGGTCGAGAGAACGGGAGAGGGAGGGGAAAGGGGAGCATTGCAATGGTAGAGGGGAGGAAGGGGAGCGTTTGCAAGGTTAGAGGGAGGGTAAGCTAAGGGAGAGAAGGAAAGTTGGGAGGGAAGGTTAGGGGATTGAATGAGGAAGTGAAGTGAAGGTGGAAAAGGGAAAGAGGGAAAGTGGAAAAGGAAAGGAAAGAAAAAGGGATGGGGAGAAGGGGAATGAAGGGGAGAGAAAGAAGAGGTGGGGAAGGGTAGGGAGGAAAGGAGATGGGGAAGGGAGGATCTGGAAAGGTAGAGGCACGGAAAGGGGTGTGAGGGAGTGAAAGCAAGGGAAAGCGAGGGGGAGAGGGGATGGGAAGGGAAGTAGAGTGGAGGAGGGGAGGAAAGAGGAGGTTGCAAAGTTCGAGGCAATGGGGACTGATTGCAGGGTTACAGGGAAGGGAAGGTGAAAGGGAAGGCGAGAAGGGAGGGTTTTGGAAGCTAGAGAAAGAGAAGGAGGGTGGGAGGGGTTGTAAGCATAGAGGGGAAGGAGGGAAGGGGAGTGGTTGCAAGGTGGGAAGGGAAGGGAGAGAGATAGAGAGAGGGGAGGGGTAGGGGTAAGAGTAGGAAGAGTACCAAGAATGAAAAGCAAGGGAAATGGGAAGGGTGGGAAGAGATGAGAAGAGGGAAGGGAAGTAAAGTGAAAGGAAAAGGGAAAGGAGATAAGGGGAGTAAGGGGAGGGAGAGAAGGAGAGAAATAAGGGGGAGGGAAGGAGAAGTACATGAAGGGGAGGGGGTAGGGGAGGCTAAGGGGAGGTGGTGAAGGGGAGGATTTGGCGGGATAGAGGCAAGGGAAAAGAGAAGAGGAAAGGAAAGGGGTGTGAGAGAGGGGAGGCAAGGGAGGGAAGGAGAGGGATGTGATGGGAAATGAAGTGAAAGGGGATGAAAGAGGAGAGTTGCAAGGTTAGAGGGAATAGAAGAGGAGGAGGGGATTGGTTGCAAGGAAGGAGAGGGGAAAAGGAAAGAAAGGAAAGTAGACAGAAGGGGAGATGTTGGAAAGATAGAGGGAAGTGTGAGTGGATAAGGCAGAGATCAGAAGAGAAAAGGAAAGGGGAATGGGAGGAGAGAAGGGGGTTCCAAGGGTAGGGGGGATGGGAGTTAGGGAGGGAGAGAAGGGGGATGAAAGGGCAGGGAAAGGGGGTGTAGGAGAGGGGAATGGGAGGGGTTGTAAAGTTAGAGGGGAGGAGGAGACACTGCAAGTTGAGAGTGGTGAGGAGAGTAGAGGAGAGGGTGCATGTTTAGAGGGAAGAAAAGGGAAGTGGAGTGGGGAAGAGAAATGAAGGGGAGGGGATGAAGGATAGAGGGAAGGGAGTGGGAAGTGGAGAGAGTGAAGAGGAGAGGTAAGAAGAGTAGTAGGAATGGAATGGAAGGGAAGGGTGAGGGGAATGGTGGGGAAGAGATGTGAAGATGAAAGGGAAGGGGAAGGGGAGCAGGGGAGGGAGGAAACAGGAGAGTATAGGAAGGAAAGGTGAGTGGAATAGAGACAGCAAGGGGAGGGGTTGCAAGAGTAGAGGGGAGGGCTTGCAAGGTTGGCAGGAAGGGGAGGAGAAAAAAAGGGGAGAAGGGAAGGTGTGTAGAGGAGTTGCAAGTGTAGAGGGGAGGGAAGAGGAAGGCTTGCAATGTTAGAGGGAAGCGAACCGAAATGGGGGTGGGAGGGAAGGGGAGAGGAGAGGAGAGGATGAGAAAGAAAGGTGAGTGGAGAAGGGAAGGTAAGCCTTTACCAGGTTGGAGGGGAAAGAGTGAAGGGTAGAGGGAAGGGAAGGGAAGGGAGAGGAGAGGAGAGGTGAGGGATGGAATTGGGAAAGGAGGGGATGGGAAGGGTTACAATGGTGGAGTGGAAGTAGGGAAGGGAGTTGCAAGGGTAGAGGGTAGTTGGGGAGGGAGAGAGGGGGAAGGGGATGGTCAAGTGAAAGGAACGGAAGGATAGAGGGAAGGGGAGAGGAAGAGAGTGGAAGGGCAGGGATTGCTAAGGGAAGGGGAGTGGGGAGGAGATGGAATGAAGGAAGGAAGGAACATGAAGGGAAACAAAGGGATGGGGAAGGAGAGAAGGGAAGCTAAAGGAAGGGGAGGGAAAGAAGGGTTGAGAGGGGGAGGAAGGGAAGGTAAGTGGGGAAGTGGTTTTGAAGGGGAAGGGGGGGGGAGTATTTGAAGGGGTAGAGACAAGGGAAGGAGAGGAGAAGAGGTAAGGAAAGGGGTGTGAGGGAGGGTAGGCATGGGAGGGAAAGAGAGGGAGTTGGATGGGGAGTGTTAGAAGAGAGGGAAGAGGAGGAGTTTCAAGGCTCGGGAATGGAAGGGGAGGTGGGGATTGGTTGCAAGGTTAGAGGGAAGGGAAAGGGAAGGAGAGAAGGGGGTGGGCTGGAAAGGTAGAGGGAAGAGTGAGTAGATGAAAGGGGAAGGGGCGGAAGAGAAGAGAAGAGGGAAGGAAAGGGGATTCGGAGGAGGAGAAGCAGGGGAGGGGAGGGTTTGCAAGGGTAGAGGGGAAGGAGAGAAGGGGAAGGGTTGTAAAGTTAGAAGGAATGGAAGCAGTGGCGTAACGAAACTTGAGGGAGCCCCCCAGCAAGGTACGTGGAGGGGCCCCCTCAGAGCTTAATCCGGAGCTCCCCGGCTGAAGTACTATGCTGAGGGGGTCCCCTGGAGCTTGGGGGCCCCCCTGCACGGCTGGGGCTGTGGGGGCCTGTGTTACGTCCCTGAATGGAAGGGGAGGTTGCAAAGTTAGAGGGGAGGAGGAGAGGCTGTAAGGTGAGAGTGGAGGAGGGGAGAGGAGAGGTTGCAAGTTTAGAGGGAAGAAAAGGGAAGCGGAGTGGGGAAGTGAAAAGAAGGAGAGGGGAGGGGATTGAAGGGTAGAGGGAAGGGAGTGGGAAGAGGCAAGAGAGAAAAGGAGGGGTTGAAAGGGTATTAGGAATGGAAAGGTGAGGGGACAGGTGGGGAAGAGATGTGAAGCGGAAAGGGAGCGGGGGAGGGAGAAAACAGGAGTGCATAGGAAGGGCAGGTGAGTGGAGGAGGGGAGGCAAGTAGAGGGGTTGCAAGGGTATAGGGAAGGGGTTGCAAGGTTGGAGGGGAGGAGAAAAAAAAGACACGGGAAGGGTGTGGTGTGAGGGATGTGGAAATGAGAGGATGGGAAAGGAAGTAAAGGGGAGTGGGGGAGGTCAGGGAAAGGTTGCATGGGTAGAGGTGAGGGAAGGGAGGGGTGAGATTGCAAGGAGGGGGAAGGAAGTCAGGAAGGGGAGGGAGAGATGGGGAGGGGATGAAAGGGTCTAGGGAAGAGCAAGAAAGGAAAGGGGGAAGGGAAGAAAGAATGGGAGGGGAGGGGAATGAGAGGGGAGGGAGTGGAAAGGGAGGCATTGCAAGGGTATAGAGATTAGAGGAAAGGGCAGGGTTTGCAAAGTACTTCTAGGAAAGGGAAGGGAAGAGAATGGAAGGGATGGGAGGAGGAAAAGTAAGGGGAGAGGAGGAGATGGGGGTGGGAGAAGAGGGGAGAGGATAGAGAGAAGGGGAAGGGGATAGAGAGTAGGGGGAAGGGGAAGGGGATAGAGAGAAGGGGAAGGAGGGAGGGAGGGAGGGAAGGGAGGGTTTGGAACAGGAAAGGAGAAGAGGGAGGGAGGGAAAGAGGAGTGGAGTGGAGTGGAGGATTGGCAAAGAGGGAGGAAAGGTGACTGGATGGGAAGTGGAGCGGTGTAGGGAAGGTAAAAGAATGGAAGACAATGTGTTGTTAGGTTAGAGGGAAGAAAAGGGAGGAGGTGAGTGGTTGCAAGGTTAGAGGGAAGGGAAAGAAATCGAAGGGTGAGGGGAATGGGGAAGAGGAAATGAAAATGGAAGGAAGGAAGTGGGGAAGAAGAGAGCAGGTGGAAATGTAGAGGGGAGGTGAGTGGAGGAGGAAAGGGGAGGAAAAGATGAGGAGAGGTAAAGGAGGGGTGTGGAGGGGGAAAAGAGAAGGAGAGGGTATCTTAAGGGAAGGGGAGTAGGGAAGGGGAGTTGAGAAGGGGAAGCAAGGGAAGGGGTTGCAAGGGTGAGGGGAGGGATGGCGTTGCAATGTTAGGGGAGGGAAAAGAGGGGAGGGAAGAGAAGGAAAGGGGTAGTAAAGAATAGAAGGGAAAGGAAAGGAAGGGAAGGGAAGTGAAGGGAAGGGAAGGGAAGGGAAGGGAAGGGTAAAAAGAATAGTAAATGGAAGTGAAGGGCAAAAGATGGGTTGCAAGCAAAGAGGGGAGGAAAGGGAAGGAGTTGGAGTTGGAAAGGAAGGAGAGTGGAAATGGAAGAGAGAAGAGGGGTGTTGGAAGGGTAGAGGGAATGAAAGGGAAGGGAGAGGTGAGGGATGGGTTTGGGAAAGGAGGGGGTGGCATGGGAAAGGGAGTGAAGTGAAGCAGAGTGGGGCGGCGAGGGAAGGGGAGGGGTTGCAGCAGAGGGGTGGAAGGAGAGAAGGGGTTGCAAGGGTAGAGGGAGGAAGGGAGTTGAGGAGGGAGAGAAGGGGGTGATAAAAGGGCAGGGAAAAGGGGATGGTAGAGGGAAAGGAAGGGAAGGGTGGAGGGAAGGGTGGAGGGGAGAAAAGGGTAGAGGGGAGGATAGGGTAGAGGACAGACAAGGGAAGGGAAGAGGAAATGAAGAGGTAAGGGAAAGAAAGGAAAAAGGAAACGAAGAGGGAGGAGAAGGGAAAGAGACAAGAAGGAAGTGGAATGGCAGGGCAGGGTTTGCTAAGGGAAGGGGGGGTGAGGGCATGGAATGAAGAAGGGAAGGAACGTGAAGGGAAACAAAAGTGGAAGGAGAGAAGGGAAGCTAAAGGAAGGAGAGGGAAAGAAGGGGAGAGAGGGGAAGGAAGGGAAGGGAAGTGGGGGAAGTGGTTGTGAAGTAGAGGGGAGGATTTGGAAGGGTAGAGGCAAAGGAAGGGGAGGAAAAGAGGGAAGGAAATGGGTGTGAGGGAGGGGAGGCGAGGGGAGGAAAGGGCGTGGGAAGGAGAGTGTTGGAGGAGAGGGAAGAAGAGGGGTTACAAGGCTAGAGGTAATGGAAGAGTAGGAGGGGGCTGGTTTCAGAGAATGGAAGAGAAGGAGGGGGCTGGTTACAGGGAAGGGGAAACGGAAGGAGAGAGGGGGGTTTGAAACGTGAAAGGAAGTGCGAGTGGACAAAAGGGAAGAGAAGAGGGAAGATAAGAGGAGTCAGAGGAGGAGGTGGGAGGAGGGTGTGCAAGGATAGAGCGGAGGAAGCGGAGGGGTTGTAAAGTTAGAGGGAATGGAAGGGAAAGGTAATGTAGGGGTGGGAAAGGGAGGGGTTGCAAAGTTACAGGGGAGGAGGAGAGGTTGCAAGATGAGAGTGGTGAGTCCAGAGGAGGGTAGAAGATAGATTGCAGGGAAGCGGAGTGGGGAAGAGAACAGTGGCGGTGCGTCCATTAAGGGCGCTGGGGCGTTGCCCCACAAGCCGCCCGCACCGGCAGCTCCCTCGGCGTTGAGGGAGAATTTTCAATTCTGACAATCATGTCAGTCACAGTCAGCATGAACTCGGACTGCCCACCCCCTTCAGATTCTGAAGGGGGAGGGCGGTCCGACGTCATGCTGCTGAGTGACTGACATGCAGCATACCAGGGGTGGCGCAGAGCGCACAGCAGGCAGCAGTGCGCATGCTGGGTGAAGGAGGCGAATTTTCGCTCCGTGCCCAGTCATGCGCACTACTGTCTGCTGTTCTGGCGCATGCCCATTAGGAGAGCGAAGGTTGAGCAAAGGCTCAAACCTCGGTCTCCTAATGGGCAGGCGGGCGGTGAGTCACCCTGCTCTAAGCCAATGCTGGCGCTGCTGGAGCAGCGTCTATTGGTTTAGAGGGGTTGCCAAACAGTGCTGTTAATATCTGATCCGTTTATTCCATCATCGAGGCATCAGACTACTTGAGGATTAAGAGGCCAGATTCATACGGCCCGCGCCGCCTGCACCTGAGGATGTCAGCGGTGTGCAGTCACTCAGTGACATCACGAAATTAGGTACGCGAGGAGCGCTGACATGCCACGGGTCAGTTCAGGGCTTGAACACTTCACGGCAGCCTCAGCTTTTAATCGTCTAAATCAAAGGTATTAATTAGGTCTCACTCTCGCTCCGTCTTGTACTCGTATTGGCGGACGATAGTGGTGAGCAATGCTCAGTCTCACTCGCATGCTGATCGACGGTGAACGGTTGCCAAGGTATTCACATAATTTATTGATGTATCTAGTGTTTTTGCGTAATGGATGGGCGGGAAGTGCCAAGGGCGCCTCGGGTCAGTTCAGGGCTTACTTGAGTGGTGAGCGCTACTTCCGCTGTTTCCCACTACTATATTATTTCACGCCAGTCTCTGAATTTTATGGCCATACCCAGCGGTATTGATGAGGTCCAAACTTAACTCACCCGTTGCCTGGTATCAGTCATCCTTTCAGCGCCAATCCACTCAGTCACACCGCCTGCCACACAGCGGGTCTTGGGTTGTGACGTGGAGGACTGTAGAACTGCTGTAAAATGAAAGAAAAGCTTGCACACCCACGTTGCAAACAGCACTATCTCTGGAGGTTATTCCAGGTGCCTTTTTGTAAGAAAAAAACATAGCACTGGGGATTCATTTAATTTAGAAAAAGTTCCCCCAACATCCTTCAGTGTATATAATTAGCTACAATTTCTGCATGTGGGACTACTTTTCACATCGTCATTCTTTGACATTTTTAAGGGGCCAAGATGTAGCCTTTTGGGTGAGCTATTTCCCGATGTAAAATTTGCATTTTAAAAATACAGAATCTGAACCCCTTCTGCTTCTTTTTCCTGTTACAAACCACATTTTCCCATTTCCTCCATGCTTTAGTGCTGACATAAACAACCTATGCAAATTACCAGGATACAAAAGAGGCAGAAGCAACTTCTGCTTGAGAGTGCACAGCAGTGTTTAACCCTGCTGACAAATTATGAAGAAATTAGGTTTTTTTACGCTGACAAGAGGTGCCTGTCTGCTATTAAACAAAACTCTGAATAAGAAAAATGATGAAATACCTACAAATTGCCTCTGTGGTACCACAGAAGATTTGAATTTTTTTAACTAGCCTGCACCCTGTACAGTTCCGTGAGAAGAGTACCTACCATCACCAAACTGCTTACACAAAATCATCTAGATGAGCCGGATGAGCACATTCTCTTCCTCATAAGTGACTTGTTCGAGAAAGCAGCAAAAATGGGACTGGAAAATTCCTGAGAAACAGCTGGAAACGAAGAACAAAACTATTGCAGAGGTCCAGTGCTGTTCCTTAGAAGAGGCGCCAACGGGACCCAGCCGAGAAGCAGAGAGGCGCCGCGCGGACCTGGTCTGGTAAGCTTTCTTTTTTAAATTTTCGTGTTTATGGGGTTTTGGAATATCTACTCGTACCCAGTCTTCCTCCTTAAACGAAGGAGTATTTTTCATGTTTACCCACATCATACCTGTTTATGTATTTGGTTTGATGCGCAGATATCCTCTCAGATATCTTGTCCCTGTCCATCTCACACACACCCCTTTTTTCCAACCAGAAAAAGCTGACATTTTCGTTATAGGATTCCTGCCTTTAAGGGACAGAATGTTACTCTGCCTCTCACCCCACTCACTGTCCACGTGTCTCTCCTTGCCTGTAACCCCCTCCCATTGTGCTGTCCCACCCCGCAGTAAACCGGAAAACTATGATGTGGCCGCGTCATCTTTTTTTTTCTCCCACACACCCCATACCTGTTGCCCCTGTATAGCCTCCTTCTATGTGCAAACAGGTGTAAGTAGGCCAATCCCTCACTAATGCCCCAAGTTGTCACATCGCTCCTGCAGATACGTCCGATGGCCTCCTGGGGTTGGGAAGGAGACGGCGCATTTTATCAGCGCTAGGGTGGAGGCCTGTTCTTGTGTGCGTCATGGATAGAATGAGGCCTGGCAGACTCCGATACCGGCGATGATATAGCTCAGTGGGTAGAGCGCCTGCCGCTGAGAGCTGGCCCTGAGTGAGAAAAAGCAAATAGCCCAGGCGCCGGCAAAAACTCGTACAGCGCTAGTATGTGTCCGCTATATGCTATCAGAAGGCATAATCCCTGGCTTCCAGCACCTGAGGCTTTGCAACACTGTAGCCCACTATGGTATAACCATGATGGCAAAGCGGTAAACAGGAATCAGCTTTTAGTGGCATTGCCCCTCCCCAGACAAATATTACCAGCTATACTGAGTATTCACGCTGACCATGTACAGAGCAAGTTACATCTATTGAATTACATCGAATTGTTTTTTGCACTTTTGTCAGTGAGCCCCTAAATCTGACTTTCGATCGGAGGATGAGCCCAGTCGTTGCTTCTGTTGAGTGGATGTCGAGGACTGACTGGACTGGACAGTCCATATCACATTCGGCTCAAGCACGCCCCCGCTGCCTAGCCCTCCTCCTCTCTGACACACACGGACGGCCAGCACGTCTCCTGGAAGCTCCCAGAAAGGGGAAGGTGTGACCAGGGGTGCTTATGAGGTGGCACCGGGCCCAATATGTCTGGCTGCGGGTTTTGTGTTTGTCACTTTGTGAGTAAATCGAGTATTTCCCATTTGCTTGCAGCTGCAGCGGTCTCTGTATACTTTTTTGTTTATAGGTCTTTAAGCCTAAACAAATGTTTGTGACTCGTGCTTTATGTGTGGACTTGAAAGAGTTTGAGTGTGTGTTTGTACTTGTACTTGTGTTGGGGTAAAGTTGATGGATATAAGGATGTTATTACAGATCCTGTCATAATACTTTCGCAAGTGCTTTATCAACCTTCCTGCTTCCTCAAATTTGCTTGAAAATGCTCCATTTATCCACTCTTTTTTCAAAATTTTCTCGGAGGAGTTGTTAGGGCTAGCTCGCTCGCCTCAGTGCAGCACCATGATAACTTTACGCCCCACCACTTTCAAATGTCACCAGCCGCCACTGGAAGAGAAATGAAGGGGAGTGAACCGATTGAAGGGTGGAGGGAAGGGAGTCGTAAGAGGAGAGAGAGAAGATGAGGGGTACGAAGGGTAATAGGAATCGAAGGAAAGGGTGAGGGGAAAGGTGGGGAAGAGATGCAAGTATGAAAAGGAATGGAAGGGGAGCAGGGGAGGGATGGGGAGTATAGGAAGGGAAGGTGAGTGGAGGAGGGGAGGTAAGGGGAGTGGTTGCAAGAGTAGAGGGGAGGGCTTGCAAGATTAGAGGGAGGGGGAGGGGAAGGGGACCTGAAGGGAAGGGAAGCTGGGAAGGGAGTAGGGAAGGCGTGTAGAGGAGTTGCAAGTGTAGAGGGGGAGGGCGGAAAGAGGAAGGCTTGCAATGTTAGAGGGAAGCGAACCAAAATGGGGGAGGGGAGGGAGGAAAGGGGAAGGGATGAGAAGAAAAGGAGAGTTGAGAAGGATTTGCCAGGTTATAGGGGAAGAATGGAAGTGGTTGCAAGGGGAGGGGAAGGAGAGGAGGAGTTACAGGGAAGGGAAAGAAAGGAAGGAAGGGAAGGGGTGGGGGTTGCAAGGTTAGAGGGGAGGAAGGGTATTGGAAGGGGTTACATTGTTAGAAGGAAAAGTAGGGGAGTGAGGGAGGAGGTGGGGACAGAAGAGTATAGGTAAGGGTGGAGGGAAGGCAAGGGCAATGAAGGAGAGGAGGGAAGTAGTGGGACAGAAAATAAAGGGTTGGGGCAGAAATAGGGAAGGGGAGGAATGAAAAGGGAAGCGGAGGAGTGTCTGGAAGAAAAGGGTTGGAAGAGTGAATAAGAGGGGAATGGAAGAGAAGGGAAGGGGATAGAAGAGATGTAAATAGGGGACAGAGGGGGAGTGGGTGAGAGAGAAGGGTTGGAAGGGTAAAGGAAAGGGGAGGGAAAAGGACAGAAAATGTATGGAAGAAAAGAATGGAGGGAAAGGGAATGGAAAGCAAGGAGGAGAAATAGGGAAGTAAGGAAGAGGGAAATGGAATGGGAGGTGAGGTGAGAGGCATGGAGAGAAGACAGGTTGCAAGGAAGGGAATGGAGGTTAAAGGAGAGTGCAGTAGAGATAGGGGGGTGGGAAGGGACGAGACGAGAAGATAAAGGGAAGGGAAGTGAGAGAGAGAGAGGAGGGATATTGCAGCAAAGGGAAAGGATGTGAATAGAGGAGATAAGGAAAGGAAGGGAGGGCTGAAAGGGAGAGGATAGAAGAGTTAGGGAAAAGGTTTGAGTGAAAGGGAATTGGTGATAAAGGAGGAGAGATGAGGAGCGACAGGAAAGCAAGTAAGAGAAGGGAATAAGAAGGGAAGGGAATAGAAAGGAAGAGGTAATGGAATGAAGAGAAAGAGCAAAAGGAATTGAAAGGAAAATGGAAGGGAAGGAGTAGGAAACATAAGCGGATAGGATAGAAGAGATATGTAAATTGGTAAGTGAAAAGAAGGGGAGCGAAAAGATAAGGAAGGAAGGGAAGAGGAAGAAAAGTGAAAAGAAAAGATCAGATGAGAAAAGAGTAGATAAAATAAAAATAAGTCAAGTGGAAACGGGGACATGAGGAAAAGAAGAATGGAAAAAAGGAGGAGGAGAAAGAGCTGCTAAAAAGGGACGTGAGGGTGATTACAAAAGGATTGGAATGGAGAGGAGACAGAGAGGTAAAGGGCAAATAAATTGATTGAAATGGATGGAAGGGGAAAAGGGGAACGGTAGGACAATGAAAGCAAGGGAAATGAAGGGAAGGGAACTAGAATGTCAAGTCGGTATCAAGTCAGTTTCAAGTTAGTTTTCAGTTTTGTTTCAAGTTCAGTTTACAGTTCACTTTTTGTTTGCTTTATTTACTCACCTTGCCCCCTTACACACACCCCTGCCCTCTTCCTTTTTGGACCCCGCTAAGCCCTGCATCTTCGGCCTCTCACTGTCCCCATCTCCCGCCGCCAGCAGTGGTCCTCCTCGTCCCCTGTCCCTGAATGAAATGCTGCAGCTGCCTGGTTACGAGCCTTCTATACCAAGGACACGTCACAGTGGAGGTATTGCAAGGGTCATCATGCATCATTCGAATGGGTGATGCCATGTGTTTCAGTTTACGGGGGGGGGGGGGGGAGGGGGGCATGGCACCGTTTTAATCAATTTTCTTGAGAAATACCAACTAATTTATTTAGTCACAAAAATGATCATGTGATCAACCTGAAAGAAGATCCATTCTATCCGACATTCTTCCCCAACAGTGGTCTCTCCTTTTCCCTTTGCTGCGGCGGAGACCTCCTCTCTGCAGTACCCTGGACCTCGGGGCGTCACACTGGCGGGCCTGTGTCATACCATGAATGCTCCATTCACAGGACTCTGCTTCTGGTGCTGCTGAGAAGGCACAGACCTTTTGCGTAAATTTAAAATGTTTTTTTTCTGTATTCGTTTAAAATAAATGAAGTTCTCATCGTAAGATTGTGGATTTCAGTAGCGCTTGGTCTAATATATTTGCCGTTCATACGTGCTACTTAAAAAAAAGTGCGCTATTTATTCATCTGCAGGACCGATCCGGTGACCTAGAACTTTCGCACATACCTCGGCAGCGGGCGCATAACTCAGTAAATCACTTTACCACTCTTGAAGAGCGCCAGTTAACCAGCTACGAGCACATTTCCCATTTTCGGCTCTGATGCTTTGGTATGGAATATTATTCTGGGTGGTGTGAAGAGGCGGTGCCGCCTCTTCGGGTCTGCAGATAGATCTGTACATCATGTGTGCTTGGATATTATGTGGACTGGATAAGCCATTCCATTAAACATGGCCCAGAGACTAAAAGCCTTTTGCCTGGAGCCCCGCTGCACATTAAAAGCTAAAAACGGGTGGTTCTCTTCGAAATCCATTGTGCAAGTTAGGTTTTTATAGGGGCCAAAGAAGAAACAATACATAAAGGAATCCACAAGGCGGCAAAATCAGGCGCGTAGCTCCTAGAGGCCAGCAGCCAAAATCCAAAGCGCTTCAAGCAGCGGAGGGAGCCATCAGCACAAAGGAGCGGGTCTGTGATAGCAGATGCATGTATTCCACCTGCCCTGGTTATCTACAACCTGCTTCTCTTGATGACACCCCGCATCAAACCAACATAAGAACAGTCGCTGTGTCAGCCAGACCAGGCTGCTTTGCTCTGTGTACACTATGGTAAAATGCCGCTGGTTTCTTTGAGAGTCCCAGGAGGCAGCCACTCATATACAAGTCATAGGCTCACTCAAGCTTTATGTAGCACAGCATTTCATCAGGGAGGGCAGTGGACATGGGATGGATGATGGAGTGCGAGATAAGGAGGGAACACGCAGGAAAGGGGGTAGCACTCACTGACCCATATGTAACCAACTCCGTCTCTCTCTACTTGCAAAGACACTAAAGAATAGATGATCATGCAATTTGGATACTTTTCTGACCCAGTGACTAGCACTGACAAGGACATACACTGGTTTTAGTCTCAGCTCTAAATCATGTCCCATCCTCAACACCCATTCACACTTTAAAGTTGCATTTTAGAAGACTCCTATTACATGAAAACCAAAACCCTCATGCACAAAAAGGTAAAAAAAAAAAAAAAAAATTACATTTGAAGTAAAAAAGATATACAAATAAATACCAATTTAGTGGCTCATGTGTACAACGTGAAACCAAAAAACTTGGATTAATCATGGCTTCCCTGCTTAACCAAATTGTGTGATCTTGGGAAAATATTTTATTTTACCCATCTTCCTTTTTGTTCACTATTCCACATGAAAGCACCTTCAGATAATTAAGTTCAAAAACAATTGTGTTTCATTTAATAGGCTAGAATGTTTCTCCATTTATAATAATGTGAGCTGCATGAAGGATTTACATGGCAACTGTCAGGACAGGAATGTTTCTAAGTTTATGTTTAAAAAAAATATTAATTAAAAAAATACTTATCAGTGCAGGGCTATAATGTGACATTTTAATGTCAAAACTTCCACATGTTAAAAAAATACACTTTTTGAATTTTTAAGAGACTGTGGGGTACATGCATCAAGCTATTTCCCAGTTGCAAATGGGCCGATTTGCAGAATTAGCCCCTTTGCGACTGGTAAATAACCTTTTGGGATGCAGCAACCCCAAAGGCATTCGCAAAATAGGTAAAATAGGTAACCGCCATTTCTGAGATTCTGAGATTACCTATTTTGGGAATGCAGTTCGGGAAATCGCAATTTGCAATTCCCTAAATGCAATGCAAGGTGCATTCTCAGAATGAGTCTTTGCATTAAGGAATCGCAAATTACCATCAAGTTGATGGTAATTTGCATTTCCTTAGAAAAATGCACAAAATTATATTTTTCTAAGTTCCATGTGTTCACCACATGTGCACAAATACCATTTTTGGGAGTGCATCAGGGTGGCCTTTTGGCCCCCTTGCACCCTTGAATTGCATTCACAATGTGCGATTACCTGTTTGGTAATCGCAAATTGTGAATGCTTTCCCTTAGGAATGAATGGGAAAGCATTCCTTAATAGCAAATCGCAATTTGCTAATAGGAAATGTGTAGGAATTGCATTTTTTTCTGCAAAACCTACATGCATGAGGAATTGCGATTCCTTAATAGCGATTCCTTAATAATCATTATTAAGTAATCGCAATTCCTTTGCTTGATGCATGTGTCCCTGTATCATATTTTAAGTGATATTTGGTGTAAAGTTTTCATGACAAACTTAAAAAAAAAAAACATTTTTATTTTATTCAGTACATTTATGCATAGTACATGATCACAACCACGGATCATTCTTATCATTCACAGGTTATCATTATGCTTATCCCCCAATCATGACAAACGTTTTTAGTGCTCAGCTCATGCACAGGCTATAAGAGCTGAACGAGATGGTTGACTCGGCTCGGACTTGGCTCGCTCTCTTAATTTGTTGGCTCGCCCACCTCCATATTAACCAACTGAGCATTTCCTCTCATAACAATTGATTTCCTACAGATCAGGTAGAACCAAATTATGTGCAAAACACACAAGATGATGGACGGAATGTTGCACATTGGCAAAACATTCACCCCCAGTCACAGATCTGGGTTTAATCCATCGTTATTTTGCTCACCACGCCACCCTAGGTGAGACATGGCCAAATGCAAATCAGTCTTGACCCTGTGCCTCATGGGAACAGTCCAGCCCGAACTGCCAAGCCACGTCTTCCCTGGACCGGAATCAAGCATCCTAGGACCGGTTTTGGGGTTTCACTGGACTGTTTCCATGAGGCACAGGGTCAAGACTGATTTGCATATGGCTAGGTTCAAACTGGAATGGCATGGTGAGCAAAAAACGATGGATTTAGGCCCAGATCTCTGTACAGGGGTGAATGTATGACATTGTTCTGCATTCTGTCCATCAACTGTTGTTTTTGCATTTGTCACCCCGAGTGGGACGGGTATGCTCAGACGTGAGTCCCGTGCTCTCTATGCCACTGGAATTAAGCTATATTGGCTGAAGAGGGGTGAAACCCCAAAACTGGTCCTAGGATGCTTGTTTCCAGTCCAGGGAGGACCTGGCTGGGCAGTTCGGGCTGGACTGGTCCCATGAGGCACAGGGTCAAGACTGATTTGCATATGGCCATGTCTGAACTGGGGTGGCGTGGTGAGCAAAAAAACAATTAATCTAGGCCCAGATCTCCGTACTGGGGTGAATGTATGACATTGTTCTGCATTCTGTCCATCAACTGTTGTTTTTGCAGAACCAAATTATGTGACAGCATTGACTAAATTATGCAGCAGTAAAAAGCAAATTATTCTGCAGAATGTGAAGTAATTAATATGAAAATGATTTGTGCTTCCATGACTTCATTATATTGCTATTTTTATAGATCCTAACACAATGTGAGAAAAGGTTTCAACTCATTATATTTTGCTATGGGTGAAGGTAGGGCCGGACTCTGAACCAAAACCTGCCCTGGCAAAGTGCTCATCCGCCCCCCCCCCCCCCTGCTATGCTGCAAAAACGACCCTGTAACAAAAACAGCCTCCAGGAGCCCAAAACCTGCCCCCACCCGTGCGGCCCACCGGGGGATTGCCGGTGCCCGCTACGGCCAGTCCGGCCCTGGGTGAAGGGTACCAACCTTCAGAAGTGCAAACCCAGAGTTTCTCACAGTTAAACGGCCAATAGGCTCACTCAATCCCCCTCAAAGCAGCTTCTGTAGAAGGAAAACGCAACATGGACTGTACAGTGCAACAAGGGGCTACAGCGCCAACAATACACTTTGCTTAATGCAACAATTGCCTGGAATGAAAAAAGAAGATGGACATGCATGACTGTACCATTAAATACAATCATTTCTAGAGCCTTATGACAGAATATAACTTTTTCAATAAAGATTCTGTTAAATGTTGTCTTACGTTATGAAGGGTTTCAAGGCACTAGAACATTTTAAAAAGTCATTAACATTTATATTCCGTCATAAATACTTATGTAACAGCTCCTTGAGACTCACACGGGTTAGGAAAGTGCTATAGAAATGCCAATATAATATAGAGTAACTGTCTTGCTCATTTATATTTTAGAGGAAACTTCCATAACCTAGTAGTTAACAGTGTGAGAAGGTGCTACTGCAATGCATTTGTCAACGAGGAGAGATACGCTATGGAGCTATTCATCCCTGTTGAACAGATCACTAGACCACAGGGTACAGATCTAGATAAGAATCCTCTGTGCCATGGAAGCTGCAACAGCCCCAGCAATGGGCTTTGCAAGCTTTGATTTGGTAAAAGAGTCAGAAGCCCTTCTTTTTTCAGTCCCCATGCTTTTAATCCACTGGAAAAAACGAATTAAGCTGAAACAGGTACTGCACCACTGTCTCTTTATAACTGTCAGGGTCGTTCCCCCTAACCCTTATCTCCTGTGTTCCCCAACCTCCCAAATCTGGGGGGGTGGGGAGGGATAGATAAATCCCATGCATACCCCACAGTTCCTATGCCAATGCACGGTGCTGCACGCCATTCCCTTCAGCAAAATCGAGCTGCTATGGGAGGCAAAGGCAGAGTCTGCGTCCCTGATGGGATCCCTGCTGGCCTCCCCCCCACAGCCAACCTGGAGACCCATCACACCAAGGTAAGTTTGTTTAAGGGGTCTACCAGGTGAATCGTCAACAATTGCAGTGTGGCCTGCCATCCCGTCCACATGTGCGCCTGCTCCCCATCCCGCACCAGCTTCAGAGCCTTCCTTGGATCCCTGGTCTGTGGCATCTCCGAATTACTCAGGAGTGCTCCAGACTTCAAGAGTTCCCATCTCTCCAGGAGTTTTCCCAGCCGGCGCCAGCTCTGAAACCCTCATTAGCACCCTGGTCTACAGTAGTTCCCTACCTTTTATGAGCCCGAGCCTGCACCACCTCTGAAGCCTTCATTAGCTCCCCATTCTAGAGTAGTTTGCCGCCCTCCAGGACTTCCTCCAGCCTGCACCAGCTCTAAAGTCTTAATCAGCTCCCTGGCCTAAGGGAGATCCCCACCTTCCAGGAGTTCCACCAGCCGCACAAGCAGCGCAGTCTTCACTAATATCCTGGTGTGAAGTAGCTCCAAGCCCTTCCTGAGCTCCCAGCCTTCAGTAGATCTCCAGCCAGCAACAGTGCTTCACACTCCACTAACTCACTGCTCCTTACTAGTTCTCTGCCCTGGAGTAGGTCTCATCCATTCATACCGCCACAGCCTGTATTAAAAAGTAATACCATTTGTGTGGGACCCGGCCTCGTGGCGTGAGCCTCCCTGACCATTAGCACCCCAACCCGACTCATGCACCACCCCTGATCCCTGGTTATAGCCGCCCGGCCTCCCCACCCCGTAGCCACCGACGACCCCTGGCCACCATGTCCCGATGTTCCGATGGCCGGCCCAGGGCCCCAGCGAAACCTAGACCTTAGACGCGCCATGCCCGGCCAGGGGAGAGGGAACCCCCCAAGCAAGACAGGGAGGAGTAGTCTCTGTCACCCCTCTGACCTCCTCTCAATGGAGGGTTTCGATCGCCCTCCGGGTCCCCAGGGAGCTGGCTCCCCGCATGCTGGGTGTCTGGAGTCCCTCCCGGCCCAACTTGAAAGGATCAAAGAGCCGAGCGGCAGGAAATCCCAACACACCACCCCCAGACGCCAAGACCCCTCTCTGTGAGGACGCCGGACTTCAAAGGGAATAAGGCGTATAACAGAGGGTGCTGAGGGGACTGGGGCAGAGAAGACCTGGAACTACGAGAGCCCTGCGGACCTGATCGCGGCTTGACGAAACTCGATAGAAGGACGCTACCTGATCCTTGGAAACCACCTGAGCCCTGCTGACGCCGTCGCGGCTCCTGAGAACACTAAGAACACCGGAGCCCTGCTGAGAGACTCGCGGCTCCCACCAACTCCAGACCGGCTGAGCCTGCCGAGTGAATCGCGGCCCCCGAAGATCACCCGACAGTTCCTTCCCACCAGAGCCCTGCGAACGTGGTCGCGGCTCGAGAATACACTGATCCGGCTGGACCTGAGACTGTACCGTGTCCCCCGGCTTGAGGATTGAGAGCTGTGCGAAGGATACTTGGCATTGACTCTGAACCTAGAACTGTTCTGCTACCCCAAACCCCTATGAAGGAATTACCAAGCTTGTTGTATCGACCAAAGACTACCTTGCGGATCATAAAGGTCCAAAGAATCTTAGATAAAGATCTCCGTCTACTGAAACCTACTGTGTGGTGTCTCTTTGTCAAGCGGTGCAAGCTCAGCGTGTGCGATCCTAAAGTACGAGACCCCTTCCTGAAAGGGCCTCACCGCCGGTGCTCGGCCTGGTTCTGGGAGAGGTGGGTCACGGGGTGGTCAGTAACATGTTCTGTAACCCCCCTGGGATCGGCCCTTCCAACAATTTGTGAAAATATTTGGAAACTGTGCTTGAAGGAAGGAAAACTCAGTGCAAGACCATGAAATTCTTGGGATTTTTCTGTGGGATTTTTGTGAGGCAAAGCAATAGCAAAACAAAGTTCTTGCAGAAATAATTATAAGTGCATAAAGCTGTCATCAAGCAGGAGTGGTAGAGCTCGTTAGAAATAACACTTAAAAAGATTTGGCTCAATCAGGAGTCATTTTATTGGGAAGAGTCATTTGCAAACATTCTTCCATCTACGGTTTCATAGAATGCCATGACGTAGGCACGATGGCAATCCTAAACCCAATCTCATGTGTTTGTCAGATGCAGAGTACTTGAGCTTCTGAAAGAAAGTAGGTACTACAAAAGAGCAAAAACGCACACTTGATATTTTCCAATTCATGCACTGCCCTAACCACTAACTGAACCCTTTTCTCCCAACCCTCTTACGGCTTGGTTTAAAGACCCAACATCTCCGAACTGGTCAGCAACTGCTCCTCCGCTGTTTTCCAGCAGTGCAAAAAATAGAAAAAGAAAATTATAACATAGCATTATCATCATTTCATTTTTCCCTGCTGTAGCAGTTTTGTGGGTGGGGCTGGGCTGCTCACAGATCAGGGGAGGAGTGGTTAAGATACTATTTAAGTGCGGATGACAGTTTGCCTGCCGTCTTGGGCTGGCCAAACAATCATGCACACTTTGCATTTTCTCCACCAGGCTGTATCAGAGCCCGGTGAAGAACATGCACAAGCGCATAATCCCCATCGGAGCGCCGAACCATGGCATTCAGACCAATCACGACGCTGCTGTCATGGTCATAGCAGCATAGTAATTGGCTTAGGGGAGCCGGTGTGCTTCCTGCTTCTGTTCCGGGACTCGTCTGGAAGCGGAGGAGAGACACGGCCTTGAAGATGTAAGCGTGTTTTTTTTTCCACACAACCCCCACCCCCTGCCTCGCCACCCCCAATCCATGCCAGCTGCCACTGAAACTGGACTGTCTCTCTCTTTACATAAATCCTCCCCGACCCCTCTACAATTTCAGATGTGGGAATACTACTGAATCTAAATATTAGCAGGACGCTCTCATGCGAGGTCCGACTGTGGACACAATGGAGTGAGTAGGCCCCTGGGGTTCTTTCGGTCCAGTACATGTATCTACTTAGAACCTTAATTCTAAAACCTTGTCATTCTTACCACTGTAAACTGTCACCCCTAACTCCTTTTTTCTATCTTTTGCTTTCTCCTGCCCTCTGCTACTTCCCATGCTTTCATGCATTCCTGTCCTTCTTGCCTGATGGTCAAATGCCTAAGGCCAGCTGCCCATAAAGCGCGGTTAGACTGTTCAGCGAATTTTAAGTTTCTTCGTAAAGACCACTTCAATGAAAAACGCTCCTTCCTGACTCCTTTGATTTTGTGTCCTCGTTTCCTTTCTCCTAATCCTCTTTTCCATCTATCCTGTCCCGTGCTTTCCTTTGGCTACTCAAATTAGTAAGAACATTTTAGGAAATCATACTTACACTTTCCAGTGCCTAGGGAGCTGTTTGTATCTTTCTCTCTGTCACTCTTTCTGTGTTTTACTAGGTCTCTCTGGGGTCCTTTTTTCTGTCTCCCTCATCTGCCCCAAGATGGCTTGTGCATAGAAGTAGGCTAAAAAAGAATATACTAGAAATAAAGTTATTTTCACTCTCTGCTGCACTTTGCCCCTCCATTCTCCACAAGACATTCCTGGTGGGTATTTGTGATGGTGCACTTGTTTGAGGAAATCCATAAGGCGCCTATGTATTTCCTTAGTAGGTCATGGCGCTACGGTACAATACAGATATGTGTGCCTTCCTCATGGATGGTTTGTAGATCCTGTTCAGTCTCTGTTCTGATTTTCTCTTTTGCATGGCTTCGTTGAGCCAGGGATTTATTGCGATAGTTCGGTTGTGTTGATAGGTTAATGTGAATGCTTTTAAGTCGAGGTCTTTGGGAGCCTAAAGTTTCAATACTTTCATAGGGCAGAATCATTTTTTCCCATTTGGCGTTCAAGGAAAGATAATGTGGTAAAGATCAGAAAACGAAACTGTTCCGACCAGTTCACATCGAAAAGGGCAAGCCTTCCATCAAGTTAAAGATGTGACTGGTTGATATTGACTGGATCAATAATTCTAACATTCCTGAGTCTGCAAGAATAAGGTCCAGAATCTTTCCCCAGCTGGTATCACTGTTGGACAAGATTGTGGATATGTACAATGTCCACAAGGGTGGTGAATGATACGCATTTAGGAGTGCCTCATTCAATGTTGAAATCTCCAATGAAAGTGCAATTAAAAAAACAATAATTAGCCTACAGGAGTGAGACTCTATGATCTGATCAAAAACTCTGTGTGCTTGTGTCGTTATGGATGACATGCAGATGGACTGTGAAGGGTGGTGGTAAAGCAAATGAGACATCGAGATTCCAAATTGGCGATGTTTACAGCAGGGGGTGCATTGACCAGCCTTCAACACTTCTTGTGGCACTACAAGTCCTTCACTGGTGCTGTGTCTAGCTTCTGGAGCTCTCTTCCACTGTCTCTGTGGCCCCAAATCCAATCTGCTCACCGTCAGGAAGGTACTAAAAGCCTCCCTGTTCTGACTCTACCATAACTGGCTGTTTTACTAATCATCCTGGGTGACTGTCTCACCTCTCTTGTTAACTTACTTGTTGTTTCCTTAAATTCTCTCTCTTGTATTGCATTTCTCTTGCTATTCTGAAAGTGCACTTTATACCTACTACAATATAGCAGCACTATAGAAATAAATAAATAGGTCCATAATGCATAGTAGTCAGTTAATTATCCACAATATGCAGACACCTATTCTATTTGCGTAAATATTATAATTTCTGACACTTTGACTGAAAGTCACTCAAGTCGGAGGAGTTTGTGTTTACATGTATGAAGTTTAGTGAGCACCGACCACGTATTTCACTTTTCTTAGATAATTTTTTGGAGAGCTAAAACTTCTGAAAACGAGCGCAAAAGACAGGAAAATGCTGGATGTGGATGTGATGGTGAAGAAATACAAATGCAATAAGTCAATGTATGGGAGCAAAGGCCCTGAGCCCGAATACGTTCCCTTCTGAAATGTGTGGGTGATTCTAGTAAAGTGGTAGCATATATCTTGTGCATGTTTGAGGAGGCTAGATTGATGGTGTGTGCGCCACTAGACCTATGGATGGTCATACATCAACCGATGTATGGGATGGTAAAGTGAACTCATGCATCCAGATTATGTTACATTTGCTATCAAGACTCTGCCTGTGTGCAGTGCTGTCTGGAATATGCGAATTGAGTCAGCAGGACACATATTGTTCTTTTATCCCTTGATGCTTGAAAGTGTCTTTATTCGGTAGATGGAACTATGTTCAAAGCTCCTATCCTGGTTCAGACTCCTGCATACTACCTCAAATGCAAGGGTGAAAATCATAGATCATCCACATATGGGGATATTCTGTTCATCAGTTCAGAAACTTTATTCGGATAACTTGGTATCCATAAAAGCACAACAGCACGATTATATGTGGTGGAACCTGCTTCTGAGGTTGGTAGACGTGCAAAGTATTCGTCAACAGTTTAATTTAAACTCTGAGTATCTGACCCCACCCCCAGAGCCCCACCCCGCCCTCCATTACCTGGCATGCATGCGGCAGGTAACCAGGAAGGCTTTCTACAGTTGAGCATCTATATTACGAATGATGGCATCACCACGCGTGCTGAAATGAACTGGAGTTAGTACTGAGGGGATTTCAGATGAAAGCAGACCACTAGAGAGGTGATCATTCTCCCTTATTAGGCCAGGCTGCTTTGTATAAAACAATTTCATGGCTTCTATTTTTGACACATTGTACATAACCCATAATCTGTAGCGGAGTAGTTCCTCAAGGGGGTGGGCACGGCACTTTGGTCAATTCTATTTCAGCCAGGCCTCTATCCCAGAGGAATGAGCAAACTATATAGGAGCCACACAATGGGGGCATTGCATTTCCGTATTTGAGAAACTATTACTGTGCATTGCAGTTGGTGATGGTGAAGTGGGCATTCTCCTTACAACGAGAGACATCTATGCATTGCTAGACATGCGATCAGCAGGTGGGGGGGTGTTAGAGAGTACAATGAGAGACCTCCCAAGACCCACAATAGAGGCTCTGTGGGTGCGGAGGTGTGCCCTGAAATGTATTACTTCTAAAGGGAGAACTACTGCAGAGGCTACCACAAGGATATTGCTGTGCTTCAGAAAGCAGGGAACTTGTCTGGTTTTGGGAAATGGAACACTATTGGTATAGAGGGGATGTGTGAGACAGAGCGATGAAATACTTTGAGACCATGAAGGTGGACTTTTCTCTCCAGATTCCTATTATATATATTCCAAATGCAAAACACTCCTCATTGGAAAGGCCACACGCAGCGTGATATCATCTCCTTTATTTGGCAGATCGCACAATCAACACAAAGCAGCTCCAACAGTTATTTGGCCCATTTTTAGGCACCGATGATTGAAGTGGTGCCGTAAGAGCAACGTGGTTCGTTTGGCGGACTTTCAGAAGCGGAATTCTCACCAGGCATGCTTTCAACTAACCCAATGGGGTAAGAAACTGTGTTAGGAGTGCTACGGGAGGCAATACCCACTACGGGTTGTAATGAGCAAACTCGCATTACCAGAATGCACCTGATGACACGTCCACTTGGCAGGACTTTAAAATCACGCTGCAAGTGCAGCTTTACTGTTTGCCCCACCTGTCTCCATTTCCGCCCAAGCCAGTGACCAAGAGATATTTTCCAGAAACGCGTATGGCAGAATGGGCCAAGTAACTGTTGGAGCGGCTTTGTGTTGATTGTGCGATCTGCCAAATAAAGGAGATGATATCACGCTGCGTGTGTGGCCTTTCCAATTAGGAGTGTTTTGCATTTGGAATATGTGGCGGCCGGCTCTGGTCGCGGAAATGGTCCCGCCGCTGACTGAGTGGGTCTAAGGCACCGATGATTGAAGTGGTGCCGTAAGAGCAACGTGGTTCGTTTGGCGGACTTTGAGAAGCGGCATTCTCACCAGGCCTGCTTTCAACTAACCCAATTGGGTAAGAAACTGTGTTAGGAGTGCTACGGGAGGCAATACCCAATACGGGTTGTAATGAGCAAACTCGCATTACTAGAGTGCACCTGATGACACGCCCACTTGGCAGGACTTTAAAATCACGCTGCAAGTGCAGCTTTACTGTTTGCCTCACCTGTCTCTATTTCCGCCCAAGCCAGTGACCAAGAGATATTTACCAGAAACGCGTATGGCAGAATGGGCCAAGTAACTGTTGGAGCTGCTTTGTGTTGATTGTGCGATCTGCCAAATAAAGGAGATGATATCACGCTGCGTGTGGCCTTTCCAATGAGGAGTGTTTTGCATTTGGAATATATATATATATATATATATATATATTCACTGAAAAAACCATAGGTTTCACACATGTTATAGTTAGCTGGACATTTCACTCGTACAAAACCAATGAAATTCCCCCGTTATAGTTAGTTCAGCTAACTATAACTCGCGCGCCCGCAATCCACTGCTGATGACGTCACATATTACATCACTCATGACATGGTCAGTGACCTCAATCATGACATCATTGATGACATCTCAAATAACATCACTGATGACATCATTGATGACGTCTTCAATTGACTATGTGTTTCTGAATAATTTTAATATGTTTAATATATATAGGGAAAGCTCTGTTGAACAATAAGTGGTTGTAAAAGTGAGTGAATGGATATATTACTATGTGCTTAATTGACTCTATAAGTGAGTCATTAAATGTATCTTAATGCATACTAGTTACTAAACTGTGTGAATGTTTGTATGGGTCTGTGTGTTGGTGTGTAAGTGGTTGCATGGTTTTGTGAATAGCTATATGAGTGTCTATATGGGTTATTGATTGGTTGTCTGAGTATCTGTATGGGTGTCTGAGTGTTTGTGTGGGTAGGGTGTGTGTGACTGACTAGATGTGTGAGTGGGTGATTCTGTGGGTTCATGGTTTTAAGAGTGGATCTGTGGTGGACTGTATGGTTGACTGAGTGTATGTATGGGTGTGTTAGTGATTGAATGTATATTTCACTGGTACATTTGTGACTAACTACATATGTGAAAGGCAGTATATATGTGTGTAAGAGTATATAAGTGGGTAGATGCGAGAGTCTGTGAGAGTGACTGTATGGATGAGTGTGTGCTTGTATCTATGATTCTATTAGAGCGTAAGAATGTGGTACTATTTTTATGAGTAAGTTAACTTGAGTGTGTATAACCGCATAGGTAAGTAAATGGGAGTGTGATTATTTGCATGACTGACTAGGTGTGAAAGTACCTCTATGGATGATTGATAGTGTGTGATTGAGTATATAGATGTATAAAAGCATGTGCTAGTCTTGTATGGAGTGACTGTCAGTATGAGTGACTGTACAGGTGAATGAGTGGAGGTGTATGTAGACCTTGGAGTTAATAAGTAGATATTGGAATGGTATTGACAATGGAACTCTAAATTTTGTTTTGTTGTATCAAAGGTTATATTAGGGTGTGAGAAGATGTGGTAATTTTTCTTATGGATGACGTCATCACTAATGTTATTTGAGATGTCCTCAGTGATGTCATGAGTGATGTCACTGACCATGTCATGAGTGATGTAATATGTGACGTCATCAGCAGTGGATTGCGGGCGCGCGAGTTATAGTTAGCTGAACTAACTATAACGGGGGAATTTCATTGGTTTTGTACGAGTGAAATGTCCAGCTAACTATAACATGTGTGAAACCTATGGTTTTTTTCAGTGAATTTGCAAGGTTTTTTAAATGCTAATTCCTAACTATAACGTGTGTGAAACCTATGGTTTTTTCAGTGAATTTGCAAGGTTTTTTAAATGCTAAGTTATGTATTTTTTAAATATTTGTTTTAAAAAAAAATGTCCTATGTATTCATTTATATATTATCTTTATCCTTTAATTTTGTTTGGCTCATTTTTTTAAAATTTTTTCAATTAGGATAAAGTTGAACAGCATAGTTAATATTTTCTATTAAGTTATGTCCATTTTTGTCATTTTTATATTAATTCTTAGGGTGCGCGCTCAGAGCGCGCACCTAGCACGTTTGCGTAAGTTTATTATGAATTCCGTTTTACGTACGCATACATAAGTTTTATTTCGCGCTCGGAGCGCGCACCCAGTACGCATGCATACGTACGTGTACGTACGCATGCGTGCGTGCGTCGTACGTGCTCCACGCGGTACACTTCCGTATATGCGTAGAGTAAGCGCGCTGTCGTTTGCGTATACGCGTGTGCTACGTATGCGCGTTACGTATGCGCATACCACGTATGCGCATGCGCTCGTACGCGTTCGCGCATGCGTAATTGCCCGGTGCGCGCTCCGAGCTTGCTCCGTGCGCGCACCTCGGGTTATGTTCATAATAAAACAACACTTCTAATTGGTTTAAATTACTTTCAGTTTCTGATTGTTTCAACACCACATCCAATCCCCTCATGGCAAGTCATGTGATCAACAATAATCACTTTTGATTGGTTTGAAGTACTTTCAGTTCCAGATTCTTCCAACACCACTCCCACTTTCTTCATTATTAGTTCTGATTCCCTTGGAGAAGGAGCTAATCTGTTGTTGAGAGACAATGGCTGAGCAGCAACCATCTTCAGAGAGTGAACAGGACACTCTTGAGAGACAGAGGAACAGGAAGCAGAAAGACAGCTTTATATGGCAGTTTTTTACTTTCCCTGAGGGACAAAAAAAAGTGAATGCACCGAAAGTTACTTGTGTATTGTGTCAAAAAGTCTTATCACGTGGGAATGCTAACAAGAAGTATTCTTTTAGCATACACACAATGACGAGGCATGTTGAGGCAATGCATCCAGTGACTTTTCGTCGAGCTTCTGGAGCAAACCCTCCACCTGCTCAGCCGACGACATCTGCAGCAGCTCAGCCGAGCACATCTTCGGCAGCTCAGGCAAGCACTTCTACTGCGATGGTGCCTTCACCTTTTTCTACACCTCTTGTTGGTCCACCTTGTTTGTCGAGGTTGTCTACACGGTGCACTGATTGCGGTAGTCTTATTTCTGTGGGGGAGACCAGTCTTGATCTCCTTCAGCGAAAATTTGATGCGCATCAGTGCACTAGGCCATAGATGTTTTTTCTTTTTTTCGTTTTTCTCTTCCTGTTTCCCTACATTAACTCAAGGGCTCTTTTCAGAGCCACCTAAAAACTAAACACAAATATTTTTGGGGGATTTTTTTAAAAAAAAATTTTTTTGGGGTGCGCGCACGCTGCGCGCACCCGAGGAGGTTTTTTTTTTGTTTGTTTTTTTTAAAAATTTTAATGAACAAAGAGAGGTGAAGAAAATGAATCTCTGTCAACAATTCTTCTCTGCACACAGACTCATGGTTTGATGGTAGGCACAAAACAGTATTCCTCATTGTTACCAGTACACATTAACTTATGGTGAAAACATACTCCATAATATTTAACTAGTTAAAGACAACATACTCCATAATATTTAACTAGTTAAAGACAGTTAAATATCTCCCAAACCTCAAAATGTAAAACATAACTTTTAAAGAAGATTCACAATTCTAATATTTATATCAAAAATCACCACAGACATCCCCTCTCAAACTCATAACTCACCTTTAAAATTAGTTAGTTGTGAAAGAAATGTGCCACTCAAACAGCAGACTATCAGAGTCAGAATATCAGAGCTCTACACCTCTCTCCTCTCTCCAGAACCAGTAAATGGCAATGTTTCCCTCTCTTTTGTCACACATATACATGTTAATTTCAAATCTCAGTGCTTCCCACTTTTTTCAAATGAAATCACACATTTCTATTGGTTGCAAACTTCAACCCCTTTCCAAATGTACCCTTCCCCAACTTGACTTCTGCCTGCTACCATAGCAACAGATCATGGAACACTGCTGTGAGGAGAGAGGTCAGAAGTTCAGCACACAATGTTTCAAATCCAAAGAGCAAGAGTGGTTCACCTGTCCAACCTAACAGCAAATCCAATCTAATCTTCTGTGGGAACACAATTTTCTGAACCAATACAAAACATGCTTCTAAAAATGTACACATACAGCCTAGTTTCTAGTGTAGAATGGTGTGAAACAGCCAATGAGTTCTTTTTATTTAAAAAAATATGTATGCCTCCATTTTCAAACTGTCTTTCATTTCATATTGCCATTCTACTGAAAGACACCTCCTGAGTGCATCCAGATCTCCTTGGAAGATGTTCACAGTGTGGATTGTAGGTCACAGCTATGTCTTCTGGAGTGAAAAGTATGCAGAAAAAAGAGGTATGGTGAGAGACCTTGCTTTGTCAAATGTAGACATTAAATGGATTGGTCAGAGAGGGTTAAAGTGGCACCAATTAATGCCTTTGGTGAAAACCTTTCTACATCTCCCACAGCCTAACCTTATTATTGTGCACTGTGGTGGTAATGACCTAGGCACTTTAACTGGGGTAGGTCTGGAAATGCTTATTAAGGACACCTTTGTGCAATTGATGGCGCTTTTTCCACAATCTGCCTTTGTATATTCTAATATATGCCAAAGGCAAAAGTGGAACTGGTCCAACCAATTTTGTCCACAGATTGACAAAGCAAGGAAGCACGTCAACAAATCTTTCTGCTTTCCTCAGAGACTATGGTATGGGTTCTATATACCACAACAACTTGCGTTACAACATACAAGACATTTATAGAGGAGATGGTGTACACTTCACTGATGAAGGCAACAGAGTCTTCCTCTTGAACTTAAGACTCTGCATCGGTACTTACTTGTAGGTACCAAAAAACACACAATGAACACAAGGGCTCTTTTTAGAGCCACCTTATATCTAAACACTTAAATGCGATTTTTTATTCTTTTGTTTTTAAAAGTTTTTTTCGGGTGCACGCACTCGGCGATATTTTTTTTAAAAATAGAATTTTTTTTTTTGCCCTACAAGGTCCTACTGTGACCCCCTGACAATGCCTAGTGGGTCAATATCTCCCCACTCTGCCCCCTTTACACGTTCTCCCCCTTTGTTTCTCACCCCCTCTAAATGCGAGAGACAAAATGGCGGCCGCCGCTTCCTGATTTCCACTGATTCGAATGTTTACTTACTTCTAACAACCAATCAGAAGTGCGCGAGCGCACTGCAGAGTGCGCGCACCCAGCGCGTACGCTGCGCGCGTACAGATATATGTATTGATTTAAATGCTTTTTTCTCTGGAAATACTGAACAGATTTACACCAAACCTGCAAAAGGCACTTCATGGACCTTTTAGCTACCTCTCTGCCAAATTTCACATAATTATGTTAAGCCGTTCAGGCTGTAGCTGCGACTAAAGTCCCTATGGAAAAATCCATGGGGAAAACGTGTTTTGGGACCCCCCCTTTTTCTCAGCCCCCGCTTGACGAATCACCCCGAGACTTCCAGGGTAGGAGCTGAGCGGAGCACCCCATTAGTTTTGAAAATTTCACGAGGATTCGCCAACCGGCGCCAAAGTTATTCAAAATAGAATTTTGAGATTTCCTATGGAAACTCGGTCCTAACTATAACTATCTACTGGCGACCGCCAGTAGATAATATATGTATATTTAAAATCTACTAGTGGTCGCCAGTAGGTAGTTATAGTTGGGACCTAGTTTCCATAGGAAAATGGTTTTTGACTTATCTATATCTTTGGCACCGTTTCACAAATCCTTACGACATTTTCCCCAAAAATGTGTGCTGGTGATTATAGTTGTGCATGGAAAGTTTCGGGGTGATCCATCAAGCTGGGGTGTAGAAAAATGAGGCGTAAAAAAAAAAAAAAATTAATGTGCACTGCAATAAAATGGCAAGATACTACCTGGATGATGACTCCTATGGGGATTTTTTGGACGCTCCTCAGGAGTATCAAATGGAAGAGGGCCTTGTGGAGGTCCTGGACATCCATGTTCAGGGTTTAATCAATAGGGCCTTGGTCAGGGCTTTGAAGCTATTCACTCAACCACTCAAACTATGGCAGGAGAGAATGTGGCATGGGCTCGGGGCCGCCACTCGCCCTTTTGGAGGTTTTGAATTCGGATCCCAGCCTACCTTGTTCAAAGACCCCTAGTAAGGTGCGTAACTCCTTGGAGAAGAGGAGTTGGCCAACGGCTAGGGCGGTCGGCCTCAAATCTGGGGAACCGGGTTGGAGTCTCAGCAATGACACTGAACATCCTGTCATTCTGGAAAAATCCCTTAATCTCCCCGTGCCTAACAAAAAAATTAATGTGTCCTCATGTAACACAACTGGTGCTATGTAAAGCGCTCTGATACACGATATCGGGTCAGGTTCACACTATATAAAACTCCATAAAAAGAAAAAAAAAAACTCATTGGTACGGGACCACAAATATGGCATTTCAGCAGCCCCCCGGACCTTTCTGGGTCAACGCAAGGTCCTGACCATGCCTTCGAGGATTTAGATTCCCAATCCTCCATCTCCAAGAAGTCACAACAAGAAACGCACCCTGCATTAAAGTATAAGTTCATGTGCAATAATGTTACAGCACCCCCCCCCCCTTCAGTTCCTTAGAGAAAGAACTTAAAATTCAATCCACACTCAGACTGGGTTATAGGCCCTGAAGTGACAGAATATGTTCAGTCATGCCTACACTAAGGCTTTGACAGGGAAGTATGGAATACTCTACGCTCTAAACGTCCCCATCTGTCCCTCCAGGGAGAGGTTGCTGATACTATAGACCTCGACCCAAACATGGCCACGTTCATCAATAAATTGCTCTCTGGACCCGGACGTTCTTCTAGAATTGGCTCAACAGGCCATTTGCCTTTTTGGCAATGCCAATTGTGCCATTTTGGCAGAAAGGCGCAAATCCCTACTCATTCATTACGACCGTAAGCTAGCCAAATTAGCCTCCACTAAAGCTGGTCCTTTGGTAAACGGTCTCCTCTTCGGAGATACGTTTGTGAAAGACATTGGAAAATATGTGGCCACCCTCTCTACCTTGGATAAGGCCCAATCAAATATTTTTAAAAAGGTTTTCCACACTGGCCTTTTTGGGCGGGCCGGACGCTACAGAGGTCATGCGTCAGGCCAGAGTAATTTTCAGACCTCCCTCAGAGGTTATTATGCCTACAGAGGATAAGGAAACATCTATGCAGGCAACTCCAATTTGTACCCCTCCTGTCCCAGAGGGGAAAGAGGTTGCTACACCAAACAGTCTTACAGAGGTGGTCATTCCACGACGGATTCAGACTATTCAGGTACTGATCATACCTTCCTCAACTGAAATTTTGGGGGGCAGGATGTAATTTCTGTATCATTGGGAACGTCTTACCTAGGAACCTTGGGTTCTGAAGATGGTATTTGGGTTTCTTTTGGAGTTTTACACCACTCCCTCTCAGGCAGTCCTTCCTCCCCCTCTCCATTTTTCCCAACAATAGAGTCTCTTTATAAACTCAGAAGTGCTAGATCTGCTTTGGAAAAGAGCGATTGCCCACTCCTCTCTTCACCCACGAGTATTTGTAAAGCCTATTTTCCTGGTGCAGAAAAAAGGCAGAGGTGTCCGCTTAGTTCTCATTTTGCAGCATTTCAACTCTTGAATAGTTTACCAACACTTAAAGATGGAGGGTATCCATCTTCAGCACAATCTCCTTCAGTAGAGTGATTGGATGGGGTACCTCTATTTGAAGGACACATACCTTTCGGTTCCAATGTTTTCCCCTCAAAGGCAACTTACATTTTTCTGGCACTCCATTTGTACGAATTCACAGCTCTTCCCTTTAGCTTTTCTTCAGCCACTCGGCGTTTCACCAAGCTTCTGGGACAGATCGTGCAGTGTCTCAGGGAAAAGGGGTTGAGACTTATTGTCTAGCTCAATGATATTCTCATAATGGCCCAACAACGTGACACACTTCTGTTGCATCTCTCATGGGCGATTCAATTTCCTCAGTATTTAGGGTTCCTAATAGACAGAGAGAAATTGCTTTTTAACTCTACACAAAATCTGGACTTTCTGCGGTTACAGATAGATTCGCTGTCTGCACAACTCAAAGTTGCCCTTCTAAAGACTGGGTCCATAAAGAAGTAGTTGAAACAAGCCTTGGACTCTCCGACAATATTGTTACATATTCTGGCATGACTGGTGGGCCTTCTGGCATCATCCATTCAGGCCATCTTTCCGGGGTCTTTGCATTATCAAGCCCTTCAGAGGCTCAAGATTCTTCATCTTCACAAGGGCCTTTCCTACGCGGAACACATTGCCTTTTCGGAGGAAGCCAGGACAGAGATCTCCTGGTGATTGGCTCATAACCACACCTGAAATGGCAGATTGATTATTGCCTTGGTTCCGGAGAGGATTATAGAGTAAGATGCCAGCAGATGGGGCTGGGGTGCGAGGTGTGGCTCGAACAAGACTGGAGGCAGTTGGTCTCTAGGGGAACTACGCCTCCACATCAACTGCCTCACCCTCCTCGCAGGCTCTTTAGCAGTGAAGATCTTGTACCTTCACAAAGAGAAAGGTTGTATTCTCCTTCAGATGGACAACATTTCAGCAGTTCATTACATCAACAAGTTGGGGAGCACTCAGTTACGTCTTTGGACAGAAATCTCCAAGGATTTTTGGCATTACTACCTGGAGAACCAGATTGCGTTACAAGCGGAGTACATTCCAGGTCAGGTGAATGTAGTGGCAGACTGGAACTCTCGCTTCCTTCCTGACTCCAGTGACTGGAGGCTTCATCCACGCATATTTCAGAGTCTCAATCAGATGTGCGGTCTGTGTGCAGTGGATCTCTTTGCGTCCCGTCTGAATTCCCAACTCCCATGCTTTTACAGCTGGAGACCAGACCAGATGGTGAGAGTTGGATGCATTTCTGCAATCTTGGTCAGAGGCTGTGATGTATGCTTTTCCACCATTCACGAGGACTCAACCGGTCCTTGCTCAGATCAATCATCAACAGGCGGAAATTGAATTAGTGACCCCACTTTGAAAAGCGCAGAAAGGGTTTCCAGTAACCATGGTGCTCCCCTGTGCACCTTGGGTGCGGGTTTTTCCCTAACCGGATCTGCTTTTGGACCCAATAGGGCTTCCACATCAACTGTTCAATGGTCATCTTTCTCTTATGGCTAGGAGACTGTCAAGAGATGATGGTAAGCACCGGGAGTTTCAGACCAAGAGGTTTTTTTTAAATCCCAATCAAGGTCTCCTAGTGTCCATAAGCGATACGCTGCAGCATGGAAGCGATGGGTGTCTTGGTGTGGTGAATGGAGTGTGGATCCCATGAGGACCACCGTTCTAATGATTGTGAATTTTCTCTCTCACCTTGCCTCTCATGGGCTAGCTTATAGAACTATCAAATTTAAAATCACCATATCGGCGGGTCACACCCATATGGATGGTCAACCAGTGGTAGAATATCCTCAGGTGTGTAAGTTACTTTGTGGGGTTAGGATGGTCGTCCCTCCAGTTCCTAAATGCTCAGTCTTGTGGGGCGTGGATGTGATTTTGCATTTTATACGGGCTTTTACAAGCTAAATCGACAATCCTTTTGTGCCTTATGTCTTGCAGAAGAGTGTCTGACATTAAAGTCCTAGACAAAGCAGGTAGAGTGTTTACCCCTTCGGGGGGGGGGGGGGTCCTTTCGTATTTCTAAAAGAACAAAGACTAACTCTCATTGCATTACCCAGCATTTCTCAATAATCCTAAATTGTGTGTTGTTCACTGTATGAAATCATCTGAAGGCTGCACCCGCAAGTTCCATAGGGAGCAGTCAAGTCAGTTGCTCATTTCTCTTCTAAAGCCCTTTGGACCGGTTTCTTCTGCCACTTTAGCCCATTGGGTTAAATAGATTCTTGGGGTAGCTGGTATTGATGAGTCTATTTTTGGACCTCATTTTGTTTGTGGCGCCATGGCGTCTAAGGCTTTTTCATCCAATTCTAGACTGAAGGATATTATGGCAGCTGCAAATTAGTCTTCCGAATCCACATTTAAAGTGTTCAATCATAAGTCTATTGTGGATGTTGTGTCGGTGGTGGTGGCTCCGCTTTGAACAAGCATAATCCGAAGCCTCTGTTCCAGGCATAGAATAAAAAGATTTCTAGCTACTGCGTCAAGAAGTTTCAATTTTATTAAGGATACTGAGGTGAGGATTATCCCCCCACAAACATTGTAGTATTTGTATAATGCTGCATTGTGTTTAATGCCATTATGATGCATATTAATTACCACACAATTGTCAATGTTTGTTATTTCCCACCCGATGTTGGATTTATCTAGCGAAAGGATGGCAATTACCTTGCATCGTCTGTATTTCATAGGAACGGATTCTAAACCAGTGTAGGAGATGTGTAGGTTGGATTAGCTGGGTCTGCTTGTGTTTCTATGGTTCGTGATGCGTGGGATTAGTTGGCTGATTCTGCTGGCATTCCCATTGTGGTGAAGATTCCAGTTCCCTTGGATTTTGGAGGGGTTTCTGATTGAACAGTTCATGACATGGCTTCGACAATAGGCTCACGTTTGAGTCGGTTCTTTACTTACGGAAACTGTTGGTTTTGCAAAGAAAGAGGAAGGCCTCTGGTTGAAAGAGGTTATATAGGTCTGTGAGGGGTCTGATTGGTGGACTATGGGTGGTGTGGCTCATGAGAAATAGTGTTTTCAATGTTTTACTTCGCTGCTGTGATCAGTGGATTAAAAAAAGAAGCATAATCCTAGCCTCCGTATCCTTAATAGAATTGAAAATTCTTGACGCGATAGCTAGAAAAGTTTTTATTCCCTTGTGTTCTGCTGCAGTATCCCAGAGTGTTCTAAAGAACTACTAAAGTATGGCACACCCCTCTTGTTTGAATCAAACTAATACAACTTAAAACATTTAATTTAGAAAGGAACAAAAGGAGGCGGTTCATTTTGTAATAGAAATTATGGTTAGTTCTGTAGAGAGAAATATTAGGACAGGTTTGGTGAGTTCACAAATATCTTCCTCTTCTATTTCATTAAAACATTCTGACATGCAGACTGAACCATGCACTTTCAACACGAGCAGCAGACTGCCAGTTAACTCCCTGGTGATCAGCAGCTTTACTACAGCGCTCTAATGAGCAACTAGAGTGCTAACATTTTGAATTAGTGTAGCACATCTGAATGCCATCTTGATGGAATCAAAGTGAAAAACTGAAAGCATTTTCTACTGATGATACTGCAGGAAATGAGGAAATTAGGGAGCTTCATAAAAAAAGAAGTCTCCCAAGATAGCCACCAGAGGAAAAATAAAGGCCAAATGTAGCACAAATATCACCTAAATAGTATAGCCCAATGACAGAAGTGTGCAAAACACTTCATTTTGTGCAGTTTTATATAGTGCAGACTTGACCGGATGGTATCAGAATGCTTTACATAAGAATCTGTTACATTACACAAGGACACATTCATTTTGGTTTTAAACATGGTGAGATTAAGTGATGTGCCCAGAATCACAGGATGTCGAGCCGACGCTGAAACTCGATCCTGGTCCCCCAGTTTCAAAGTCTGCAGCTCTAGCCATAACGCCACATTCTCTCCTCTAAGTGTAACATATAATCAAGTGATCAACTGGATGAAAAAACAAAGATAGCAAATAATATAAAAGTGCTTTGTCGCTATTTGACAACTCAGAAAATATGTCCTCATTTTACTTTAAGAGCACTAACTATAATTTCTATGGGAATAAGACTCATTTTTATAATTTCTAAAGAAAATGCTTTAGGTATTACAGTTTTGATTACATCAAGATGACGTCAGGCATGCCACACATTTGCAATAAATATGGAATGTTAGCAATATAGTTGTTCATTAGAATAACGTTGGGAGGCAGACGTCAAGGGCACAGACTCAGATAATTGAGGACAAGGAGGAGGGTGCAGAGGCAACAAATTGACCTCGCTTGGCAGGGGGAGGGGCAGTGGCAGCACAATGGACCATGGAGGGCAGGGGAGCAGAGTCAACAAACAAACCATGCAGGACAGGCAAGAGAGGTTGTGGCAATATAACAGACCATTCAGGGCAGAAGGAAGAGGTAGTGGCAGTACAACTATACATGCCAACAGACCAGACTCAGGCAGGACACGCTCACTGTTTTTAAGCCCAAAAGGGCTTTATTTTATCTGTCTCCTACCTAAAATCTCCTCTTTTTCAATACAAGTCAATGGGGAAAATCCATTCCCAGGTTTTTTGTTGTTGTCCAAAATCTCCCTCTTACCAATTTGAAAATGTTGGTAAGTATGGTACATTGGATCATGGAGGCCAGGCGAAATGGTGTAGGGACATGGACTCTGATAACAGAGGGCAGCAGGGAGATGTACAAGGGCACCAAACTGACCTTCCAGAACAGGCAGCAGCACAATCCACCATACAGGGCAAGCGGGATGACAGTGCAGCACAACGGACCATGGAAAGCAATAGGGAGGGGACAGGGCCATGCACATGGACAACAGAGATCAGAGGGGAAGAGGCAAGGGCAGCAAGGTGACCATACCGGACAGACAGTAGGGACAGTTGCAGCATAACAGACCATGAAGGGAAGGAGGGAGGAGGCAGGGGCACGACCGCAAACCAGGTAAGGCAGGAGAGTGGGGATAGGGTCTGCACATGGAAAACGGAGGGCAGGAGGCAAGGGAGCAGGCCAGGAGCAGCAAGCTGACCATAGAGGGCAAGCAGGATGGGCACTGGAAGCACAAAACACCATGGATGACAACAGTGAGACTATAATGGCATGCACACAGACAACAGAGGGAAGGTGAGAGGGGGTCAGGGGCAGCAAGCTGACCATACACGGCAGGCAGGAGGGACTGTGGCAGCACAGAAGACTATGCATGGGAAGGGGGAGGGTTACTGGCAGCACAGCCGCCATGGTGGGTAAGGAGGAGGGGGCAGGGGCATGCCCAAAGGACCATGGATGACAGAAGGGAGGAGTAGCGGCTGGACACAGACAAGAGAAGGCAGAGGAAAGGGCTTCGCAACAGACCACACAGGATAGGCAGGAGGAGTAGTTGCAGCACAACAGAGTATGGAGGGCAGAAGGGAGTGGCAGCAAAATGGACCATGGAGGATAGAAGAGAGGGGATAGGGGCATGGAACTCGGACAGGTAGAGTGGAGGTGGCAGGGACAGGCGTCAGTCGCCCGCCATACTAGGCTGGTGGGAGGGGCATTGGCAGCTCAACTGAACTCTGAGTAGATAGGAGGGGCAGGAGCAGGTCCATGCAACATGGAGGGAGAACAGGAGGGAGCAGGGTCATGCACACAGAAATCAGGGGGAAGCAGAGTAGGGGCAGCAAGCTAAGCACAGAAGCTAAGCAGGAGGGCAATGATGGAGCATAGAATTGAGCAACGGAGTGAAGGAAGAATGGGCAGGGACATGAAGCTAAATGGAGGGCAGTGGCAGCACATCAAACCATGCAGGGCAGGAGGGAGGGGGCTGATGCATGGACTCGGACAACAGAGGGTAGGGAGAAGGATGGGGTATCAATCTAACTGTTCAGGGCAGGCGGGAAGAGTACTGGTAGAACAGCCATATGGGACTGAAATGAAGGGGCATGGACTTGGACAATGGATGGCAAGGAGTGGGGGCAGGAGCAGCAAGCTTGGGTGGGGGTAGCACAATGCCAGGCCAGAACCTGCGTCAAACGCCTCGCCCCACCGTTCATTATGATGGGCATTTTACTTAATGTTAAAAAATAACTAGAAACTCACTGGAAAAAACAACGGTTACAAGGACATTGCAATTAGGAACTAGAATAAAAAAAAAACTTAGAAATTCACTGAAGAAAAAAAAAGGTTAAAGAGACATTATATTTAGGCTCAGATTTCACTCATAAATCAAACTGTGAAATTCAGCAGTTATAGTTCCCTAAGCGAACTATAATTTACGCCCCCACAAGGCACTGCTTGTGATCTCACATATCACATCACTGATTACATCATACAGTGATTGTTTTCTGCATGTTTATGAGTGTTAAACCTTTATACTAAGGCACTACACAAGTTAAATTACTATACTTTGTGTACTACTAAGTGATTACGCGAGTGGCTGTGTGACTGTGTATCCATGTGTGAGTGGATGTCGGAGTGGCTGTATATGTGTGTGTGTGTGGCTGTAGGGGTGAATATGTGGGTGTGTGGGTACCTATTTGGGTGAAAAAGTGGGTCTGTGAGTAACTATGGGTGTGATAGTGGCTGTGTGACTGGCTCTACTGGTGAGTGGGTGGGTGTCTGAGTGACTGCATGGATGAGTAAGTGGCTATGTGGGTGGGTGAGTGGTGTGTAAGTGTCTTTATTGTGAGTGGGTGTTTGAGGGGCTGTATTGCTGAGTGGCTGTGTGAGAGGTTGTACGGGCGAGTGACTAAGTGGTGGTATGGATGACTGAGTGGCTGTTTGAGTGGGTGTTTGGTTAACTGTGAGTGTCTATGTGAGTGTCTGGGTGAGTGAATACATGTGTGACTGCTTGTATGGGTGAGTGGGTGTCTGAGTGGTTGTATGGATGAGTGACTGGGTGTGTGAGAGGCTATAGGGGTGAATAAGTGGGTATGTGAGTAGCTGTATGGGCGAGTGAGTGGCTGTGTGGATTAGTGTATGGGGTGTCATTGGTTGTATGGGAGTGGGTGAATGAGTGGTTATCTGCCTGTGTGAGTTGTTCTGTGGATGATGTCATCAGTGATGTCACTGATTATGTCATGAGTGATGAAATATGTGAAGTCATAAGCAGTGTTGCTGGAGTGCAAGTTATAGTTAGCTCAGGTATAGTTATAACTGATTAATTTCACTGGTTTTGTAAGATTGAAATCTGAATATATAGTCACTGAAAAAAACAAAGGTTACAGGGACATTATAGTTAGGAAACAGAATTTATAAAACCTTAGAAATTCATTGAAAAAGCCAAAGGTTACAGGGACGTTCTAGTTCTGCTCAGATTCCACTTGTACAAAACCAGTGAAATTCAGCAGTTATAGTTACCTGAGCCAACTATAACTTATGCCCCGGCAATGCACTGCCTCTGACCTTACATATTACATCACTCATGACATGGTCATCACCTCCATGGGTACGTGTCCTGTACATATTCTACACCACAGCTGCGTAATGGAGCAAGAGGAAATGTTACTAGTGACCTTGTGTGTGTTTTGGCAGTGCGATTGTTCCTCGTGTGTCTTTATCCAGAAATTTGTGATAACAAATCTTCCTATAGAGAAGACGATGCGAATACAAAGAGATAAATCTCCACCAAACAAGGGTCCTTCCTCTTAACTATATGAAGTACACTTTGTTTGGTGGAGAGGTCCTCATTCCTCAGAATCCAGAATGCGTCACCAGAATGAGCGGGAAAAGCGCTCGCGAACCTTTTGGTAAGCTGCCCATCAGCCTGGCAAAAGGTGGGAAGACCACTGCATACTACCAAGGTAGACAGGGCGGGATCAAACGGGTGGAGCTTCAGGTGATTTTGCACATTTATTTAAAGGGAGAACCATGGACTCTGCTCTCATCAGGCGAGGACAAGAAAGAACCCACTCGTCACAGTCACTACACATTGTATCCCAATAGATCAACGATGTATTCACCTCCACGAAGCATTTCAGGATCTTTCAATGTGCAATTGCCGAGAAAACACTTGCTTTGTCAAGCACTGAAGGGCAGAATTATTTGTCCTTTACAGAAATGAAGCTTCAATTGGGGCACCTGCTTTGTTTATATATGTAAGTGTTTCCCATTGAGGTTTAACTTCTGTAAAAATGTAGCAGGTCCTCATGTCAGCTCACGCTGCAACAGTTCTCCTGTCCAGCTTGCCTGCAGTCAGATACTCTCTGATGCTCGTCTACCTGCTCCTCTGTTTGTGCCTCTCTGCTTGTTTCTTGCTCTGTTTTGCCTTTCCTGTTCTTTTTTCTGCCCTCGGTTTTGTCTTTTTCGGATCATTTATCTGCCCTCTGTTGTGCCTTTCCTGCTCATTTTTCTGACCTCAGTTTTGCTTTTTCTGCTTGCTTTTTCTGCACCCATTTTGCCTTCACTGCTCGTTTTTCTGCCCTTTTCTGCTCTGTTTGGCCTTCTCTGCTAGTTTTTCTGCCCTCTGTTTTGCCTTGTCTGCTTTCGGTTTGGCCTTTTCTGCTCATTTTTCTGTCCTAAGTTTTGGCTTATCTGGTAGTTTTCTACCCTCAGTTTTGCCTTTTGTGCAATGGGGAGAGGGACCTAGGCCCCCCCTCCCCGGGCCTATATCAGCCCCGGAGACCCCAGCCTTTCCTGTGCTCTGGCTGCCAGCCCGCATTTGCTGCCTCCAAGACAGGAATCTTGCCCCCTGCCAGGAGGTGTGAACTATCCCAGGGGTCAGAAACAATGGCCTGGATGAGAAGGTCACACCTCCCTCCCTGACAGTTTGGCTAGTGAAGTGGCTCATCAAGGCGGTGAGCTTCAAAGACTTTACTACCTGTGATATGCAATCAGGCTACCTCCTAAAGGAGGAAACAGCCTTCCCTCTGTCCCCAGGCACATTTTTTATCCAAGCAGACAAATCAGGTATTCAGGAGGTGTACACCCCCAGAAGGCTAGGCACACCTCTAAGGTGGGTTACCTGGTCTATACAGCTAAGGAAGACTTCTGCCATTTTTACAAGTGGTAGAATGAAGGGTTCTGGGAAGACAAGGTGGCACACCCCAGGTTGTGGTCACCTCAGGGACGAATTAGCCACTGGGGTTAGTAACTCATTGGTCACTTGCACCTACACCCCTAACGCACCTAAAGGTAGGATTTAAGGGCTACCCAGAGACCAGAACCTCTGTTCTAATCTGACTTTCTACAAAGAACAAACCTGCGTCTGCGACAACAGGATCTGCACAAAGCAGAGGCATGATACTCTGCACCTGTGGCAACCTTCCTGGAACTGCATGATTGCGACTCATCCCGGGCCAAAGCTCAGTTTCCCCAGACAGAGGGACCCCTTTGAGAGCCCAATGGACCTCCAGATTTCCCTGGACTAGTGGCACTAGTCCCGTGAACACTGCAGGTAAAAAAAAACTTTCGTAACCAGAGAATTGCCGGCCGTCGGGCCCTCCGAGGGATCGCCCAAAAGAAGATGGTCCAGTGCATTGTGGGAAATAACTTTCTGATGAGCGTACCACTGCCAGGGATTGTTGGTCACCAGTTCAGCAACCACCCCCTTTACTTGACGCGGCAACTCGATGGAACTCCGCGAAAACATCGACGTCAGCCAACACACTGCGTGGAGCACTGTTTTTTTTTTTTTTAAAAGGAAAGAAACAAGAAAGAAACCAAAATTCTCCAAGTGAGGGATCCCTAAGGCAGAAAGAAATACAAATTAAAACTGCCTAAGAGGGTATTGTATGTCCTCTTTTATTAATGGTCCCCCTTGACAGGATTAAAACAAGCATTTGCAATGCAATAGGTCTCGCAATTACGCAAGTTTGAGCTATTGGCATTCTAAACGACAATGCCTTTTTTGTTTTGCTTATTAAAACATAAATAAAAGGCATTGTCATTTACAATGCCAACAGCTTAAACTCGCGTAACTGCGAGACCTATTGCATTGCAAATGCTTGTTACAACTCTTACCAAACAACATCTCCTATTCCGTCGGTGTTTATCGCACAGCCTCTTTTACAAAACTGTTCCGTGCACACAGCTACCTTACACAATGTAATCTGCGTACAACACACAGAAGCTTTTCACAATAAAAAAAGGCAGGCCTCTTTCTTTTGTCAATGCGTCCTTTGTAGTAAGGAGTGTCTTTGGCAAAGATGCAACTGCGCATGAGTAAGCACCTACCTGTTTGTGATGTAGCCATGCCACCTAGTGTAACGTGTGTCATTATAATTTATTACTCAGTAAACGCCTGTGTAACCAGGACATTGCACACGGGTCAACATGTCAAGGTCGTAATGACGCGATAAGGATGTGATGAACGAGGCCCTGAAGTCTAGAACCACAGAAAGCACATCTTTGCACGCTGTGTGGACTTCTAATTTACGCTAGAGGCGTGGGCTGAGTTTCTGTGCCCGTCTGCGGCACAAATGATAAATGGCTCAAAATTCACTATTACGGCGGAATACTACATAAATTACAGCGACCTTACATGTAGAGAGGATGTGGCGTAATGGCTAGAGCTGCCAGCTTTACCCTGGGGAACGCGTTGGTGCAACATCTCTTGGTTCTCGGTAAATCACTTGATCTCACCATGCCTACTACAAAAATTAATGTGTCCTTGTGTAATGTAACTGGTGCTCATGTAAAGCTCTGAAATACCTTCAGGTCTAGTTTGCGCTAGAGAAAACTGCAAACAAAAAACTCGTATACGCCAGGGAAGCCAGGTCCTGAGAAGACTTTGTTAGTAATAGCAACTGTGCTTGTTTATTAGTGCAACACCGTCATGGTGAGTGATTACAGACTGCCTGGTTCACCGTGTGCTTTGGACCCCTCATGCTGTAAGAGTTTACTACCTCTACCTCCGCAATCCTACGTTGTCTTGATGACTTGCAGCGCCATGTTAACTCCTAAATACATATATTCGCACGCAAAGCGAGAAACGTTCGGAGACAACCTGAGCCTGGTTTACAATCAGTGCACTCTATGCACAGCTAAGCGCACGTGCTTAAGTGGTCGTTTCACGTTCGGTTTCCGATAAACCTATTAACCACAGGTCAACACGTTTAGTGATTTGCAGTAATTTCATATATTTGCAAACGCCAAAATGTGTCTACTGCAGAGGAGCGTGTATGTAGTAGGTAATCGTACAGTATAATGTGAAATCCAAATGCACCCAGCAGAATTCACTGCTGTCGAAGACGTACACAAAACTCCATATTAATGCCGCATGATGAACAAATATTCATTAGCGAGCGCGGGAGCGCCCGAGAGTGCATGAACGCGACAGTATCCAGCATGTGTGTATGGGAGAGAGAGATAACAAGACCGTCTGCTCTGCGCCACTGGACCCCGAGCAGGGAGCCACGGAGCAGGACCTGTCGGCTGGAGACCAGGACATCCTGATGGAAAGCTCAAAGCGCTCGGCTCAGGGATAGGGGCCAGAGTAACTTCAGCACAGCAGGCAGACTGGGGGTGGGGGGTTGGTGGCCGAGCCTTGGAAGGTTTGGAGGGCAGGACCGGGCGGCTGGGAGAGCTGAACCAAGCAGCAATCAGCCGAGGGTGGGAATATAACTAAGACTCAAGTGGGGCAATTGCGACGGAGCAGTAGCCCTGCAGGGCGGATGGGGGAGGGGTAGCAACAAGGGTGATTGGCAGAAAACAAACCGAACTCCTCTAGGGAGAGAGGATTTAAGAACAAGAGGGAGACGAGAGGTAAATGTTGGGTGTAAAACATACCAAAACAAGCATTGGCCGCACGCGCGCCTCGCGTTTAAAGTAAAAAAAAAACAAGACAAGCCCGGCGGAGCGTGGCGCGCGCTTGGGGGCGGGGGAGCGGACCCTTTGAAGTGCTCCCAAAAGGCGGATTGCATCATGGCGGCACGATGCGCGTGATTGTGCGCGTGCTAGCCATGCAATCCGCTTTTTGGGAGCATTTTAAAAGCCCCTATAGTCTCGGTTTGCGATCGCTTACGCGATAGCAAGGCGAGACCTAAAAAACCGGCTGGTATTGCTAATGCGTGTTATTACTAGCCTTGGCATTACTAATGGTGGTTGTTACTTGCCGCTACCAATCGCTGTATTACACCGATGGCCACCGGATCTGAACGTCCCATACACATCATGCCCACACCCGCCATTTTGCGTTATTTTCACATGCCAGTGTGCGCTGTTGCTATTTATAGAGGTGGTCTCGAAGCTATGGGATGTGAAAATAATGCAAATGTGTGGAGGGATGGCGAACTTCCCATTAAATATCACGTGCATCACTCAGTGTTACACATTCTATGAACAATTAAAAGGTGAAGTGGGCACTGCCGAGCAAAAGAACAGTATAGCGGTTCAGAACAGTGACCGCTGCGTCAGTTACCCTTCAGCCTACTAGATCGATTGGCTGTACCTCCACTCATCCTAATCGTGCTGCTCTCCCGTTTTTCCTGCCCCCTCGCCTACCGCTATCCGTATCCACTGCCCTCTCCCATATGCCCCCGCCACCCTTCAGTAACACCAGAGGAAGCGCCAAATCGATGGCAGCAGATAAGTAAATGAACTCTGCTCCTTAAACTATATCCTGCGCGAGACCGAAAGCAGGGGCCTCCGTTCCAGCCTCAGAAACAAGGTGCTTGCGGCAGCCGACGAGCACGGTCGGTCATGACCTGACCTGCCCCAAAGCTCCCCTGCATGCTCGGTAGATTCCATCGCCCCCCCCCCCCCTTACCGCAGACAGCCTTCGGATGAAGAGGATATCCAACCGATTGGATTTAAATAACGAAGCAACGTGCAGCTGTAGCACTGCAGTCTCAGAGGACAAGCATTGGCCGCACGCGCGACTCTCGCTTAAAGTTTATTAAAAAAAAAAAAAGACAAGCCCGGCGGAGCGTGGCGCGTGCTTGGGGGCGGGGGAGCGGACCCTTTGAAGTGCTCCCAAAAGGCGGATTGCATGGCGGCACGATGCGCGTGATTGTGCGCGTGCTAGCAAGGCAATCCGCTTTTTGGGAGCACTTTTCAAACCCGCTCTCTATAGTCTCGCTTTGCGATCGCTTACGCGATAGCAAGGCGAGACCTAAAAATAAGTGTTGGGTGTATAGGAGGAGTTAAAACTGCTGTACCCTATTTGCTTGTACCATAGATACACGCCTCACCGTGTGTTGGTCTTCACCAGGGTGTTGACAGCGGCCCTATGATGAAGCATGCCACTACATAGTGGGTGAGGGCAGTCTTAAAAAATCTAATGATTCTCCCCCCCCCAGTCTCTAGATCTTTAAAATACTCACACTTTGAACCCCTTTGTAAGCAAACTTAGTGTATTCAAAGACAGAGTAAATACTCGCTCCGTTTCGGTTTTTCTCCAGTCCTCTTTAGGAGAGTTTAAAAAACAAAAACAAAGGAATTCTCATAAATGAGAAGTGGTTACTAAACTCCATCAACTGCTTCTTTCATCTCAGAACATTGAAACTCATATTTCCTTCCTTAGACCACATCATTGCATTCAGGTTGTCCATGCCTGTATCCAGTCAAGACCTAGCTATGGAGAGGTGTGTTGTTGGGGTTCCCAATGGTCCTCTGTCTTGCATCCGCAAGTTAAAACATGTTACAGCAAAAGTCCTTGGCGGAAACAGGAAAACAAACGTGACTCATCTCAGCAACACACACAGCAAAAAACTTAATGTGCCTTGAGCACAATGTCATTTATCAGAGGCTTCACCTTTTGTGATTAACAAGTTTAAAATTCACACCTAAGCCACACAACTAAGGTCTTTGAATGCTCACCAAATGGGCATTACCACAATGCAAGTCGGAGGGAGATACTATATATTTCAAGTGACAGCAACCAGTCTCAGGTTGATCCCTTCTGATTCTTCCATGAACAATTAAAAACTTCATTAGTCCAAAGCAAATACCTTCAAAGTACTTGGGTTGGGTTTCAGGCCTGTTAGCAGTATTAGTGTCCTGAAATTTGAGTGGGGGTATACTTTACAAATATTGCCACGGACAACATAGTTATTTTGTGTGTTAATGTTCTTTTCCAAGAGGACAAAAGGAATTTTTGCAAGGTCACTACTTTTCCTCATGCGTTTTCTCCCAAAGCTTGAGTTTCGGAACCTAGTCAGAGTGAGGGAATTGAAAGATACGGGGATGATGGTCGGATCAGGTGACTGACCATCATCTAACGAGATCAACACTGAAGAGGCTTAGCTCAACTGTATCCCCAAAACACAAATATAAAAGGTTTGCAGACAATGAAACAAAGATAACGTTTGGCTCTTTTACCACCTGTGCTAGATTAAACCACATAGATGTAAAAGTAAATCACGATTTGGTCAAGTGAGAAAGATCGGATTGAACCTCTGGCCTTTCCACGTCTGATAATTCAGCCCAGATAGAAGGACCGTGAGATGATGAAACCAGGACTTTTCTTCCAACATGTTCCCAATCCATCTGCCTCAACAATTTGGATTTGGAACACCATTCAGGAGAGAACCTTCGTAGGACTCGAACACCAAGCATACAATAAAAGACTAAAGACAGAATATTCAGAGTGACACCAGCATGTGCAGAAGATGCTCTTTATTGGCAAAAAACAGAGTCCAGTTTGGCCGCACAGTCCCGCCTGCATCGAGCATGGCTTTTCCTTCACTGCCCCCTGGACTCAGCTGCTTCAAGCACTGCAGCAGAACTCCGCTTGGCCTCCTCCAGTAGACTAGACACTTGCTCCTTCATCTAAATAAAAATAAAAGACAGACAGCAGAGCTAAATAACCACTGGGAAATTATTTTTTTCCTTCAGCAGGTGAGACTGTTTCAAACAGCAGAGACTTCCCTTTGTCATTTGTTTTAACAGCACAGTACATGCAGGCCGGTTGTTACTGTGAAACTGTCCAACGCAGCGGGGAGGAGAGCATTATCCTTAAATCAAGGGTTCACCAAGTGAAGGCCACTCATTGACAGTGTACTCACGCCTGAAACTGTAGCATAAAGAAAGCTTCACGAGAGAGTACCTGGTCGCACAATCACCACATCCCAAGAACATGCTTCGCTCCCTCAGTGCCTGCTACTGGGGACACTATGGTCAGAAGAAAACACCGATGGGCCCACAGAGCTTCCAGTCCACTTGCCAGTACCAACAGCTACAGATACCCAGGAGTATCCCACACCCCCTAAACAGACCGACTCTTTGGCATCAAGGTTCTTGCCTCCCAAGCAAGAGATCCTGATTTCTGGCTCCCAAAGTTTGGTTTCCCACGCTCTGGCCGCCCAAGCACGGATTCCCAATGTTTGGCATCAAAATCTCAAGATGACACTCAGTCCTCCCCAGCAAAGGATCTCTGTCCCTGGCTTCAAGGGCACATGTTTCTACTCACTGGCAGCCATTGTCAAAAGATAATACACTGCACAACGTTAGAGAGTGATCAAATCATCTGTGTCTCAAAATAACGAAAGCATTACTGTCAGACTGGATTTGTGTTTTTTTTTTTTAACAATGATTATAATTTAACATGTGCTTTTAAACATAATTCTCAAACTAAAACCATTATCTCCAATTTGTTATTACCCTCATTTTTCTAATGTCCTTTCACATTTTTTACTCATTAATTGCTAAAAGACTTTAAATAAATTTGTTGCAAATTCCCTTTGGTCCTAAAAATATCCTACCCCACCTTTCTTTTTTTAATTATTTATTATTTGCATATTTTGGAGATTCTTTCAAACTAGTGGCACTGCCTAGGAAGGGAATATCCTTTGTGTATGGCAACTACTACTGAATGGGAGATGAACACTCAGAGTGTTGAAACATGTTATTTTAAATATGCTCAACTACAGTATATGCGAGGAAACAAAACGTTCTACCACAAGTCTCTACATCAAATTAGAAATATAATTTTTTACTAGTTTCACCTACCACTGTTTTTAGTGCTTGCACCCGATCAGTAAGTATGGACAAGCCCAGCTTCAGTTTGTCTATACCTACTGGTCAAATCATCCTCGCTTCACTACACAATGTATAAATTGTGTTTCAGTTGTACCTTTTGTTGATGATACTTCTGATTCAGGGTGTTCAAAAGTGGTGGTGGGCCTTGCATCCTTCTGACAAACTTTGGCATGTGTTGGGTTGGTAATAGCCATGGATGGGAAGGTGTGTGCACACAGTCGTCTGGCCCAGTTTGTGACCTTTCTTACAATCCACATTCTGAGTAGTTTGATTAACAGTACTCGAAATGGGGAGGGGACTCTTACAACCTTCTCCTGAATACACCATGATGTCTATGGGTCATAGCGATAGGGATAATTAGAGTATGGGTGAGTGTTAACAGGTATGACTTTGGTAAATCGTGGTGTGATTATTTTTAAAACAAACTTTACTATTGGGCGGGACCCGATCAAGTTTCATTTACTTCCCTCTGAACTTTTACTGGGTGCACAGAAAGAGAAGTTACAGGTCAAAACTTGTGATTAGTTTCAACATTGTCAGGCTCCCTAAAAGGTTAACAATTGTTTAGATGCTCTGAAACAGTACCATAGGACCATTTTTTTGCCTCTGTCACAATTCAACTTGCTGCATCTACAAACTGCTGTTTATCTTGCAGTATTAGAACACAGAATACATTTTCTTTAAATTTGATCAGGAAATTTGTAAAGCTGAGCTGCACCACCTAGATCATAAACTGCCGCAACCACACTTGGGTGCATTGACCAATAGGAATCAAATACTGGCCCTGACTCCCTGCCTTACTCACCTGTGCCTTAAAGTCTTCGTCTGTTATGTCCTTCAGGTTGATCAGCACATTGAAGTAGGCCCCGAACACACCAGTCTCTAGAGCTTTCGCTGCCACCTACAGCAAAGAAAAAGGCTACGGTCATTGGGAATCCATGAAGTAATGAAGGAGCTCAAACTGTAGTAAAGAAGGAACTGTTCATAGTGTTAAATGTACGACCCTAGTATTATTGAACATCTTCTATACTGCACTTGCACCCTATGAAGGTGGGTCACCTTCACACAGAAGGCAGAAATGCACTTGGTTCAATAAAATATTACAACAATGGTACTCAGAAAATGGGAGCACAGTAGGAGGGTATTTTGCAGGGATACAGAGATAGAGGTTTCTGAAGAGATGCAGGAATTTGCCAGCAGCAATAGGCTGCAGTCGGGGATAACAATTTGTTTGAACATTTTGAGACATCTTCTTCTGACCTAATCCATGATCTAAAAGCTGGGATTTTTAGATGCTTCCTGAAGGGGAGGAGATAGCCTCAGTTCTGATACTGGGCGGTAGGGGGAGAGCTGCTGTTATGTGGGGTAGCCTGGTAAGTAAGGCTGCATAGTTTGAATCTGATCCTTCGCTGGAAGCAGCAATTGAGATCAGCACGTATGGAGGTGATGGTCATTTTCCTGAGGTGGCGATTACTGCCGTGAGTGGTGCAAGAAACTATTTTAAGACTCCGGCTAATAGTGAAAGTCCCATTTTCAGGTACTTTCTTGGAAGAAAGTCACAGATTTTGCCATACTGGTAATGCAAACTGAGATAAGGTAGGGTTAAAGGGTGAAGCCAAGGTATTTTATCAGAGTGAGTGAGCAGGAGAAGCCATCCAGTTTAAGAGAGTTTGTTCCTGAGACTTCAATCTTGCATTCATGAGAAGGTGAAAAAAGGGGAACACCTTTTGAGGCTGCTGTAGTAAGGCTCTTTATCAAGCAAAGCTATTGTGTTTGAGCTTTCAGTCACTCCCGCCACTGTGATGGGTGGAGCTTGGCCTTTAAGGTCAAAGAAATGCCACTGTAATTCCATTAAACTGCTTCTCATAGATAATTACATTACTTTAGTGTTTATTATTATCTAATTGTCTTGTGTGTAAGCTTATACTCAACACATTACAGCTTTGTTGGTTATGTTGGTAATCCAACGACCAACACTACAAGCTAGATCGGTTTATTTTGAAAAGTTATGATAAAGGCAATGGGCCCGTGTTATTTATTGTGACAAGGATATGATAAAGTCAATGGGCATTTAAGGGTGGCTTGTTACAACTCTATTGAAATCTGCAGAGAGGTATTTTGTTACATGGAATCTCACCGTTTACCATACTGGGCAAGGGTCTTAGTGTTGGTTACCAATCAGAAATGGTGGGGAGAGAAGATTTGCA